>NW_027361802.1:14062500-14355000 GCF_039654945.1 Dendrobates tinctorius
GAGAATAATGCAGCCACTCCACAGACTATAATGTAGCCCACTGAGAGTATAATGCAGCCCTGCCATACAATATAATGTAGCCCCCCAATAGAATATAATGCATCCCCCTCATATAGTATAATGCAGCCCCTCCATAGAGTATAATGCAGCCCACCCCATAGAATATAATGTAGCCCCCTCATAAGGTATAATGCATACCCACCATAGAATATAATGCAGCCCCCTCATATAGTATAATGCAGCCCCCATAGAATATAATGCAGCCCCCTCAAAGAGTATAATGTAGCCCCCCACAGAATATAATACAGCCCCCTTAGAATACAATGTAGCTGTCACATCACCATCAGACACAGGGACTGCTGTTCCTGCCTCGGCCACTGGGAGGCACCAGACTGTCACGTAGCCTTCAGACTCGAGGACTGCTGTTCCAGTCTCGGCCACTGGGAGGCGCCGGACTGTCACGTCGCCATTAGTCTCAGGGACGGCTGTTCCTGCCTCGGCCACTAGGAGGCGCCGTGGTTCGCCTGTGGGTGGTGGTGACAGAGAAGGGGCTCCTGCGCAGGCATCTGGTGGGCGCAGGCTCCGCTCCTCTGTCAGTCATGAAGGGGTTGGTGCATCACCATCTGGCTTGGTACTGGGGCGGTCCAAATGACGTCATCAGACTGTGAGCCTGTGAGGGATAGCCTGATCCTTCAAATACCTTGGGGCCTGTCTTGCAGGTCGCCAGATATAGTCTTGGTTTCCCCAGTGTGCTAGTGTGTTATTTGCTATTGCTATCCCTGACCTTAGCCTGGATTTTGACTCTGCTACTGCCTGCCGACTTTGTACCTCTGTTGCCCTCCTGGTTTAATACTCTGACCTTGGCCTGGATTTTGACTCTGCTACAGTCTGCCGCTTTTGTACCTCTGCTTCCCTCCCGGTTAATGACTCTGACTTTGGCCTGGATTCCGACTCTGCTACTACTGCTTGCCGATTTTGTACCTCTGCCACCCGCCTGGTTTAGACTACGCTTTCGGTCCCGTTAATTTATCCCTTGCTGGCGACCATCCTGCTCTGGTCTGCTGCTATTATACAGACAGCTTCCTCCTGGGCTCTGCTGTAGTTCCAGATCCCTGTATAGGGGTAAAGGGTCTCGGGGTTGCTCGGGGTGCTGTCTCAATTGCAGTCCAGACTCGCACCAGACGGACATCACATTAGCCCCCTCATAGTATAATGTAGGCCCTATATAGAGTATAATGAAGCTATCCCTTACATTATAATGTGGCCCACAATAGAATATAATGCAGCCCCCATAGAATACAATGTAGCCCCCTCATATAGTATAATGTAGCCCTCTCATAGAATATAATACAGTCCCCACATAGAAAATAATGTAGTCTCCCATTAGAATATAATGTAGTTTCCCCCCAGAGAATATAATATAACCCCAGAGTCCAGTGCTCACTCACTGATATATTTAATAAAAAACACACAATCCTCACCTCTCATCCTCATTCCCTGCACTGCTCCCGGCCTGGCTCTGGTCTCAGCGGCTGCAGTGCCCGACACACAGTGGGTGTGAGATGAAATGACGTCTTCGCGCACCTGAAGTGTCAAAGGCAAAGGGGAATGATGGGAGAGGGAGCCTCATCTGACGCTCTCTCCTCCATGATTGCTTTCAACTGTATTGGCGTAATGACGCCGATATAGTTGAATAAGGCGCACAGGGGAGAATTAGCTCTGGCTCTGGGCGGGCCCCCCTGACTCACCGACCCCATTAAGGCTGTGTGGTGTGCCGCTATTAGCGTCACACCACTGGCTGGGGGAGTGAGGCCCTAGGCAGCTGTCTAGTTTGCTTGCCGCTAACACCGGCCCTGGTTGGGCCTCAGTCAAACGTCAGTGATTTTTTTTTGCATGAGAAAATTAGTCTGAGTTTTGGCAGCAATTTGGAGATTTTCATCAGTTTCGCCACAGTTTGGTCAGAGTTTCATTACTTTTTTTTCACTGATGAGAAAAAAAAAGTTTCCTCAACTTGTCTTATCTATCAGACAGAACACAGATGGCATCCGAATACTGTCTGATTTGTTTCATGGACCCATAGACTTTCACTGCAGAGTTTGAGCCGACACTTCAATCAATATTGGACATGTCTCCATGATTTTGCACTGACCACTCTGTCTGCAAAGAAACACTGAATGTGAGTATAACAGGTACAAGTTGTATAAAAACATTTTACATGAAACTGACGTGTGAATGAGCCCTTAGTGATACACATGGGTTGAGCTGGCCATTTCACTGCCATCATCCATACTCTAAATAAATGAGTACTTTCTGATATTAGTGCAGCTGATGGTTTGCAAAGGTGTGAAGCCATTTTCGGGTAATTGTTTTACAGGAATATATTAAAGTATTTGCAAAGTTCATAACCTTCCATGCTGATGAAAATTATTAAAAATAAAAAAAAGTAAGTTTAGTTATGCTTAAAAAAAAACAAACAAAAAAACTATACAAACTTGGTATTGCCGTAATTGTACTGTCTCGGATAATCCTTATTACCGCACAATAAATTCTGTTAAAACAAATATGCCCCCCAACTTCTCACCTTTTCACCACACTTGAACTTTTTTCCCATTTTTTTCAAGCATTGTATGGTAAAATGAGTCAAGTTCTAACAAGTCTCACACAAGACAAGGTCTTATATGGCTATGTTGACGGAAAAAAACAAAAAACGTTATGGCTCTTGGAAGAAGGGTAGGAAAAAACAACATGGAAAAGATTGAACATGTCTGGTCATGAAGGGGTTAACCAGAGGAAGGTCTTTGAACTCTTGTGTTTGATAATGAAGCTGATGTGATCTTGTTGGTATGCTGTAAATAATCTGCCACTTTCGATAACTTTAATAACAACCAATACATAGTAACATAGTAACATAGTTATTAAGGTTGAAGGGAGACTTTAAGTCCATCTAGTTCAACCCATATCCTATCCTAACCTGCCCTAACATGTTGATCCAGAGGAAGGCAAAAAACCCCATGTGGCAAACAGTAAGCTTCACATTGGGGAAAAAAATTCCTTCCCGACTCCACATACGGCAATCAGACTAGCTCCCTGGATCAACGCAATATTAAGGAAACTAGTGTATATACCCTGTAATATTATACTTTTCAAGAAAGGCATCCAGTCCCTTCTTAAATTTTAGTAGGGAATCACTCATTACAACATCATATGGCAGAGAGTTCCATAGTCCTTACTGTAAAGAATCCGCATCTGTGAGTATGCTTAAACCTTCTTTCCTCCAGACGTAGAGGATGGGGTTAATGATTACATGAAAGGGTTTTACAGCTGTCATATAGAAATAAATATAGTAAGGCTTCATATACACAAGCAATAGTTTATTACACACTGCCCATGTTACATTAGCAGTTGTAAAGCATTTGACAAGTTTGACTTGCAGGCAGGGCCGCCATCAGGGCATTACTGCCCTGACTGGTGTATGGGGCCCGGTGGGTAGAGGGGGCCCGCATCAGGCCCCGACTCATCTGCTCTCCGGGCCCTACCGGCAGGCTAAACCAGGCCCTAGTGCTGCAGTTCAACTCTATTGACGTGCAGGACTGGACCCGCACGTCAATAGTTAACAGTCGCCTGCCAATCGGAGGCTGGCAGCTGACGTCAGATGCAGCGCGCACGTGCCGACGTCTGACGTCATTGTCATTCGCTGGCGAGTGTGCGCTTCAGCTGCGTGGAGGGAGCTTCGCTGCAGGAGCGCGGCAAGGTAAGGAGAACGTGTTTTTTTAAAAATTTTTTTAATGAAAGCGGCTTCGGCAAGCAGGGGGCAGAATGTGAGACATGGGGCAGAATGGACATGGGGGCAGAATGTGAGACATGGAGGCAGAATGTGAGACAAGGGGGCAGAATGGACATGGGGACAAAATGTGAGACACGGGGGCAGAATGGACACGGGGCAGAATGTGAGACACAGGAGCAAAATGGACTTGGGGGCAGAATGTGAGACATGGGCAGAATTTGAGACATGGGGCAGAATGTGACAGTGAGACACAGGAGGGGGCAGAAAGGACACGGGGCAGAATGTGAGACAGACACGGGGCAGAATGTGACAGTGAGACATTGAAGGGGGCAGAATGGAAACTGGGCAGAATGTGACTGTAAGACACAGGAGGGTGCAGATTGGACACGGGGCAGAATGTGAGACACAGGAGGGGGCAGAATGTGACAGTGAGACACAGGAGGGGGCAGAATGTGAGACACAGGAGGGGCAGGATGCGAAACACAGGGAGCAGGTTGGGAGACACATGGTGCAGGATCATGGGGCAGGATGGATATGATGTAGACAGATGGGGCAGGATCAGGAGATCATATGAGGGCAAAATGGATACTCATGAGGGCAGGATGAGAGAACATATGGCCGGAGCCAGGAATGAGACACCACGGGGGCCAGGATGGGGGATATTATTACCATAGGGGCCAATTAAGGGATATTTTTATTACTGCAGTGATGTATTTATTTTATTTTTTTGAGGATACTGTTTTAAATGAGGGAGGTCCTGTTACTGTGCAGAGCGACACTATGTCGCCTTTTTTTCTTCATCTGGTGTAGTGTAGAAGTTGGGAAAAAATTAAGTAATGTGTTCTGCAAATAGAGCTCTAGATAACTGTGTTATTTCCTGCAGAGACGTGCCCTGCGCTCAAACACGTGATGACGGTCTGTGCTGGATGAAAGGTGAAGCTAAAGGACTTCACCTGGAAACGTCACTGGTTTACCTGTACACTGACACTATATACAGAGTGCAATGTCACCAGTGATCACTGTCTTACCTGTACACTGACAATTAGAGTTGAGCGAAACGGGTCGAAAAATTTCAAAAGTCGCCGACTTTTGGCAAAGTCGGATTTCATGAAACGAAACCCGACCCTAGGATGAGGTCGGCCACGAGGTCGGCGACTTACGCACCAAAGTCGCGTTTCAAAAGTTTGTTTTGCGCTCTTTTTCAGCCAATCAGGATCCACGGACACTGTGGGCAACGTGATGACATAGGCACGGGTCACCACCATCTTTCAGAAGGGCATGCAAGTGATTGGCTTGCTTTGGTGGGCGTCACAGGGGGTATAAAAGGGCGTGCACGCCGACCGCCATCTTACTTCTGCCGATCTTAGCATAGGGAGAGGTTGCTGCTGATTCTGTAGGGAGAGTGTTAGGCAGGGAAGAAGAAAAAAAAACTGCTTCTGCTGCTAGCGATTGTGCCTGTACAACACACCAGTCACTGTGTGTGCAGTGCAAGGGGAGGCTATATTGTGGTGTATCAGTGGTGTTGGTTGTTGGGCTGCCTTTTAAGGCTTCCTGACAGCTGCATTGCTGTTTACCCACTGCTCTGCAAACTGCTTTTTTAAAAGCAATCCCAATTTTTTTTTTTGTCCTGCTGAGGTACTGAGCTGCAAACTGCTTTTTTAAAAGCAATCCCAATTTTTTTTTTTTGTCCTGCTGAGGTACTGAGCATGCATTTTTTCACACCATACAGCGGTGTACGCTCCTCACACAGTACCGTGTAACGGCTGTTATCATAGCCACAGTGAAGCTATCTGTGTCACTCTGTGAGAATAAGTCGAGGACATGTTCCGTTCTTACAGACCTGCACTCTAGGGAGATTCCTACTCTGCCCAATTCTACATACACCTTGTAGTTTGTGATACACTAGCCAATTTCTGCCTGTGACATAGTGCTGTGATATTCAGTGGGCCTCACACAATCCAAAAGTGTCCAGTGTCCACAAGTGTCTGCAGAAATTCAAAATCTCCCTTATCCTTTCGTCACTTTGGTCACAGCTGTGCCATCGAGCCTGTGACATAGCGCTCAGATATTCAGTGGGCCTCACACAATCCAAAAGTGTCCAGTGTCTGCAGAAATTCAAAATCTCACTTATCCTCTAGTCACTTTGGTCACAGCTGTGCCATCGAGCCTGTGACATAGCGCTCAGATATTCAGTGGGCCTCACACAATCCAAAAGTGTCCAGTGTCCACAAGTGTCTGCAGAAATTCAAAATCTCACTTATCCTCTAGTCACTTTGGTCACAGCTGTGGCATCAAGCCTGTGACATAGCGCTCAGATATTCAGTGGGCCTCACACAATCCAAAAGTGTCCAGTGTCCACTAGTGTGAGCAGAAATTCAAAATCTCCCCTGTCCTATAGACACCTTGTACCTTGTTTTACATTACTATATAGTTTGTTGGATTTTGTCTACATTTCTACCAAAAATGAGGAAGGCTGGTGGAAGAGGCCGTGGAATTGGGCGGGGGTTGGCAGCTGGTAATGATGGTGTTGGTGGTGGATCTGATGGTAGTGGCAAGAGTAAAATAGGACCGAATGCAGGAGGTGTTGAGCCTGCGTCATCGTCTGGCTCCATAAGGCTTCGAAGGCTTAGTTTTCTAGGAGTTGGCAAACCGCTTTTAAAGCCAGAGCATCAGGAAAAAGTTTTGTCTTACATTGCTGACTCAGCCTCCAGCTCTATCGCCTCCTCTTCTTCAGTTGTAAAAAGTAAAAGCACTGAGTCGTCATTGGAGGCTCATGTTCATGAACCACACCTTTCCTTGTGTCCTTCACCCCAACCAAGATTGAAGGATGACGCAGGCCATACTACTGATTACTCCATGGAGCTGTTTTCACATACCATGCCTGGATTATCAAGTCAAATGGTGAATTACCCAGGCCAAGATGAATCTGACATGGAGTGCACTGATGCACAGCCGCTGATGGATGATTCTGCTGGTACATTCACTCAGAGCACTACATTGTCCTCGCAGTGTACAGAGCCAGATTCTGACCCTGATGAGACTTAGGTGCCCCTTCCCGCACACTATACCACCATACACGGTGACACAGAGGAAGGTGCACATGACATTGAAGAGGAGGTGATGGATGACCCAGTTGTTGACCCAGATTGGCATCCATTGGGGGAAGAGGGTGCTGCTTCCAATAGCTCAGATGAGGAGCATCCACAGCAGACATCGACATCGCAACAGCTGTTATCTGGCAGGCCCGGAGCACTCCAAAGACAGGTTCCAAAAATCAAAAGAGTTGCTGGACAGCTTGTCCAGAGGGTCAAAAGATCACAGCGTGCTAGGCCGCAAAATGTCTGCCAAAGTAGGAAGAGTGCAGTGTGGCACTTTTTTGAACAAAATCCTCATGATCAGGCCAAGGTCAGTGAGCAGAAAGGTGCACCTCACAACTGATGCATGGTCCAGTCGGCATGGCCAGGGCCGTTACGTGTCCATCACTGCGCACTGGGTTAATGTGGTGGATGCAGGGTCCACAGGGGACAGCGGTGGTGGGACAGTGCTGCCTAGCCCACGGTATAGGAAACAGTTGGCTGTAGGCGTTCGACCCTCCTCCTCCTCCAGAAGCGAAAGCTCGTCCACAGAGCGCAGTCGTACGAGCACTCCATCTGCAGCTGCCAATGTTACACACGAGGTGTCCCCCTATCGAGCAGCTAGTGGAAAGCGTCAGCAGGCTGTGTTGCAGATGATGTGTTTGGGCGACAGACACACCGCCGAGGTGCTGGCCGAGTACTTGAAGCGACAAACTGAGTCATGGCTGGGCAGTGTACATCTTGAGGCAGGCAAGGTAGTTAGTGATAACGGCCGTAATTTTGTGGCAGCCATAGCCCTTTCAAAACTCAGCCACATACCTTGCTTGGCTCACACCTTGAACCTGGTGGTGCAGTGCTTCCTCAAAAATTATCCGGAGTTAACAGCCCTGCTCCAGAAGGTGCGAAGACTGTGCGCGCACATCCGCAGGTTGCCTGTACACTCCGTTCGTATGCAGAAGCTGCAGCGATTGCTCCACCTTCCCAACCACCGCCTCATTATCAACATTGCAACAAGGTGGAACTCCACCCTGCACATGGTGGAGCGGCTGTGCGAGCAGAGGCAGGCCATAATGCATTTGTGGGAGGATACACGGCTAGGCACTTTGAGAGCAGACATGGAGTTGACAGGTGTGCAGTGGTCGAAGCTGAAAGACCTCTGTAAAGTCCTTCAGTGTTTTGAGGAATGCACACGGCTGGTAAGCGCAGACGACGCCATCCTAAGCATGAGCATCCCACTTATGCGTCTGCTCATGCAAACTTTGACGCACTTTAAGGAGCAGGCTTCTGCAGCCAATGTTGATGAGGAGGAAGAGGAGGAGGGAATCCTTGATGACATTCAGCCATTGTCTGCTCAGGGACCTCTCCTGGACGAGGTGGAGGAAGAAGAGGAGGAGGAGGAGGATGATGGGGATGATTACTTAGGGGAGGAGGATGCATCTCGTGGGGCAAGTGAAAATGTTGGCGTGGCAAGGTCTGGTACAGGGTTTGTGCGTGACTGGAGGGATGTGGATTTGCCAGAAAGTGCTCCTCCAACCAGCACTCGCAGTGCATCATTGACACCGGGAACATTGGCCCACATGTCAGATTATGCCCTGCAGATCCTAAAAAGGGACCCCCGCATTGCCAAAATGATGAACGATGATGACTACTGGTTGGCCAGCATCCTGGATCCACGCTATAAAGGCAAATTACAAAACATCATGCCACAGGAGAACCTTGACCTAATATTGGCTAATAAACAAGCAACTCTGGTAAATCGGTTGCTTGAGGCATTCCCAGCACACAGCAGCGGTGATGGTTCTCACACGAGCCGTAAGGGCCGGGGTCAGCTTGGCAGAGGTGTTCGTGGTGCACACAGCAGAAGTGGCGTTGGAGACAGGGGTTTCATGACAATGTTGTGGACTGATTTTTCAAGTACCGCTCACACAACTGGTAATACTGCATCGATGGAAAGTGACAGGAGACAGCAGTTGTCAACTATGGTTACAAACTACTTTTCCTCCCATATCGATGTTCTCCCACACAGGTCATTCCCCTTTGACTATTGGGCCGCTAAACTGGACACCTGGCCTGAATTGGCACAATATGCCTTACAGGAGCTCGCTTGCCCAGCTGCAAGTGTGCTATCGGAAAGAGTCTTCAGTGCAGCTGGATCAATCCTGACAGAAAAAAGGACCCGTCTGTCAACCCAAAATGTGGATGATCTAACCTTCATTAAAATGAACCACGAATGGGTTTCCAAGGATTTTGTCCCACCTTCCCCTGATGACACATAGGGTGACAGAAAAATGGCTTGCTTTGGTCCACCTCTTCCTGGGACTTGACCTATTTCACCTTTTGCATCAGCTGAATGTCCAACATCAACATATGCCACTTTCTAAAACTCCCTAACTGTGCTGCCTCCCCCCCCCATGGCCGGGGTCACCACCTAGCGCACGACACCGTGCGAGTGCCGTTGCCCTGGACAGGTGGGTAGGCCGACTCTTGTCTCGGGCACTGGCACAGGGTCCCTCATAGTGCAATCAAGTGTCTCTGACGGTGGTGGTGCACACCCGCCGTCAGACACACCGCCGTACTATGAGGGGCCCAGTGCCAGTACCGACGCCCACGAGTGGGCCCCCCTTGCTTGGGCAGGGCCCCAGCATTTGCAATCTTTACCTCTCCCTGCTCCTCCGCTGTGTAGTCTGGGCCGTCAAATCCATACTGTGCCTGACACCGTTTGAGCCTGCCTCCTGATGTATAGACATATATTTTGAATGTGTACGCTATCCATACAAGTTATCTGGGGATACGGTACCCTTTCTCACTTTTGTGCAATCACGTGCAATCCATACTGGGCCTAACACCGTCTGAGCCTGCCTCCTGATGTATAGACATATATTTTGAATGTGTACACTATCCATACATGTTATCTGGGGATACGGTACCCTTTCTCACCTTTGTGCAATCACGTGCAATCTATACTGGGCCTAACACCGTCTGAGCCTGCCTCCTGATGTATAGACATATATTTTGAATGTGTACGCTATCCATACATGTTATCTGGGGATACGGTACCCTTTCTAACCTTTGTGCAATCACGTGCAATCCATACTGGGCCTAACACCGTCTGAGCCTGCCTCCTGATGTATAGACATATATTTTGAATATGTACGCTATCCATACATGTTATCTGGGGATACGGTACCCTTTCTAACCTTTGTGCAATCACGTGCAATCCATACTGGGCCTAACACCGTCTGAGCCTGCCTCCTGATGTATAGACATATATTTTGAATGTGTACGCTATCCATACATGTTATCTGGGGATACGGTACCCTTTCTAACCTTTGTGCAATCACGTGCAATCCATACTGGGCCTAACACCGTCTGAGCCTGCCTCCTGATGTATAGACATATATTTTGAATGTGTACGCTATCCATACATGTTATCTGGGGATACGGTACCCTTTCTAACCTTTGTGCAATCACGTGCAATCCATACTGTGCCTAACACCGTCTGAGCCTGCCTCCTGATGTATAGACATATATTTTGAATGTGTACGCTATCCATACATGTTATCTGGGGATACGGTACCCTTTCTAACCTTTGTGCAATCACGTGCAATCCATACTGGGCCTAACACCGTCTGAGCCTGCCTCCTGATGTATAGACATATATTTTGAATGTGTACGCTATCCATACATGTTATCTGGGGATACGGTACCCTTTCTAACCTTTGTGCAATCACGTGCAATCCATACTGGGCCTAACACCGTCTGAGCCTGCCTCCTGATGTATAGACATATATTTTGAATATGTACGCTATCCATACATGTTATCTGGGGATACGGTACCCTTTCTAACCTTTGTGCAATCACGTGCAATCCATACTGGGCCTAACACCGTCTGAGCCTGCCTCCTGATGTATAGACATATATTTTGAATGTGTACGCTATCCATACATGTTATCTGGGGATACGGTACCCTTTCTAACCTTTGTGCAATCACGTGCAATCCATACTGGGCCTAACACCGTCTGAGCCTGCCTCCTGATGTATAGACATATATTTTGAATGTGTACGCTATCCATACATGTTATCATCATAGAATCATAGAATCGTAGAGTTGGAAGGGACCTCCTGGGCCATCTGGTCCAACCCCCTGCTCAAAGCAGGATTCGCTAAATCATCCCAGTCAGATGTCTGTCCAGCCTCTGTTTGAAGACTTCCATTGAAGGAGAACTCACCACTTCTCGTGGCAGCCTGTTCCACTCATTGATCACTCTAACTGTCAAAAAGTTTTTTCTAATATCTAATCTGTGTCTCCTCCCATTCAGTTTCATCCCATTGCTTCTAGTCTTTCCTTGTGCAAATGAGAATAAAGTTGAGCCTTCTACAATGTGACAGCCCGTTAGATATTTGTAGACAGCAATTAAGTCTCCTCTCAGTCTTCTCTTTTGCAAACTAAACATTCCCAAATCCTGCAACCTTTCCTCATAAGACAGGGTTTGCAGACCGGTCACCATTCTGGTCGCTCTTTTCTGAACTTGCTCCAGTTTGTTGATGTCTTTTTTAAAATGTGGTGCCCAAAACTGGACACAATATTCCAGATGAGGTCTGACCAAAGAGGAGTAGAGGGAAATAATGACTTCACGTGATCTAGACTGTATGCTTCTGTTAATACATCCTAGAACTGCATTTGCCTTTTTTGCTGCTGCATCACACTGTTGACTCATATTCAGTCTGTGATCTATTAGTATACCCAAGTCTTTTTCACATGTGCTGTCACTTAGCCCTATTCCTCCCATTCTATATATGCTTTTTTCATTTTTATTGCCCAGATGTAGTACTTTGCATTTCTCCCTGTTAAAAACCATTCTGTTAGTTACTGCCCACTTCTCCAGTTTATTTAAATCTTTTTGAATCCTCTCTCTCTCTTCTCTAGTATTAGCTATCCCTCCTAGCTTTGTGTCATCAGCAAATTTAATCAGTTTACCCTCAATTCCTTCATCTAAATCGTTGATAAAGATGTTGAACAATACAGGGCCCAGGACAGAGCCCTGTGGTACCCCACTTGAGACATTCTTCCAACTGGATGTGCAGCCATTTACGACCACTCTTTGGGTCCGATCACTAAGCCAGTTATGAATCCACCTAACAGTTGCCTTGTCCATTCCATACTTAGTCATTTTTTCAATAAGGATTGTATGAGAGACTTTGTCAAATGCTTTGCTGAAGTCAAGATATACTATATCTACAGCATTTCCTTGATCCACCCAATCAGTGATACCGTCATAGAAGGAAATTAAGTTAGTCTGACATGACTTATTAGTTACAAACCCATGCTGACTCTGTTTGATCACTTCATTCTTATCCAGGTATTGACTTACATGTTGTTTAATAATTTGTTCAAAGATCTTTCCTGGTATAGAAGTCAGACTCACCGGCCTATAGTTGCCTGGGTCCACCTTCTTCCCCTTTTTGAAGATAGGAACAACATTTGCTCTTCTCCAGTCTTCTGGCACTTCTCCTGTTCTCCAAGAATTTTCAAAGATTATGGAGAGTGGTTCAGAAATTTCTTCTGCTATCTCCTTCAGTACTCTGGGGTGTAATTCATCTGGACCTGGAGACTTGAATTCATTTAGGTTAGCTAAGTGTTTCCTCACTATCTTTCTGTTTATAGATATCCTGGATTCTTCTATTCCCTTAATAGGACAGTGAATAACAGTTGGTGTTACATTTCCTTTCTGAGAGAAAACAGATGCAAAATAGGAATTTAAAAGTTCAGCCTTCTCAACATCCTGTCTTACCATTTCATCATTTTCATCCTGTAAAAATCCTATAGCATCTTTGACTTTTCTTTTACTTTTGACATATCCCCAAAATCCTTTATTATTGCTTTTGACATCTCTTGCAAGCCTCAATTCATTTTCAGCTTTAGCTAATCTGATTTGTGCCCTGCAGATTCTGCAGACAGCATTATATTCTTCTTTAGATATGCCTCCCTCTTTCCATTTTATAAACATTTTTTTCTTCCTTTTTAGCATGTGCTTAAGTTCTGTGTTCACCCATCCTGGTTTCCTTAAATGCTTCCTATTCTTCCCTCTTTTCGGAATTGTTAACAACTGTGCTTTGAGAATTTCATTTTTCAAGATTTCCCATCCTTCCTGGACATTTTTGTCTTTAAGGATATCCAGCCATTGGATTCCTCCAATTATCTTTCTGAATCCCTTAAAATCTGCCTTTCTGAAATCTAACCTTGACGTCTGAGTCTTCACAGGTCTTCCGCCTCTAGTTATCCAAAATTCTAAAATAGCATGGTCGCTACCTCCTAGGGTTCCAGCCACTTTTACCTCCTCAACCATTTCCTCCCTGTTTATAAGGATTAGATCCAAGGTAGCAGTTCCCCTTGTTTTCTCCCCTACCTTTTGGAAGATAAAGTTGTCAGCAAGAGAGGATAAGAATTTCCTTGACCTGTTAGTTTTGCCTGAGAGAGATTCCCAACAAATGTCTGGATAGTTGAAATCTCCCATGACAACTATGTCATATTTTTTGGAGAACTTGGCCATTTGATGCATAAAGAGTTCATCCATATCTTCAGCTTGCACAGGCGGCCTGTAGTAAATGCCTACAATGGTGTCCTTTCCATTGTTCTGTCCTTGTATTCTTACCCAAACAGTTTCCACAGAACTCCCAGTCTCTGAAGCTTCAATCTCTGTGCAGATATATGCGTTTCTAACATACAATGCAACACCCCCTCCTCGTTTATCAAGTCTGTTTCTTGCAAATAAGTTGTATCCTTCTAGTCTTGTATTCCAATCATGTGTATCATCCCACCAAGTTTCAGTGATTCCAATGACATCATATTTCTTTTCCTGTGTTAGTAGTTCCAATTCTCCTTGTTTGTTGCCCATGCTTTGTGCATTAGTATAGAAACATTTTAGTTTGTGATTGGTTTCTCTTTCTCCAATATTTTTATTAATTAGATTCTTTCGTCTTTGTTCTTCCTTTCCACTTCTATTAGCAGAGTTCTCAATAGCATTTGTCAGGTGTATGGCTTTTTCTGGTCTTTTGCTTCCCTTCCCATGTTGTTCTAGTTTAAAGCTCTCCTTACAAGTGTAGCAAGGCGACTTCCAAATACATGCTTTCCAGTCTTCGTAAGGTGCACCCCATCTCTAGCAAGTAGTCCATCGTATAAGTAGTTCACTCCGTGATCCAGAAATCCAAATCGTTGCTGACGGCACCATCGACGTAGCCAGTTGTTCACCTGCAGAATCTTATTCCACCTCCTTGTTCCATGGCCATCCACTGGGAGGATGGAAGAGAAGACCACCTGCGCTCCCAGTTCTTTCACTTTCTTGCCTAAGTCTTCAAAGTCTCTGCAGATGGTTTCCAGGTCGTTTCTTGCGGTGTCATTTGTCCCCACATGTAGTAGCAGGAATGGGTAGTCATCTGTAGGTCTGAAGAGTCCTGATATCCTGTCAGACACATCTTTAATTTTTGCACCTGGAAGACAGCACATTTCTCTTGAAGTTATATCCGGTCTGCAGATAGCGGCCTCTGTTCCTCTCAACAGGGAATCCCCCATGACCACCACTCTCCGTTTCTTCTTCACAACATTTTTCTTTCTCCATCCAGGAGGACTCTGAAGGCGTACAAGGTTGCTGTGTGTTGGCAAAGTCTTATCCTGATGTATTTCATCATCATTTTCCTGCTTGAGAGCCTGGTACTGGTTCCTGAGCAGTATGGGAGCTGACTGCCTCCTGATCCTCCTGCTTCTCTGGGTCACATGTCTCCATTCCTCTGTTTCTTCAGGTGCACTTCGAATTTCTTCTCTTTCTGTAACATGAAGAGATAATTCTGCTCTGTCCAAGAACTCTTCACCTTCCTTAATGATCTTCAACGTAGCCAACCTCTCTTCGAGATTTTGCAACTTTTCCTCCAACAGGGACACAAGCTTGCATTTGTGGCATGTGAAGTTTGACTT
The DNA here is from genome assembly GCF_039654945.1 of Dendrobates tinctorius. Taxonomy (NCBI): domain Eukaryota; kingdom Metazoa; phylum Chordata; class Amphibia; order Anura; family Dendrobatidae; genus Dendrobates; species Dendrobates tinctorius. The sequence goes on from NW_027361802.1 coordinate 14,077,328, forward strand.
TTCCACTGGTAAGTCTGTGAACATGTAGCAAGAAATGCAGCTCACCAAATGGCTCCTGGCCTCTTCCATCTTGAGATTTCTTAAAAACGATGAAAGATGATCCAAAATTCGCGCGCCGATAGGCTGCAACGGCCAAAACCCAGTGATCGTTGAGCTCGCGGAGACTCTTCACTTATCCCAGAAGGCACTGGGAATATGCAAATGATCTCCTCAAGACTCTTCCCCTGGTTTTCCGATTTCCTCTTTTCAGCTGCAACGGCCAAAACCCAGTGATCGTTGAGCTCGCGGAGACTCTTCACTTATCCCAGAAGGCACTGGGAATATGCAAATGATCTCCTCAAGACTCTTCCCCTGGTTTTCTGATTTCCTCTTTTCAGCTGCAACGGCCAAAACCCAGTGATCGTTGAGCTCGCGAGACTCTTCACTTATCCCAGAAGGCACTGGGAATATGCAAATGATCTCCTCAAGACTCTTCCCCTGGTTTTCCGATTTCCTCTTTTCAGCTGCAACGGCCAAAACCCAGTGATCGTTGAGCTCGCGGAGACTCTTCACTTATCCCAGAAGGCACTGGGAATATGCAAATGATCTCCTCAAGACTCTTCCCCTGGTTTTCCGATTTCCTCTTTTCAGCTGCAACGGCCAAAACCCAGTGATCGTTGAGCTCGCGGAGACTCTTCACTTATCCCAGAAGGCACTGGGAATATGCAAATGATCTCCTCAAGACTCTTCCCCTGGTTTTACGGGGATACGGTACCCTTTCTAACCTTTGTGCAATCACGTGCAATCCATACTGGGCCTAACACCGTCTGAGCCTGCCTCCTGATGTATAGACATATATTTTGAATGTGTACTCTATCCATACATGTTATCTGGGGATACGGTACCCTTTCTCACCTTTGTGCAATCACGTGTAATCCATACTGGGCGTGAGAACGGCTGGCGAGCTGTTAAGCAAGCTCCAGCACCTGTGGTTTGCACACGTAAGTTTTTCATTTTTTCAGGAATGACGGTTAGGCCTAATTCCGGAACTGCGGTTGACCTGCACTTACTGGGAAATCATTGTTCGCGGGTAATAATTGTAATCAGTGATCCCCATCACTAACGTTGTTCAGCGGGTTATCTGCACCTGTAAGCGACAAACGCTGGCCTTTTCAGTGTAGCGCACATGCAGCCACGGACATGTAAGGGCATGACACACCAGTTATTGGCCAATCTCATGTGCCAGAGCCTCACGTGTCCCTCTAGTAAGCCGGACTCGGACCGCGGGGCATGACGGAGTCTCGTTCGTTAACGGAATTAAGCTTGCAATGTGTGCATCTGTTCTGTAGCTGGCATGGTTGAGGTTTCCCAGGTGGAGTCGAGTTTAACCGTAGGCTCCACTCCTGGTGGTGCCCTTCTGGACATTCCTTTAAGGTTCAGCTTTGCAACCATACTGCCCACGTAAAACAAACACTTTGCCTTCATGAACGCTGTTTGGAGGGTCATGACTCGTGGGAATAACGCCGCCCAATCAGTTAACCTGCTAGAGAGATCGTTCGTTGCTCCCAAGCATGACATCACACTCCCTAGGAAGAAGGTAATGCCACTGTGGCGACCGTACTCCTGGGGGCGACACAAGTGCACTGATGCCCAGCCACTGCTCGATGAATCTGCTGGTACATTGACCCAGACCACTACATTCCCCTCGCACGCTACACGGCCTGAATCTGACCCTGATGAAACTCAGGTTACCCTTCCCATATACAGTTCCATCTTACACGGTGACAAAGAGGAAGCTGCAGATGAAAGTGCAGGTTCGGCCCACCCGCCATCAGACACACCACCGTACTATCAGGGGCCCTGTGCCAGTGCCGTCGCCAACGAGTGGGCCCCCCTTGCTTGCTCAGGATCACAGCACTTGCAAAGTTGAAATACTGTGCAGTGAGATGGAAGATGGGGACGACGAGGAGTCCAGACAAGTACAGGGATTCCCTAGCGAGGAGACTTATTTGATTGTTTTCAATGTTGGGACAGCAATTTTTGGGGAGCACTATACTCTGGAGAATGATAGATGGGGCCCACCATACACTGGAACATTCCAAAGGTGGACATCAGACACAGGAGCAGCATTTACAGGGCCCATTATACACTAGAGCATTAGAAATGGGGCCCATTATGTTTGGAGCATTATTTGGGCCCATAAGACAGTGGAGCTTCATCCATGGGGACCAACATATACTGTAGCATTATGTGGAGCTCATCATATACTGTTTCAAACATTATATGGGACCAATGATTCTGTATGGAGAAATAGATAGGGCCTCGTCATGAGATGTAAAAAGTGAAGTATTTTTCATTGTACTATACCGCTATTTCTCTGCCATATCGGAGCATGATGAGTTGTGGTATGTGTTAAAGGGGCGCTCTTTCGCCCAGTGCACATGAAAACCTGGAGCCAGTCCTCCCCCCCCACAACTGTAGCCAAATAACCCCCATTTTTCAGTGCGTAACTTGTATTATGAAGTTAATTAAGGTTGACAAGCTTAAGTAAGAAGAATTGATGCTTTTGGCATTCAAATGGGCACTGTAGGTGTGTTTCCTGTCCTCCTCTCACTGCCGACTTTTATTCCCCATTGACTTACATTGGGTTTCGTGTTTCAAGACGACCCCGACTTTTCCCTATAATCGGACGATCTTGCTCGACCCGACTTTTGGAAAAGTCGGGTTTCACGAAACGAAACGCGACCCTAAAAAACCAAAAGTCGCTCAACTCTACTGACAATATATACAGATTTCCTGTGTACAATGTCACCAGTGATCACTGTATTACCTGTACACTGGCACTATATAGAGGTCCTGTGCATAATGTCACCTGTGATCTCTGTATTACCTGTACACTGTGTTAGGCATCGGATTCCTGACTCTGTACAGCAGGAATCCAGAGCCAGACATCCAGCGGTCTCCCATTCTCCTCCGACCGCTCCGGGGGTTGCTCAGCAATCACGGTGAGCCAGGTGTACTGCTCAGACTCGCTCTGACAGCCTGGATGTTGCTGCCCCCTCTGGTGCAGCAATGGTAGCGCAACCTGCTCTACAGGGAAACGCTCCAGAGGCTAAGTCCTCATGCCATGCTACTGGGCATGCCTGCAAGGTGACCTCTCACTGGAGAGCAGGGGTCAATTGTTCAAGTCCTGTGTCGGATCTGATTGGTCCTTTCCAGGGTACTGGAAGGTCCCGGAAGCGCATGGCTATAAAAAGCCCGCATGGTGGCTCGGCCATGCGCTAGTGTAGCATATTATGCTGTGTGTGTATGGTGATGGATGCATGGACTGGTGTCTGACTTATTATGAAACCCCTTCCCTTGGATACTACGAATGATGACTGTGTGTTGGGTTAGTCATCTCCAGATTGTGGCAAGCTACACGCCACTGTGCTTTCCACGCCTACACTAGCGTCCGTCGGTGCCTGGTTTTCGGCGCCGACGCTTGCGGCTATAGTTGCCGCTATGCTTCATTAACAGCAGCTATTGGTGTTCGCAGCTGCGACGTCACACGTCGGCTCCTGTGACGTTAACAGGGCTAGCGTCTTTACATTTATTTATGCCAAGCGACTCTGTGTCTGAACAGAGCCGCTCCTAGCGTTCGGGTGACGTTAACCAGTGCGCACTACTTCACCTTCAGCTGCATCTGCCATTGTCCAGCAGCGGTCTAGTCACCTACCGCACGGTGGACCCCGGGCGGCGAACGCACCTCCTATTATTTATATTTGGTGCGTTCCGCCGTCCCTAACACACTGTCACTATATACAGAGATCCTGTGTATAATGTCACTGGTGATCACTGTATTACCTGGACACAGACACTGCATACTAAGTACAGATCTCCTGTGTATAATGGCACTTATGGTAATAGCATCATGTTTTTTTATCGGAATCAGTATTGTAGTATTCAGTCACCATGTGGTGGTAATATGTGGTCTGGGCAAGGTGCGGTGGTATTTATCCCTTGTATGTACTATTATTCTGTCACTGTGGTGGTAATAGGTGGTCTGGTTATGGTGTGGCTGTATTTGTTCCTTGTATGTGGTATTATTGGTCACCATGTGGTGATAATATGGTGTCTGGTCATGGTGCAGTGGTATTTGTCCCTTTGGATGTGATATTAGTAATTTTAAAAATTGAAAAATAAAAAATATACATATATTGTACTGGATATTTTAACAAATGTTTAATAAGTTAGAGTAGAGTAGGGCCTAGCCAAAAGAGTCTAACTTGTGGTGGCAGATTTAAAAAATCCTTTGGCCAAAACTAGAGCTGCTGGGTATGTGTGTAATCTGGAGATGGGAACTGTTAATGTGTGATTGGTGAGAAGTGGAGTTTTTCCAAGAGAGAGCGGTGGTACTGTGGACAGTTCAAGGGGTGGAGGTGGGGCTGGAGTGGAGCCTGGAGTCTCAAGGGGGCCCCGAAAATTTTGCCAGTATGGGGCCCCGAAATTTCTAGTGGCTTTCCTGATCGCAGCATAAGTAGCTTCAGATCAATGGTGGTTTTGCTGTACGCATATAACCAGTGTAGATATTAGTGGGGTGGTAAGTGTGGAAGGCCTTGTTTAAGCAAGACAACACCTCCTAGAGCATGTGGATATCATAAAGGGTGGTCCCTTCTTTTCAAGGGAACTTATCACCTCTGAAAATGCTATTTATCTGCAGATATAGGCAGTGTAGGACTGGGGTGCCAAGGGCCCACCAGTAACCAACTCCAGGACTCCACTTTTCAGCTACATGCAAAGGTGACATTATCCCTATCACAAATATATATAATAAAGACCTGGGTAGATTGGTAAATGAATAGGATTCTGCCTATGTCTGTACATAGTGATTCAAGTATACTGTGCCAAGTACTCATATAAGAGAGTGGTGGCCCACTCCTGCACAGGGGCCCACCGGAGGATTCTCCTGTTCTCCTGTGGGCCAGTCCAAGCCTGGATATAGGGTTAATCTTCAGGCAAATAATGTTAAAATTAGGGATGGGCGGACAGATTGAAGTTCGGGTGCTGGCACCTGACCCAAACTTTTTAGAAAGTTTGGCTCTGGTATCAGAACAGTACCCAAACTTTCACCAAAACCCAGACCCTATTGAAAATATGGTTATCTGAACTGATAAGAAAGAAAAAAAATCTTTCTCTCACTACGGACTTCAGTAAAAAGTCTGTGTTTGGCATTCAGGTTCAAACAGTCACTATCCGTAAAGAGAGGCCGTACTGGGCCGCAGGCCTTAAAAGGGAGGCCGACATGACAGGGTTGAGTGGGAATATAGTGAGCTGGAGTTAGGGATTAGGATGGTACTACGGGGTTAATGTATTTGAATAAGGTGGGGGCTAGCGCTGGGATGAGGGGGAGGCGGGGTCAGAGCTGGAGTACGAGTTATCATTATAAAGACAGTGGCCATCTTATTCGGGCAACCATTTTAGGTTCCCCCATATAGTGACAAGAAGCTACCACCCACCCTCCCTTAATTAGGTTTTTGGTTAGGTAATCGCTTTGGGGTTAATCTTGTCCTAATAGGTTTCCTTTTCTTGTAGGGATATGGGCGGTATTTAGGGGTTGGGGTTATAATTTGTTTGTAAGTCTGTATAATTACTTGTCACGGCGGTATGGCGTGGGGGGGAGGTCCTCGAAGTTGGTGGTGCTGGTAAATAGCGATTCGGGGGGGACCTCAAGAGGTCCTGGACTCCCCCCTGGGTGGATTCAAGTGGACGGGTAATTGAATTATCCCGTGCTTAATGGTAATGGAAACCGGCCAGGTGGGTTGATATGTGTCTCTTAGCTGGTGCTTAGTGGCTAGAGGCAAGACTCAACCTGGGGACCAAGTTGGGAATATCAAATCTGAGTCTTATGGTTTGGGGCTTCGAGGACCACCCTTTCTGGGACGTTGTGTTTAAAATGTTATGTTATATGTTTAATAAAAAAGGCTGCTGTGGCCAATTTATCCAAATACCTCTGGAGTGTTTATTTAGTTGGTGTATGAATCTATGGGGTTGGGTGGCCAATAAGAGTTTTAAATAACTAGTTACGGAAGCTCACATGAATCACGAATACCCATTTGTCACGAACGCTGAACATTTTTGTTTGAGTTCGCCCATCTTTAGTTACAATGCTTCCTAGTCACCTTACTGAATGTCTGGCTACTAGGGATGAGCGAGCAGTAAATTGCTCATGTGCTCGTTACTTGAACCAAGCAAATCCTAATGCTCAGATGCTCGTTTCGAGTAATGAGTATAATGGGCGTCAATGTGTAATCCGAGCATTTTTCCGGCAGACCCTACAAGAAGATTTGGGGGGGGGCAGTGAAAATGTTGAAATAGATGGAAAAGTGTGGAATAGAAGGAGAACAGCATGGGGAAGATCCCTGGAACCATCTCTGACTCCCAGATTGCTGCTGAGAACAATGGTGTCACACTTTTACTCCAGTTTAAGGACTGACAATAATAAATTCAAAATCAACGTGAAATTGGAGTTTAGTATTTAATGTTAATAAACCTTCTTTCCTGTATAATTATGACTTGTATATAAGGAAAAATGTAAAAAAATATTTAAAACAACAATAATTTAAGTAAACCAAAATTAATTTTTTTAAACATTGGAAATTTCAGTGTAATTTATTAAGAAAGCAAAACTTCCAAAAATGTAATGGAAAAACAAAAAGACGAGCCAATCATGAAGTCCAAAATGTAATGCAATAAAAAAATCAATAATTTTATTAATGATAAACAGGTAAAAAATAATGGAGGAACATAACAATGTACACAAAATTGAACTAAAAACAAGACTGCACACCCAGTGACCACAATCAATGGAACAGATCCAAGTTAAAATGATGAGTGCCAATCAGTATGGGATAAATATGTAGACAACAAAGTGAAAAATATATTAGTAACAGTTATATAAATACAATCATATCCTCCAGTATTAAAGTGTATATATGGCGTAGTAAAAATATATCTTAGTTAAGAAAGTGCAAATGCGGAATAGCTCCAAAGAATTGTCACCATGTATGCATAATGTAAGTGTATGTGGTACTGCAAAGGATAACGGGCACAATAGAAATAGCAGTGTCGTGATCCCGGCCAGGGTTTGTTTCTTGTTATTCCCTCCCCGATCTGGTCGTGCGGGGGTTAACCTTCTTGGCCTCATTTTGGGTTCTGTGTGGCTATTTCAGTCAGCTGTGGCCTGCAGACCAACCTCAGTGATAGTTCATGCTCCAAGGCTAGAGCAGCTGACCCCTTGATACCGTGTTTTGTCCTCTGCCCATTTACTCTGATCCCGTGACTTCCCTTTACTGCCACCCCGCTTGTCTTAGTGTTCGCTCCCTGTGCTTGGACCTCTTGATATGTGACCCAGCTTGTCTCCTGACCTGTTTGACTGTATCACGTCTCTATCTCTGCTCCCGTCTGGATCTGAATTCTGGCTTGTATTTTACCACATATATTGCTGTGACCTCTGGTTCTTCTTTTCCTGACTGTTTCTGACTTGGCTCATCTGACCACTCTTTCGCCACCTGGTGGCTCCTGTGCTGCTGCTCAGTTGTGCTACGCTGTGTATGCAACCTCTCTTCCCTCACCAGCACCTCCTGATGGAGGTTGCGCTATACTGCACTGCAGCAGCATTACAGCAGTAGCTATGGGTATGAAAGAGAGACCATGAGTAATTTGTATAAAAATAAATCTGACAATGGAGAGAATAATCACTGAGATAGTGGAGGTCTCCCTTTCCTGGATGGCGTCCTCCCCATCGCGCGTTTCGGCACGCTGCCTTCGTCAGGGGGTGGCGTCGTCATTAAGGAGAGAGGTTTAAATGTAGTAAGGGGCCAATCAGAAAGGGTCCCAGGAAAAGGGTGTGTGTGATGTGTACTAATCACTGTGCAGTCACAATGTCCCGGAGAATAAAGGCCCTGTCTCACATAACGAGATCGTTAGCGAGATCGCTGAAATGTCACAGGTTTTGTGACGCAACAACGACCATGCCAGCGATCTTGCTACGTGTGACACATAGTTGTGACGGCCCCCCCCGCTGGATATTGCTGATCATGCTCAAATGTCCTAGGCCATTTTTTGATCGTTGGCGTCCCGCTGGCCAGCATTCATCGCTGTGTTTGATGCCGACGAGCGACCTAGAACTCAGGGACGCAGGCGTGAGTCGTCAGAATAGCTGCTGTGTGACAAGGTACCAACGACTGCCGAGGTCGTTATATGGATCGCCGTATCGTTGTTGCATCGTTGAATAGATCTGCCTGTTTGACAGCTTACTAGTGACCATGTATCGACGCACCAGCAATCCTTACCAGGTTGTATCGTTGTCGGGATCGCTGGAGCCTCGCTATGTGAAACGGGACCCTAAGGGTGTGTGTGTCTACACCGATCATTGCACAGGGGGCATGGTTAGTGTCTAAGTCGAGTCGTGGCATCAGAGAGTAACCCCGGCAACCACAATGCATTACCAGAAACACCAGGAGCATGTGGAGAACACAGTGGCCAATGAGGCAGGTCACCTGAAACAGGACGGATATGAGCCGCAATGTATGTGTCTAGTCATTGAGCTGATTGGTACAGGAGAAAACCCCGGCAACCACAGCGGATCTCGAGATGCGCCGAGAACACGTGGGGAAACATGTAACCTGGCAACGACACGGGAACCGACAGGAAAAATCACCAAGACCAAGGCAGGTATGGGTCAGTGTTTCATGGAGCTGCGCGGAGGTCACTTTACAATACAGGTCTAAGGGGGCATTGTTCTGGCTCTCCTCGACTTGCATTGCTCTCATATGACGTAGCTTCTGACTTCCAAACGGTCAGAACCTGTGCTCACAAGATGGTGGCAGAGGACCAGAGCTGCACCGAAAAAAACTGTGAAGCTGCCCGAGGGTGAGTATATGACTGGGGGCACAGGACTTAGATTTAAAACACCAGCCCAGTGCTGAAAAAAACAAGAACTGTGGAGTGGTGCTTTGTAGTGATGAGAGAGTACACTCATTGCTCGGGTTTTTCTCAGCATGCTCAGGTGATCTTCAAATATTTTGGCGTGCTTGGAAATTTAGTGTTTGTCGACACAGCTGCATGATTTTTGGCTGCTAGCCAGCCTGAATACATGTGGGGATTCCCTAACAAACAGGCGTTCTTCACATGTATTTAGCCTGTCTAGCAGCCGCCAATCATGCAGAGGTGTTGACAAACACTAACTCTCCGAGCATGCCAAAATACTCGGAGATCACCTGAGCATGCTCGGGGAAACCCAAGCAACGAGTATACTCGCTCATCACTAGTGCTTTGTGATAAACCCTATGTCTGCAGGCAAATATATTTTTCCTTTAAACTCCCTCTATAAACCAGAACAAAATGGTTGACATGTAGTGCTACCCATTGTCTGCATCAGGTTTGCCAGTTCATTTAGACTGCTAGTCCCCGGATCCATCAGTTTTTCTGTGCAGTGTGTAATAAATAGCAGAGCTCATGGATCTATAGCTATCTTATTTGAGTCACTGTTTACATGTAAAAAGCTTCTTAAATGCTGCCAGGAATCATAAAAAAAAGCCTGTGAGTCCTGTTTTCGAGTCCACAGACTCTTATGACAACACACATAATACACGCTGTCAATCAGCTGTCATGTTCGGTCTGGGAAGGCAGGACTCACAGGCTTACTGGCAACAAACACCATACTGCTAAGCTCAACATGGTATGCCTCTTACAGAACAGGTAATGTAGAAAGCTATTACATGGTTACTGCCTTGTGCTTGTCTCAGCAGCCAAAAAAAAAAGAAAACATAAATCCACATTTTAAAGGGAATCTGTCAGTAGGCCAGGACTGCTAATCCGTCTGTATGGGCATGTAGGTAATAAGAAGCTGAATACAATGATATCTTAATATCTATGATCAGATGTCAAACATCTATCTAAAGTGCTATCTGTCAAACATGCCAGTTAGTGGCCTCAAACTAATGTTTGAATATCACTATTGCACATGAATAATTATGCTAAGAATAGCACCTATCATATGTATCAGGAAGTGATCTATTTAAAAAATGAAAGTAGTGCTAAAGTGTCAAAGTATTTAGTGATATACGCTAAAGTTCCTGTCACACTAAGCGATATCGCTAGCAATATCGCTATAACGTCACTAGTTTTTGTGACGTTATAGCGATATCGCTATGTCTGATACTTACCTCCGACCGCTCCCCCGCTGGTTATCGCTGATCGCGCGAGAACGTCCTGGACCGTTTCTCGTCGTCAGCTTCCTGTGGAGAGACGAGCGACGAGCGTGGACGCGGGCGGGAGGACGTCAGGATCGCCTAGTGTGACAGGTAAGTAGCGACCCCCGACCCCTGCTATGTCGCTGGTGAGATCTGCCTGTGTGGTAGCTCACTAGCGACCACTTAGCGATGTACCAGACAGTGTCATATCGCTGGTCGGGATCGCTGGTACATCGCTAAGTGTGACAGTACCTTTAGCAATAACAAAGACAGCATGGAGCAGTGGAAAAGATTAGCATCCCCTCACCCTGACACAAGTTTTGCCGCTCGCCTCTTCCAGGGATCTCTTCATTTTCTCCAGTTCATAATTGCTATTGGGGTATGCTATGATCATGTGAAGAACATGCCTACAAGTGTGAACATTTGGTTTTCTTTTTTATGAGGAAGCAAACAATCTATATAAATAAAGATTATTATTATTATTATATTATAGGTAGTGTTGAGCATTCCGATACTGCAAATATCGAGTATCGGCCGATATTCGCTGCATCGGAGTTCCGATACCGATTTCCGATATTTTTACAATATCGAATACCGGAATCGGAAGTTCCCAAAATGCAATGAGCCAGTTGTGTTAGCCATGTTTACTATTGGCATGGCTGTGATTGGCTGCTGAAATGATGTCATCATGATGCGCGGTCTGTGCGGGCCTGCCGGGGGTCTTTACGGGCCTGCTGGGGGGTCTGTGCAGGCTGCCGGGGGTCTGTGCGGGCCTGCCGGGGGTCTGTACGGGCCTGCCGGGGGTCTGTACGGGCCTGCCGGGGGTCTGTGCGGGCTGCCGGGGGTCTGTGCGAGTCTGCTGGGGGTCTTTGCGGGCTGCCGGGGGTTGTGTGTGTGTGCAAAACATACATACTACATACATACTACATATATACAACATTCATATAGCATACATACATACTACATACATACTTCATATATACTAGATTCATACAACATACATACATACAACATACATACTACATATATACTACATTCATACAACATACATACATACTACATATATACTACATTCATACAACATACATACATACTACATACTACATATATACTACATATATACTACATACATACTACATACATACTACATATATACTACATTCATACAACATACATACATACATACTACATATATACTACATTCATACAGCATACATACTACATACATGCTACATATATACTACATTCATACAACATACATACAATACTACATACTTCGTATATACTACATTTATACAACATACATACATACTACATACATACTACATATATACTACATTCATACAACATACATACATACTACATACTACATACATACTACATATATACTACATTCATACAACATACATACATACATACTACATACATACTACATATATACTACATTCATACAACATACATACTACATACATACTACATTCATACAACATACATACATAGTACATACTACATACATACTACATACATACAACATACATAAAACATGCTACAGACATACAACATACATACTACATACATACTACATACAATACATTCATACAATACATACATATAGACATACAGAACATATACCATAGCGTACATACTCACCATCACTTGTCACTTTGATCCCCGAAGCCAGTGTCATCTGTAAAAAATCCACGAGTGTCCCACGACGATCTCCCATGGAGAACAGCAGCATCAGCTGATGCGACCGCTGTCTAGGGGCTCCAGGAATACAATGACGGGAGGTAGGTATCCTTCCGCACTGTATTCCTCCGCCACTGTAAAAAAATAGTTCCTAGTCTCACTTTTGGCATTGCTGTGTGAGAAAGTTCCCACACAGCTTTTGCCATAAAGTGAGACCAGTGAACTATAGTAACCTCTCAGTGATGCACTGCAGGAGATCGTCGTGGGACACTCGCGGATTTCTGTGGATCAGGGAGTATATTGGTTGTTTGTTATTTTAATATTTTTTACAGTGAGATGACACTGGCTTCGGGGATCAAAGTGACAAGTGACGGTGAGTATGTACTGTATGTCTATATGTATGTATTGTATGAGTGTATGAATGTATTGTATGTAGTTTGTATGTAGTATGTAGGTAGTATGTATGTTGTATGTATGTAGCATCTTGTATGTATGTTGTATGTATGTAGTAAGTATGTAGTATGTATGTATGTTGTATGAATGTAGTATATATGTAGTATGTAGTATGTATGTATGTTGTATGAATGTAGTATATATGTAGTATGTATGTATGTTGTATGAATGTAGTATATATGTAGTATGTATGTAGTATGTATGTATGTTGTATGAATGTAGTATATATGTAGTATGTATGTATTATGTAGTATGTATGTATGCTGTATGAATGTAGTATATATGTAGTATGTATGTATGTTGTATGAATGTAGTATATATGAAGTATGTATGTAGTATGTAGTATGTATGTATGTTGTATGAATGTTGTATATATGTAGTATGTATGTAGTATGTATGTAGTATGTAGGATGTATATTTTTTTTGTTTTTTTTTACATTCAACACATTAGTCGGATGATGGAACTACTACTGTCCCATCATTGGCTAATGTGTCAATCACTGTCATTGTAGCAGGTATAGCCCGATGGGACTTGTAGGCCCGCACAGACCCCTGGCAGGCCCGCACAGACCCCCGAAAGGCCCGTACAGACCCCGCCCGCACACACACACGCACAGTCTCCGCCCACGCACCGCCCACACTCTTCCCCCCTCCCGAACTGGATGTGCAAGGAAAGAAAGGGTTTAGTTTCATTCCGATATTTGTGCCCCATTGACTTGCATGGGTTTCTGGTATCGGAATCGGCGATACCGGATATTTTTGAGGTATCGGTCCTATCCAATCCGATCCGATATTTCCCGATATCGGAAGGTATCGCTCAACACTAATTATAGGACAAAATACCTGAAAACTTCAGTGTGCCTAACTATTCACCCCAAGTTAGTACTTTGCAGAGCCTCCTTTTGCAGCAATTACAGCTGCAAGTTGCTTTGGATAAGTCTCTATGAGCTGTCCACACCTAGCCACTGGGATTTTTGCCCATTCCTCAAGGCAAAACTGCTCCAGCTCCTTCAAGTTAAATGGTTTCCTCTGTTGAACAGCAATCTTCAAGTCTGATCACAGATTCTCAATTGTATTAAGGTCTGGGCTTTGACTAGGCCACTCCAAAACATTTAAATGTTTCGCCTCAAACTACTCAAGTGTTGTTTTAGCAGTATGCTTTGGGTCACTGTCTTGGAATGTCAACCTCCATCCCAGTCTCAAATCACTGACAGAATGAAACAGGTTTTGCGAGAAAATATCCCTGTTTTTGACACTATCTATCTTCCCCTCGACTCAGACCATTTTCCCTGTCCCTGTTACCAAAAAACATCCCCAATGCATGATGCTCTACTACCATGTTTCACTGTGGGGATGGTGTTCTTAGGGTGATGAGCTGTGTTGGTTTGGTGCCAGACATAGCATTTACCTTGTTGGCCATAAAGTTTAATTTTGGTCTCATGTGACCACAGCACCTTCCTCCATACATTTGGAGAGTCTCCCATATTGAGTTTTGGCAATTCAAAACGAGCCTTATAAATTTTGTGTGCAAGTAAAGGCTTATTTCTGCCCACTCTTCCATGAAGACCACCTCTGTGGAGTGTACAGCTTATTGTGGTCGTATGGACAGATACTCCAGTCTCTCTGCTTGACAACTCTGCAGCTCCTTCAGGGTTACCTTTGGTCTCTGCTGCCTCTCTGATTAATGCCCTCCTTGCCCCGGGTGAGAGTCCTGGTGAGGGGCACTCTCCTGGCAGGTTTGCTGTGGTACCGTGTTCTTTTCATTTGATTATAATGGATTTGATGGTGGTCTGGGGGATCATCAGAGATTGGGATATTTTTTTATAACCCATCCCTGACTTGTGCTCCTAAACAACTTTGTCCTTGACTAGTTTGGAGATCTTCCTCTTAACGGTGTTGTTTGGTTAGTGGTGCCTCTTTCTTAATGGTGTTGCAGCCTTTAAGGCCTTTCAAAAAAGTGTATATATACTGACACACCATGTGACACTTAGATTGGACTTCCTCTCACTAAGCATTGGACTTATGAAGGTAATTGCTGCAGCAGAAATTTTTAGGGGCTTCATAACAAAAGGGATGAATACATATGCACATGCCAATTTTTAGTTATTTTATCTCATAAATTTAATTTTTGCCTATATTTTTCTCTCTTCACTTCACCAACTTAGACTACAGTATGTAGTGCTGATATATCACACACAAATCAGATTAATAAAATATTTAAACACAGGTTGTAATGTAACAAAATCGTAAACATCCAATGGGGTGAATACTTTCGCAAGCCACTGTATATATAGATATGCTATGAGCAGTGTCTAACAGGTTGTGTCAGTGTTAGGCCATGTTCACATGTCCAGTAATCATCCATTAGAACGGATCCAGTAGCAATCTGTTGGCATAAAAGTTGTGCCGTTCTTTTTTAAAAAACTGATTTCGGCTGGATCCGTTTTTTTAACATTGAAGTCTTTGCCCAACGGAGCCGTTAATTAGTCATCTGTTTTTCTTTCATTTGAAAAGGATCTGTTTTTTTGCCTACTGGGTCAGTTTCAAATGGATGATAATGGATGACTATTTAATGGATCCATTGTTCCTAGACTTGAAAAAAAAAACCAAACGGATCCAGCCTCAATCAATATTTTTAAAAAGGACAAAAAAGTTGTGTCTGCACAACTTTTTTGCCAACAGATTTCTGCTGAATCCTTTCTAACAGATTATTAGGGTATGTGCACACGTTGCGGATTTGTGTGCGGATTTTTCAGCGCGGAGTCTGCAGAATCCGCAGGTCAAAATGCCTGCGTTTTACCTGCGGATTTCCTGCGGATTTAGTGCGGATTTCGCCTGCTTTTTTACACCTGCGGATTTCTTGAATGCAATAGGTGTAAAAACCCTGCGGAATCCGCACAAAGAATTGACGTGCTGCGGAAAATAAACCGCTGCGTCTCCACGCGGAATTTTCCACAGCATGTGCACAGCGGTTTTTGTTTTCCATCGGATAACATGGTACTGTACATCCCATGGAAAACTGCTGCTTATCCGCAGGGCCAAATCTGCTGCGGATCCGCAGACGAATCCACAATGTGCGCACATACCCTTATAGTAGACATATGAACTTGGCAGAAGGGTATGTGCATACGTTAAATGCAGTATTTGCAGCCGAAATATCTGTACCATTTCTGCATCTCTTGGCATTAAAAATGCCCCATGTTTTAGCAGTATGCTTTGGGTCACTGTCTTGGAATGTCAACCTCCATCCCAGTCTCAAATCACTGACAGAATGAAACAGGTTTTGCGAGAAAATATCCCTGTTTTTGACACTATCTATCTTCCCCTCGACTCAGACCATTTTCCCTGTCCCTGTTACCAAAAAACATCCCCAATGCATGATGCTCTACTACCATGTTTCACTGTGGGGATGGTGTTCTTAGGGTGATGAGCTGTGTTGGTTTGGTGCCAGACATAGCATTTACCTTGTTGGCCATAAAGTTTAATTTTGGTCTCATGTGACCACAGCACCTTCCTCCATACATTTGGAGAGTCTCCCATATTGAGTTTTGGCAATTCAAAACGAGCCTTATAAATTTTGTGTGCAAGTAAAGGCTTATTTCTGCCCACTCTTCCATGAAGACCACCTCTGTGGAGTGTACAGCTTATTGTGGTCGTATGGACAGATACTCCAGTCTCTCTGCTTGACAACTCTGCAGCTCCTTCAGGGTTACCTTTGGTCTCTGCTGCCTCTCTGATTAATGCCCTCCTTGCCCCGGGTGAGAGTCCTGGTGAGGGGCACTCTCCTGGCAGGTTTGCTGTGGTACCGTGTTCTTTTCATTTGATTATAATGGATTTGATGGTGGTCTGGGGGATCATCAGAGATTGGGATATTTTTTTATAACCCATCCCTGACTTGTGCTCCTAAACAACTTTGTCCTTGACTAGTTTGACTAATTGCTGCAGCAGAAATTTTTAGGGGCTTCATAACAAAAGGGATGAATACATATGCACATGCCAATTTTTAGTTATTTTATCTCATAAATTTAATTTTTGCCTATATTTTTCTCTCTTCACTTCACCAACTTAGACTACAGTATGTAGTGATGATATATCACACACAAATCAGATTAATAAAATATTTAAACACAGTTTGTAATGTAACAAAATCGTAAACATCCAATGGGGTGAATACTTTCGCAAGCCACTGTATATATAGATATGCTATGAGCAGTGTCTAACAGGTTGTGTCAGTGTTAGGCCATGTTCACATGTCCAGTAATCATCCATTAGAACGGATCCAGTAGCAATCTGTTGGCATAAAAGTTGTGCCGTTCTTTTTTAAAAAACTGATTTCGGCTGGATCCGTTTTTTTAACATTGAAGTCTTTGCCCAACGGAGTCGTTAATTAGTCATCTGTTTTTCTTTCATTTGAAAAGGATCTGTTTTTTTGCCTACTGGGTCAGTTTCAAATGGATGATAATGGATGACTATTTAATGGATCCATTGTTCCTAGACTTGAAAAAAAAAACCAAACGGATCCAGCCTCAATCAATATTTTTAAAAAGGACAAAAAAGTTGTGTCTGCACAACTTTTTTGCCAACAGATTTCTGCTGAATCCTTTCTAACAGATTATTAGGGTATGTGCACACGTTGCGGATTTGTGTGCGGATTTTTCAGCGCGGAGTCTGCAGAATCCGCAGGTCAAAATGCCTGCGTTTTACCTGCGGATTTCCTGCGGATTTAGTGCGGATTTCGCCTGCTTTTTTACACCTGCGGATTCCTTGAATGCAATAGGTGTAAAAACCCTGCGGAATCCGCACAAAGAATTGACGTGCTGTGGAAAATAAACCGCTGCGTCTCCACGCGGAATTTTCCACAGCATGTGCACAGCGGTTTTTGTTTTCCATCGGATAACATGGTACTGTACATCCCATGGAAAACTGCTGCTTATCCGCAGGGCCAAATCTGCTGCGGATCCGCAGACGAATCCACAATGTGCGCACATACCCTTATAGTAGACATATGAACTTGGCAGAAGGGTATGTGCATACGTTAAATGCAGTATTTGCAGCCGAAATATCTGTACCATTTCTGCATCTCTTGGCATTAAAAATGCCTCATAAAATAGACGTGTTCTTGATGTGTCTTTTACATGTGCTTTTGTTCCAGATTTTTCCCCGCTGATTAGTATGGGTGAAATCTGCAGCAAAAATGCTGAAAGAATTGACATGCAAGGAAAAAAATAAGCAACATGTGCATGAAACTTCTAAGTCACTTTGCTGGCACTAGGAAGACGTTCAGGTTTTGTGACAAATCTCCACAGGAAAAACTGCGAGAGAACTCCACAGGAAAAACTGCATGCGAACTGCAATGTGTACACAGACCCTGACCCTGACAGGTCTGATATACTGCAGTACACGTTAGGTTCGTAAAAAAAATATTGAAATAGTACGTTGGTACATTTCTTTAAAAAAAAAATGAAAAATTGCTGCTAAATATTAACCCTTCTAATTCCCTAACAATATAAAAGGACCTTTGGAAAACCTTGTTGCATTAACAATCCGTAATTTATTAAAAAACATATTTTTAGTTTATTTGATTGCAATTCTAGCTGTTTGCGCTAACAGACACTGCCTGGTGGGATCATCACAATGTAGCCAGGGTGTTCTTGCCAACAGCCTGATGACAATAGGGTAATTCTGGATTGACGACTGATGGGATTTTGCAGTACTTTTATATTAATGGCCTTAACCTTAGGATTGGTCATTAATGCCAGATGATCATTTGGGGTACGGCACCCCACACCTACGCCGATCAGCTTTTCCTGGTTGATAGAATGTGCACAGTTCCGTCAATCATATAATGCCCTTGGCCTGGTACTGCGCACGTGACCTATCTGAATGAATGAGAATGGACCTGCAGTACACTGCTGCGGCCACTATACAGTTAGTGGAGCTGTGCTTTTCCGCTCTGTAACTGAGCAGATCTTCTCTCTGTTGGTACAGTGAGCAGCTGATTGGCAGGGGTGCCAGGTGTTGCACGCCCACCAATTTAGTTTTGTGGTATTGATGACCTATCCTTAGGATATGCAATCAATATAAAAGTAGCTGACAACCCCTTTAAGACTGACTGGAACTGTGAACATATATGACAACTACTGGATATACTTGGGGGAACAGGTTGGTATTATTGCCTAAAAGCAGCATTGCTGCCAATTCAATCTACCTTTTTCTAGAAAGTGTTCAGTAAATGTTGGAACATTACTGCTAACTGTGTTAAGAGTTTATGGCCATTATCTCTGTAGTGTGACATCACTGCGTGCATTCTACTTCTATTATAATGCTGTGTTTATTATTTCTGTACTGTGAAATGACTGCACTCATGATCCTGGACATTGTGTGCATACTGTGCTTTTCTATGATTTTACTGCCTTCATTATCTATGTACTGTAACATTACTCGGCTCACTCCCTCTGCAAGGTGATTTCACTGTGTCCATGCTGTTTATGATGGCTTTTCTGAGAAATCATTGTGGTCCTTAGTCATTTATTATCCTTGACATAACAGTGATCAATCTTCCGTTCCTGTGACATAGTCTTTATTATTTATGTACTGTGTGATTGCTGCAAGTGATTTTCCTCAGTATCCCGATATAGTAATACATCGGGACCATTATCACTATATACAAAACACTAGTCTCCCCTTTAACAATGATGACGACACACTCAGGGGCTGACCTCCTAGCCGAAGTTTGAAAGAGAAAACCAAATTTGAAACTGACTTGTAAAATGAAAGATTACAGTCACCAAAAAAACAGTTACCACCAGATGAAGAATAGAGAGAAGTGTTATGAATAGATGAATGACAGAAAAGAACAAATAGAAATGGAGTGCCCACCAGGGCCATGGGCGTGGGGTACGCGGTACCGGACCGCTTCTTAAAGGGGCAGTGTCACAGCAGCAGTGACCCGGTCCGTGGCCCTGGGCGTCCAATAAAAGGGGTATATTTACAAGGGATGAAAAATAAAGAGGTTTTGTAATGAGTGTTCGTGACGCCACCTGTGGTATTTGACCAAAAGTGACCAGCGCTGCACTGCAGATCCTCTGAGACTGATGGTGATGCAGCAGAGTTGGTATAGCTCTCCACAGGCAGAGCTGTTGTCTCCAAGCAGATGAAAGATGGTGATGTAGTGTGAAGCAAGGGATGTAGCAGTGCTGAGTAGGTGATGCAGGAAGAATGCAGAAGACACAGCTGAATGCAGTTCCAAGGCTTTACTCACAGTTCTGGTGCATACAGATGCCCGCTTAGTGCTACGTCCTCCAGGTGAGGGATCCAGCCAACTTCCAGGCAGATAGAGAACACCTTTCCAAAACTCCCCATCAGTATATGCTTTCCCTGTCCATCTCATTGTGCTGATTTCTACTCTTCCTTCCCAGCACCTCACAGTCAGTGTCCCAGGCCAGCAGCCGCTGACCCTGTCGGATAACGTGCTCACTGCGTTTCCTTGATCCTTTCTGGCTGCCTTTCCGGAAAAGATAGCTGTGGTTGTTGGCTGTGGCCCCTAAAGTTGCCACAGCTATCGGCTTTCTAGCTGAGTCCTGTTGTCCACTCTACTAGGCTAGGGGCCGAGAGCCTTCTGCGACCTGGATTTCCCCCACCTGACGTCCGTCAGCATGGAATGAACCCCACGGGTAGCACTCACTCAACCCGTGCCTCTGGGAATCCCTTCCCACTTCAGGGAGCTTCATTCAGTCCGTACCAGCAGCCCCTTCAGACCAGGAGTCTGCTGTACAATTCTCTCTCTTCCCTCCTTCCCCTATGGCAAGGTTGCCTATGCACGTCTTTCGCCTTCTTCCCCTATGGGAATACTCTCCTAACTTCCCTTCTATTCTCCCACTCTAACCCTCAAACCCTCAAACTCTATCCACCTTCTAACACCCTTTCCTAGCCAGCAGGGATAAAGGAGCACCTGCTGCTATAGTGTGTGGTGGATGCAGTTGTTGTGTCAGAGCTAGGTTAGGTGTCCCTATCTAACCTGCAAGGTGGGATACCACACCTCTGGTTGAGGTGCAGTACCTCTGTGGCGACTGGCCCCTTAGGGGCGCCGCATAAACATGCTGGATGACTATTTAATGGCGTGTTAAGCACTGCGGTGGAAATAATCTCGAGCAGACCTGGGCGGACTGCGACAGCACTGTGCCTGCCCGCTCGCTGTCTCCATAGGCGCCGCTGACTGCATTGATGGAGGAGAGGCCTCCTGCCAGTTCATCCACCAATCAACGTGTGAAACAGCTGACACGATGACATCATTTCATCATGTCAGCTGTGTGCTGCGGTGCGGAGAGTCAGCACACCGGAGACAGGGAAACAAGCAGAGCGCCAGGGAACGGGACAGAGGTAAGTATGTGGTGTTTATTTTTTTTCATGTGTATGGCATGTTTGGGTGGGCATGGGGATTCTATGGGGGTATTGAGCTTTACAACGGGAGGCTATGGGGGTGTTGAGCTTTACAAGGGGAGGCTATGGGAGAGTTGAGCTTTACAAGGGGAGGCTATGGGGGCATCTTACTGCACAAGGGGAAGCTATGGGGGCCTCATGCGGCACATTGGGAGGCTGTGTGGGGCTCATGCAGTGTATATAGGGAAGCTGTGTGGGGCTCAGGCAGTGTATATAGGGAGGCTGTGTTGGGCGCATGCAGTATGTATATAGGGACGCTGTGTGGGGTTCATACATTGTATATAGGGAGGCTGTGTGGGGGCTCTTACAGTATAGGGAGGCTGTGTGGGGCTAATGCAGTATATGAGGAGGCTGTTTGGGGCTCATGCTCTATATAGAGAGGCTGTGTGGCTCTCATGCAGTAGATAGGGAGGCTGTGGGGCTCAGGCAGTATATATAGGGATGCTGTGTGGAGCTCATGCAGCGTATATAGTTAGGCTGTGGGGGGCTCATGCAGCGTATATAAGGAGGCTATGTGGTGCTCATACAGTATATACAGGGAGGCTGTGTGGGGCTCATGCAGTATATATATAGGGACGCTGTGTGGGGTTCATACATTGTATATAGGGAGGCTGTGTGGGGGCTCTTACAGTATATAAGGGGGGCTCATATGATATACAGAAGGGGCTATACTTGGGTTCAAACGATATTTATGAAGATGTCAGCATACTTAATTTTGCTCAATATTAAGTGATAAAATTACTAATATAATTATCAATAATATGTCACAAAGGTTATGTAAAAACTGTTGCCTCTAACCAAATCATTAAACACAGGGTTGAAAAAAAATCTCTATCAACCCTGTGTTTAATGATTGGCTCCAACATGGTGATCAAGTCTAGTAGTGGACATAATGCTGTGGATACTTTATAAATTTAAGCAGAACATTGGATTATTACATAAGAATTATTGTATCCATATTGTTAACGCTGTTCTCCCTGCCCATGTATTATTTGGTTAGAGGCAACGGTTTTTATGTTTGTTTGTTTAAATTTGTGATATAAAATATTCCTCTTATTTTATAAAATGAGCGACACTCTTGGTCTATTTGTCACTTATTAGTAACATAACCTTTGCGAGTCTGCGACATATAAATTTGTTGAGTATAGCCCGTTCCTGTCTTAGGATAATGGGCTTGGGTATTGTGCTTACTAATTATCAATAATATAATTATAATGTACTAGATGGTGGCCCGATTCTATCGCATCGGGTATTTTAGAGTCTCTGTTAAAATAAAAAATAGTTATATACTCACCTTCCGTCGGCCCCCGGACGCTTTCTCTCCTCTCCACGCTCCCGGCATCTTCCGGTTCCAGTAATGCTTTGCACGAAACACCGCTGATGACGTCGCGCTCTTGCGAGAGTGACGTCACCTTCAGCCCTTCTCGCTAAGCATGACTGGAACCGGAAGATGCCGGGGGCGTGGTGAGAGGAGGGACAGAGTCCGGGGGCCATCGGAAGGTGAGTATATAACTATTTTTTATTTTAACAGAGACTTTAAAATACCTGATGCGATAGAATCGGGCCACCATCTAGTGTATTATACTCCTGTTATACCCGGAGCTGCTGTCACTGTTCTGCTGTTACCTAATGTATTGTACTCCAGTTACACCCAGAGCTGCTGTTACTGTTCTGCTGTTATCTAATGTATTGTACTCCAGTTACTCCCAGAGCTGCAGTCACTGTTCTGCTTTTACCTAATGTATTGTAGTCCAGTTACACCCAGAGCTGCAGTCATCATTCTGCTCTTACCTAATGTATTATACTCCTGTTACAGCCAGAGTTGCAGTCACTGTTCAGATCTTACCAAATGTATTGTACTCAAGTTACACCCAGAGCTGCAGTCACTGTTCGGCTGTTACCTAATGTATTGTACTCCAGTTACACCCAGATGTGCAGTCACTGTTCTTCTGTTACCTAATGTACTCCTGTTACACCCAGAGCTGCAGTCACTGTTCTGCTGTTACCTAATGTAGTGTACTCCAGTTACACCCAGATCTGCAGTCACTGTTCTGCTGTTACCTAATGTATTGTACTCCAGTTACACCCAGATCTGCAGTCACTGTTCTGCTGTTACCTAATGTACTCCTGTTACACCCAGAGCTGCAGTCTCTGTTCTGCTGTTACCTAATGTAGTGTACTCCAGTTTTACCCAGAGCTGCAGTCACTGTTCTGCTGTTACCTAATGTATTGTACTCCAGTTACACCCAGATCTGCAGTCACTGTTCTGCTGTTACCTAATGTATTGTACTCCAGTTACTCCCATAGCTGCAGTCACTGTTCTGCTTTTACCTAATGTATTGTAGTCCAGTTACACCCAGAGCTGCAGTCACCGTTCTGCTCTTACCTAATGTATTAATGTATTATACTCCTTTTACAGCCAGAGCTGCAGTCACTGTTCAGATCTTACCTAATGTACTGTACTCCAGTTACACCCAGAGCTGCAATCACTTTTCTGCTCTTACCTAATGTATTGTACGCAAGTTACACCCAGAGCTGCAGTCACTGTTCTACTGTTACCTAATGTATTTTACTCCAGTTACACCCAGATCTGCAGTCACTGTTTTGCTGTTACCTAATGTACTCCTGTTACACCCAGAGCTGCAGTCTCTGTTCTGCTGTTACCTAATGTAGTGTACTCCAGTTACTCCCAGAGCTGCAGTCACTGTTCTGCTGTTACCTAATGTAGTGTACTCCAGTTACACCCAAAGCTCCAGTTACACCCTGATCTGCAGTCAGTGTTCTGCTGTTACCTAATGTATTGTACTCCAATTACTCCCAGAGCTGCAGTCACTGTTCTGCTGTTACCTAATGTACTCCTGTTACACCCAGAGCTGCAGTCTCTGTTCTGCTGTTACCTAATGTAGTGTACTCCAGTTACACCCAGAGCTGCAGTCACTGTTCTGCTGTTACCTAAAGTAGTGTACTCCAGTTACACCCAGAGCTCCAGTTACACCCTGATCTGCAGTCACTGTTCTGCTGTTACCTAATGTATTGTACTCTGGTTACACCCAGAGCTGCAGTCACTTTTCTGCTCTTACCTAATGTATTATACTCCTGTTACACCCAGATCTGCAGTCACTGTTCTGCTGTTACCTAATGTACTGTACTCCGGTTACACCCAGAGCTGCAGTCACTTTTCTGCTCTTACCTAATGTATTGTACGCAAGTTACACCCAGAGCTGCAGTCACTGTTCTACTGTTACCTAATGTATTGAACTCCAGTTACACCCAGAACTACAGTCACTGTTCTGCTGTTACCTATTGTACTCCTGTTACACCCAGATCTGCAGTCACTGTACTGCTGTTACCTAATGTATTGCACTCTAATTACTCCCAGTGCTGCAGTCACTGTTCTGCTTTTACCTAATGTATTGTAGTCCAGTTACACCCAGATCTGCAGTCACTGTTCTGCTGTTACCTAATGTATTATACTCCTGTTACAGCCAGAGCTGCAGTCACTGTTCAGATTTTACCTAATGTACTGTACTCCGGTTACACCCAGAGCTGCAGTCACTTTTCTGCTCTTACCTAATATATTGTACGCAAGTTACACCCAGAGCTGCAGTCACTGTTCTACTGTTACCTAATGTATTGTACTCCAGTTACACCCAGATCTGCAGTCACTGTTCTGCTGTTACCTAATGTACTCCTGTTACACCCAGAGCTGCAGTCACTGTTCTGCTCTTACCTAATGTGTTGTATATGTACAGGACTGTGCCTGTGTAATGAGCGACGCAGCAGTGATGCCTTTAACGGCTGTAATGTGCCTGTACAATAAGTGATGCGGCCATGTTGCCGCAACGACTAAGCGACTGTCGCTGATTGGTCACGGCCTAACTGCCACGACCAATCAGCGACACAGGATTTCGGTTACAGACAGACATGATAAGACAATTATATATATAGATTTTATAATATATTAATATTAATATTGAGTAGAATTAATTTCTGCATATTGGTTCGGCCCTCGACAACAGTCATGGTCTCTCATGTGGCCCCTCTGGAAAATTAATTGCCCACACCTGGTCTAGAGATATTTTGCTGCTGGTAAAGGGGGAAATTTGTACACTGTGCCAAAAAAAAGATTCCTTGATAACAGAAAAAGGTATTTTCTCTATTTCTATGATTTCAAAATGTTTTGAAAAATAAGTCCACATTCACACTATCAGTATTTGATCAATATTTTACATCAATATGTATAAGCCAAAATCAGGAGTGGAACAATCAGAGGAAAAGTATAAGAGAAACACGTCACCACCAGAGATGAGTGAATTTTTCAATGTTCGGTTCGGCTCACGATTGCCGAATTTGCAATAGTTGCCGATTTAATCGCCGAATATAGCCGAACATACACAGCACAAAAGCCGGTGTTACCCACGCTGTCACACCGGTGTAGCACTTCTGATCAGCGGTGAAATCATCTCCGCCGGTCAGAGAGCTGCGGTTCCCATGCTGTCAAAAGATAGCGTGAGCGCTCAACTGTGATCGGGAGTATAAAGTTCACCTCCGGTCACTGGTGTCAGCTGATGGGACTACAGCTCCCATCAGCTGATACCTGCTGCCGCTAATAACAGTGAGAAAAAAAAGGGGGTCCCACTCCCCACACCATATTTTTTAATTATTTAAATAAAGAATTAAAAAAGCATGGGGTCCCCCCCATTTTGGACAACTAGTCTCACTAAAGCTCACATCTGGGGGCTGTTATTCTCAGACTAGTAAGGGAACATGGATATAGTCCCCCCCCAGCCTAAATATAGCAGCCTGCAGCTGCCTAGAAAAGGCGCCCATTAGATGCGCCAATTCTGGTGCTTTGCCCGGCTCTTCCCACTTGTCATGTAGCGGTGGCAAGTGGGGTTCATATTTATGGGGTTGATGTCACCTTTGTATTGTCAGGTGACATCAAGCCCACGGCTTAGTAATGTAACTAATCCTATAGTTGTATGGGAAAAATAAGACACAGCCAGAGTAAAGTCCTTTATTAGAAATAAGACTAAACCCATTTTTATTTAAAAATAACAAACACAGTTACAGTGGGGGAAATAAGTATTTGATTCCTTGCTGATTTTGTAAGTTTGACCACTGACAAAGACATGAACAGTCTATAATTTTAAGGGTAGGTTAATTTTAACATTGAGAGATAAAATATCAAAAATAAAATCCAGAAAATCACATTGTATATATCATATAACTGTATTTGCATTTTGCAGTGAGAAATAAGTATTTGATCAGAGCTTCAACTCTCTCCATAAGTTTTCTCTGGGATTAAGGTCAGGAGACTTGCTAGGCCACTCCATGACCTTAATGTGCTTCATTTTGAGCCACTCCTTTGTTGCCTTGGCTGTATGTTTTGGGTCATTGTCTTAATGGAAGACCCAGCCATAATCCATTTTTAATGTCCTGGCGGAGGGAAGGAGGTTGTCACTTAGGACTTTATGGTACATGTGTACTCGCAGGACCTGTCTGATGGCACAGCGAGCATGAGAACTTTCTCATGCTCATGATGAACTCAGACAGAGAATAGCAGTCCACAGGCAGACACTGAGCACACTGTGCTCAGTGTTTACTGGATGACAGGCTGTATGTTTGCACCATGCAACCATGCAGCCTGACATCTAGATGTAGCAGCGCTAGACCCGTTGTGGGAGAAATGGTTTAAAAGCATCTCTGCAGAAAGGCAAAGAATATTGTTTTTTTTTTTACCTCTTTTGCAGATGATGAGAACATCGGGGGAATAGACGAGGTTGTAAGTATGGTTTAATTAAGATTATTAAAGGAGTCTGTGTCTTTTTAAAGGACTTTTTTCTAGGTGTCTGTGTTTTCTTACAATGTGACTATGGAGTTAGTAATGGGGGCGTCTTATTGATGCCTCCCCAATACGAACCTCAAGGCTTGATGTCACCTGACAATACAATGGTGACATCAACCCTCCTAACTATTACCCCACTTGCCACTGCTACAGGGCAAGTGGGAAGAGCGAGGCTAAGTGCCAGAATTGGCACATCTTAGAGATGCGCCTTTTCTGGGGTGGCTGAGAGCTGATTTTTTAGCCTGGGGGTCAATATCCATGGCCCCTTCCTAGGATATTAATATCAGCCCTCAGCTGTCTGCATAGCCTTTGCTGGTTATTAATTATAGGGGGACTCTACATCTTTTTTTTAGGCTCCCCCATGTTAATAGCCAGTAAAGGTTAAGTATACAATTGTGAGTTGATATTAAAAGCCTGGGAAGCTCCATGGATATTACCCTCTTCCCAGGCTATAAACATTGTCCCCCAGCCATCAGCTTTCCCTCTGCTGGTTACAAAAATTGTGCTGGAGCACATGCCATTTTTTCAGAAAAATAATCTTTTATTAATTAAATACATGTACAGTAAGCTGCACACACACTGTACTAATTGTATTTGTCACTGACATCTATATATCTACTTATTCTATTTGTATTTACTGCATGTAATCTATCTCTTCTATCCTGTCAGCTCCTGAAGTGATTTTACACTACACGGCTTTTCTTCTATCTATCCATCTATGTAATATACAGCTCTGGCAAAATTTAAGAGACCACCACAGCAAAACCCTGTCATGGGCAGACCATTCTCCAGACCTGTACCCCATTGAAAACCTCTGGCATGTAATCAAGAGGATGATGGATAGTATTTGTCACACTGCCTGTCACGCTGCTCTCACCTGGGATAGGGACCCCGCGCACGTGCACCTCTCGCACCTAGTCCCTTGGCTGCATAATGTTGCTAGTGCGCATGTGCGCTCTTCTCGGCTGTCTGCAGCCACGTCATCTCTATAGTCCTGAACGACCTGACCCCAGAAGTGTCAGCGCTCATGTCCTATATCAGGCTACCTCTTCCTATGGGAGGTGCCTGATTATTGTTGTGCTTCCTGGCTTGGTCTGTTTGGACCTTGCTTGGCTGTGCTCTGTATTCGGGTCTTCTGCCTTGTGCTCCATCCCTGCACTCTGCCTTGCCGTGCTTCCTAGCACATGTTCTGTTCCTGCACTCTGCCTTTCCGTGCTCCCTAGCACACCCTTGGCCCCTGTACTGTGCCCTACCATGCTTCTCTGCTCACGCTCTGCTCTAGTCCTGTGTTCCTGTCATGCTTCTCTTCACATCCTCTGTTTTGCCTTGCACTCAGGTGTGCTCCCTAGCTCGCACTCTGCCTAACCTTGTAATCTGGCGTGCTCCCTTGAATGCGCCCTGCTTTGCCCACGGGCGTGCTTGTCGGTGCGTGCCATACATGCTCCTGTGTACTCGCCTTGCACTATCCAGTATCTAGGGCACTCCCGTGTACACGCCTTGTATTGTCCTGAACCCTCCTTACTTCCGTGCACACACCCTGTACTGTCCTATACCCTGCGAGTCCCTGTGTCCACGCTTTTCACACTCTTGTACTCTGCACCTTCCCTGTTGCATCTTGCTAGACACACTCATGTCTCATGAGAGCCGGCCACCTGGTTCCAGCAGTCGTGGTACCTTACCCCCTTGGGTCTGCCCCTGACACTCCCTCTATAGGGGATGGTCCTCACTAGGTCAGCTCGCCCTGGGTGAGTTGGTGGCATGACCCAGAGGGTCCACTCCAGGAGTCGCCACAGTATTGTTGTTTATAAATGATTATGAACTTGTTTTCTTTGCATTATTTGAGGTTTGAAAGCACTGATTTTTTTTTTAAATTTTGACCATTTCTCCTTTTCAGAAATAAAAAGCAAAATTTATTGATTTGAAATTCAGAGACATGTTGTCAGAAGTTTGTAGACTAAAAGAACAATTTACATTTTACTCAAAAATATACCTATAAAGAGAAAAATCAGACCAACTGAACATTTGGAAGTGGTCTCTTAATTTTTGCCAGAGCTGTATATACATATTGTGATGCAGTGACCCCTGTGACAGCTAGGGGGCACTTTATGGGCTTCCCAGGACATGCATGCAGGCGTTTCCTTTATTGAGATAGGGAAATGGTAAGCGGCAGGGTTGTAAATGGCCGATATGTACCACAGGGGTGGATGCCCTGTGATGGAAGGCGGAACTTGTTTTAATCAGCAGATATACCACTGATGGTTAAGTTTTACATTGGGGAGGCTTTCTGGTGACTTGGTGAGATGGGTGAGACCAGTCACCTACAAACCCACCCAAGGGCGTGTGTCTGAACGCACAAAGTAAAGCCTGTGTGTGTGTGGCTGTGTGTGTAGAAAGGACCTGCAGCGAGGTCATGACCATGTGATCTATACCTCAGCTGTGAGCGTGATTATGTACCATATAATGTGCCTGAGGTGGGTCACATGGGAGAGAGTGTGTACCTGAATGGTTCAGGGTGCAAGGTCCTGTAAGGTCTGTGTTGGGAGATCCCGGGAGTAGGATCGGATCCCTGAATAGCACCCGGTGAGGCCCTGGACCTGGTGAGGCCGGTGTGTTGGGAGATCCTGGGAGTAGGATCGGATCCCTGAATAGCACCCAGTGAGCCTTTGTTTTGGACAGTCCCAGGAGGGGACGGGCGTCCTGAATAGCACCCGGTGAGTCCTGTGTGTTGGACAGTCCCAGGAGGGGAAGGACATCCTGAATAGCACCCGGAGAGGCCATGTGCGAGAAGAGTCTGTGACGGCCCTGCATTGGGGAAGCTACCGCTCCTTCTGCAGATCTGGAGTGTCTGGAGTGCCCTGGTCACAAGGACAGAGATCCCAGTAAGGCAGCTTCCCTAGGAGAGAGGACTGACAAGGAGTCAGCATGTGGAGCAAGAGCTCCTGTAAGGTAACTGCATAGACTATGGATGCCTGTGAGGTTCTATGAACGTTAATGAACTGTTTGGTGTGCGGTCGCCCACGGTCACTGGACAGCGAGGTCCAGCGTGTTTAGGAACTGCAAGGAAAAGCCATAACCTGTAAATGTTCTGGACTGTGTTAAGCCTGTGAAGTGTAACATGGCCTGCAGCGGCTTATGATGCTTGAATAAACCAAAATAGACTGTTTATGTGAAAAACCGTGTCTGTCTACGTTTATCCTGTTGCCAAGTGAGTGTCCACCAACACTAACAGTAATCGCTATCTTACAATATATATATGTGTATCAATGACATATATACTGTAGATATATGTATTCTATTCTAACCTGTCACTGTGATTTTACTGAACGTGGCAAATGAATTGATGGCTTTTATTCTATCTTTTTTACCGAATGTTAACGACTTTTTCCGGTTTCAAGAAAAATGCTTGTGTTACTGACCACGAATCAGAATTTTCCATATTCGTGCCAAATTTATGTTTGGCAATCATTTTCCGAACATATTCGCTCATCTTTAGTCACCACTACTGTATTTTTCACCCACTCCTGGTTTTGGCTTACAAATACTGAGGTAAAAACCTCACCAAATACTGAGCATGTGAACTTGTCCTTATTCTGAGTGATTCCAAACTTTTGAATTGTAGTTTTGAAAACACGTCACCCATCTCATATTCATGGAAGATACAGAAGGTGGACAGTCAAGGAGCAATACAGGGTATATATTGTAGTAGTGTTATTACTCCAGAACAGAGGCATCGTCTTAAAGAGGATTGTTGATTGTAAATATTTTTTTTTCTCATAGAATGCTCCCTCTTTCTACATTTCAGATTTTTTTTCTTTGTCTTAAATATTTCATAGTCAATTCTATGAATTTGTTTGTAAAATGAGATCCGACAGTATTAAATAAATGATGCCAGAATATTTCTGTTCAACAATAGGCTTTTATTTTCCAAACATTATCTGCCACAAAATGCTTTACTCAAAGCTTAGAGCCTAAGGCTTTTTATCCCTTACAATCACTTCTTTTGTCCACACACCCACTCTGCTCTCTGTAGCATCCAATACTCTCTGTCAACCGGGGTCTCTAGCCTTACAATTCCATTAACCACCACAATGTTCCGAAACAGTTCTCAATGCACATTTTATTTTATTTGTCTGCTAACTTTCAGAACTAAGAGACATCAAGGTAGTTTATGATCATTTGGATACTGATGACATATAATTATTGTATGTAAAGGTCATTTTAGAAATGAGCTTAAAGGAAACCTGTCAGCAGGATTGTGCTCAGTAATCTATACACAGTGTCAGGTCAGAGCAGTTATACTGATTAAAATGATACCTGGGATAAAAAAATCAATCTTATGGTTGTTGTTTACCATATATACTCAAGTATAAGCCGACCTGAGTAAAAGCCGAGGACCCTAATTTTGCCTCAAAAAACTCGGAAAACTTATTGACTCGAGTATAAGCCGAGGTTGGGAAATGCAGCAGCTACTGGTAAATTTCAAAAATAAAAATAGTTACCAATAAAAGTAAAATTAATTGAGACATCAGTAGGTTAAATGTTTTTGAATATCCATATTGAATCAGAAGCCCTATATAATGCTCCATACAGTTCAAGATGGGCCCCTTAAGATGCTCCATAAAGGTTGATGATGGGCCCCATAAGATGCTCTATACAAAATATACACCATATAATGCGCCATAAAGGATAATGTTGGCCCCATAAGATGCTCCAAAGAAAAATATGCCCCATATAATGCTACGCAAAGGTTAATTGTGGCCCCATAACGTGCTCCATAATACAATATGCCCCATATAATGCTGCACAAAGGTTAATTGTAGTCCCATAATGTGCTCCATAACAGAATATGCCCCATATAATAATGCTGCTGCTGCGATTAGAAAAAAAAAGACATACTCACCTCTCGTCGCTGGGGTCCAGGTGCTGGTGTCCTGAGCAGGTGGGGACACCGGCATGCTATGGGGGTCAGATGCCGGTGTCTCCGCTTGCTCAGGCCCCCGGCACTAGCTATTTTCACGTGTCCGCGTTCCACTGCTGCGCGCCGCTCTGTCTTCCGGGTCCTCTGTCAGTAAATGTTCAGGCAGAGGACGCGCACTAACCACGTCATCGCGCCCTCTGACCTGAGCATCACAAAGGACCTAGAAGACAGAGTGGCGCGCAGACAGATGAACACTGGCACCTGACCCCCATAGCGCGTCGGTGTCTCCACCTGCTCAGGACACCGGCACCTGGTCCCCAGCAACGAGAGGTGAGTATGTCATTTTTTATTTTTAATCGCAGGGACTGTGACTCGTGTATAAGCCGAGGGGGTCTTTTTCAGCCAAAAAAGGGGGTTGAAAAACTCGGCTTATACACGAGTATATACGGTAATCGTTATTTTCAGTTTTTAGTTAATGATCTGCCTGTGCTCCGGGGCAGCCTGTGGGGGGTCTTTATGTTGTGCTCTGATTAGGTATTAATAATCTTTAATAACCTTTATTTTTATATAGCGCTAACATATTCCACAGCGCTTTACAGTTTGCACACATTATCAACACTGTCCCCGATGGGGCTCACAATCTAAATTCCCTATCAGTATGTCTTGGGTATTCATAATGCAGGTTGCCGAGAGCTGCTACTATGCAGGTACGAGAGGCGCCACTGGCGCATGCGCAATAGTGGCTTTCGAATCATAGCTATATACACCAATAGCTACTACTGCACAGGCACGATGAGCGCCATTTTCAAATTGATTTTTTTTCTAGCTGAATAACATACAAAAATGTATTTATTGGGACATGAAACATTCGATTATGCTGTAGAGCAAGTGACACGGCCGGCACCTGCCTGCAGAAATTTTTTTTTAAGTATGTACAGATATTCATTATGCAAACTAGGGGTCAAGTCACTGAGGGATCAGTGACCTGTCAGCAGTCTGTACTATGAATAAGTAATCAGAGTACCACGTAAATACTCCCCCTCCAGGCCCGCCCGGAGCACGAGCATATCATTAACTCAAAACTGAAAATAAAGATTAAACAACAGCCACAAGACAGATGTCATCATCCCATGGATCATTTTAATCAGTATAATGGCGCCAACCTGACACTGCCTGTAGGTTACTGTGCACAATCCTGCTGACAGGTTAAATATACCTATATCACATCCTATATAAATATATATTATTCTGCATAAGCCAATATAAAATGGGCTGTATCTTGAATTAAAGCTTTGCCTTAGCTTTAATTTTTACTTCATAATTCAGTACTACATGTGACAATAAGCAACTTTGGAATATATATTATTAGAAAAATTTGCTTCTTTCCTTGGAGGTCGCAGAAATTAGGGACCAACAGCAGCATTAGTGAAATTAAACAACGTGGTAAGAAACCACAGCCAGCTCACCAACCAAGTCTGCAGGTTCGAGGAACTTCGTCTGTTTCAGATCGAAACGCGTAGCTTTAACCCCTGAGATTCACCTTTTCTTAGAAGTTTTATTGCTGTATTTCCATGTTGGATTAATAACGTATGAAGATTTTGAAGGAGCTGGAACATCACCATTTTTTTTACCAACAGCAGCATGCACGTTCATTTTCTTCTAGTGACCGCGGTCATTTGAATAACACATTTGAACCTAAGGAAAAATTACTTGATTGCATGGGTGGAGACGGAAATAAGTTTAACGATTCTTTCAAGTATCCCTGGGAGACCTGGAGTTAGAAGGCTGAAAACACACAGCTGCAACTACTTATATCACTTGCTCTCCCTACATATATTGGCATTTCTTCCTTGCTCGTGAAAGAATCTTCTTTCTGGAAACAGTTGAGCTGTATAGTTGGGAGTAGTAGTTGAAGTGATCCATGTGCGGTAGTAGTGCGAATGTTTCTCTCCTTGTTCCTATTTACTTAGTTTATTCCACCCTTTACCTATCCTCCTCCTTATTTGTTGGTGAGTGTTTTTGAATGATAGTGGTATTCATTTATCCCTGTTTGTCTTTGTGTCTTGTTTTCCTTACATTTCTGTCCCATGCCTCAAGGGGTGTGGGAGGGGATAGATTTCATCCATTATAAGTTTATGCTTAGAACATACAACACTGCCCTTCACCTCTCCAAACAAACCTATTTCAACACCCTCATCACCTCACTGTCCAATAACCCAAAACATCTCTTTGACACTTTTCATTCTCTACTCAACCCAAGAGTACAGGCCCCAACCACGGAGCTCCGAGTTGACCATCTGGCAAATTACTTCAAACAAAAAATTGACCAGACCCGACAGGAAATTATCTCCCCATCACCTCATACCATGCACTGTCCTCCCTCCCCCACTCCATCTAGCTCACTCTCTGATTTTGAACCAGTCACAGAAGAAGAAGTAAGCAGGCTCCTTGCATCTTCTCGCCCAACCACTTGCACCAGTGACCCATTTCCGTCACATCTCCTCCAGTCCCTTTCCCCTGCTGTCACCCCTCACCTAACTAAAAAATGTAACCTCTCTCTCTCTCCTGGTATCTTTCCCTCCTCATTTAAGCATGCCATCATACATCCACTACTTAAAAAACCATCCCTCGACCAAAACTGTGCCACTAACTATAGACATGTCTCTAACCTTCCCTTCATCTCTAAACTCCACTATCCGTTATCTCTTTGATACCGCTCTTCTCGACCCTCTCCAATCCAGTTTCTGCTCTTTACACTCTACTGAAACTGCCCTCACTAAAGTCTCTAATGATCTACTAACAGCTAAATCAAATGGTCATTACTCCATGCTAATTCTCTTGGATCTCTCTGCAGGATTCAACACTGTGGATCATCAGCTCCTCCTCACTATGCTCCGTTCCATTGGCCTCAAGGACACCGCTCCCTCCTGGTTCTGCTCCTATCTCTCTGACCGCTCCTTTACTGTATCTTTTGCTGGTTCCTCCTGCTCTCACCTTCCCCTTACTGTTGGGGTTCCTCAAGGATCGGTTCTAGGCCCCCTCCTCTTCTCCTTGTACACTGCCCCTATTGGTCAAACAATCAGTAGATTTGGTTTCCAGTACCATCTCTATGCTGATGACACCCAATTATACGCTTCTCCTGACATCACGCCAGCCTTTCTAGAAAACACCGGCGATTGTCTAAACGCTGTGTCTAGCATCATGTCCTCACTATATCTGAAACTGAACCTGTCAAAGACTGAACTCCATGTGTTTCCTCCCTCTACTAATGTACTGTACCTATACCCAACATTGCCATTTCCGTGTGTGGTTTCACTATTACTCCCCAGCAACATGCCCGCTGTCTTGGGGTCATACTTGACTCCGAGCTTTCCTTTGCCCCCCACATTCGATCACTGGATAGCTCATGTCATCTGCACCTCAAAAACATTTCTAGAATTCGACCTTTTCTTACTTTTGACTCTGCAAAAACTCTTACTGTTTCTCTTATTCATTCTCGTCTCGACTATTGTAACTCTCTTCTAATCGGTCTCCCTCTTACCAAACTCTCCCCTCTCCAATCTGTCTTGAATGCTGAAGCCAGGATCATATTCCTCACCAATCGTTACACCGATGCCTCTACCTTGTGCCAGTCATTACACTGGCTACCCATCCACTCCAGAATTCAGTATAAACTTATTACCCTCAATCACAAAGCCCTACATGGCTCAGCACCACCCTACATCTCCTCCTTTGTTTCAGTATACCACCCTACCCGCGCCCTTCGTTCTACTGATGACCTGAGGTTAGCATCCTCAATAATCAGAACCTCCCACTCCCGCCTCCAAGACTTTACACGTGCTGCACCAATTCTTTGGAATGCACTTCCCAGGTCAATACGATTAGTCCCCAATTCCCACAATTTTAAGCGTGCCCTGAAAATGCATTTATTCAGACTGGCCTACCTCCTCCACACATTAACCTAATCTATCCCTGGGTGGCACAGTCAAAAGTTTTACCATAACCAGGTTCCCCGCATCATGTTCCCACATGCTTTATGCATCCATTAGCCCTCTGTGTCTGTACTGTTACACACTTAACATTATGGCTGGTCCAAACAATCAGGGCAATTGTTACCACCCACCTTTCGTGTCTACCTCTTTCCTCATAGACTGTAAGCTTGCGAGCAGGGCCCTCATTCCTCTTGGTATTTGTTATAATCTACGTGATTATTGTTATGCTGTAATGTCTATTGTCTGTACAAATCCCCTCTGAAATGTAAAGTGCTGCGGAATATGTCGGCGCTATAGAAATAAAATTTATTATTATTATAGATTAGAGTTTAACAGGAGCATAGTAAGGTCAGAGACTCAGGCTTCTCTACCATCAAGAGTACCCCTGGGACAGGATTAGTTAGGGCCCCAGTTCCAGGGATGGTTTTAGACCTCTCGCCCTTATTTCAGACCGTCACATCATGACATAAGTTCTCTTATTTTTTTCTGCTTCATGTAAGTTATATTTCCTTTGATGTCCAGTATCCTCTGGGGCTGACAACAAGTAGGCATTATTTTGTCTTTATTCCTTGGAGATCCACAGGCCTGGGCTTTTTCTTAGCCTAAAGATTCTCTGGAGATGGCCTTTGTAGAGGCCTTTCCTTCGAATTTCTGTCTCATTTATGACAACCCTGACAAGGTCGCTGTAGCGGAGTCCAAGATCCGTAATGTAATGAGAATGGTGGATCACTGTGCCTTGGTCCAATGAGAGTCTGGAGGGGCATGGCTAGTTGAGTACCTGACTTCTCTAGAGCCCCTGATGGTGGGGATAGGCTTGGCTGTCGAAGGACACTAGGTACTACTCCAATACATACCACGGATGCATGGCAGCTGACCCCCCAAGGGACAGATAGCAGGAACCATAGATGTAGATGAATTTGGATGGTATACAGACGAGCACTGGCAGATGCAGGCAGGTGCGGCTGGTATAGAGATTGACACGGCATATGCAATAGTGTCCAGGTGATATACATATTGCCACGGCAGGTATAGGTGGGTCTAGATGAAATTCAGACTGACAAGGCATGTACTAGCAAGGACTGACAGGAACAAGGCAAAAACCAGCAGGTAGGATAGGGATGGGCAGACACTGGCTGAACTAGCGAGTATTAATGAACAGGTACCTGAGAACTATCAAGCATGCTGGGAACAGACTAGCAACGTTGCACAGGCACCTCCATGCAGTTGGAATTGCCTTAAATAATAAGTGTTTCTCAGCCATTAGCTGGTGACACTTTAGGATGGCACTTGCAGCCCCTTTCTAGACTGGCAACTAAGCACGTGTCTTTGGACTTCATATATGCCTGGTTTGGGCAGGTTTAGCTTTCTCGGCTCTGTTTCAATTTGAAGGGAATTTGTCACTGCCCGAGACGTATATGACCTATTAATATGGGCATACAGGTAATACAAATGCTAAACTAGTCCACCTGTATGCCTCATATTAATGATTTTGTTGCTGAGAAATGTTATATTCTTTCTTTCTTTACGTTAATGTCACAATTCTTTTGCTTAGAATGTCTGGCCCTCAGTGATGGACAGCTCTGTCATCCTATCCTATACTGAGATGTGCTGAGCTGTCAGTGCTTTGATTAACAGCTCGGTTGACCTATTTAAGACTGGTAGGATCAGAGATTTCCAAAGGTGCTCCCTGTTCTTGGTAATTGCCCTGCTATTTAGGTGAGCTGTCTGGCCCAGATCATGGCCAGTCAAAAGGTCTTTCTAAGCTTGTGCTCTCTGGTGCGTGTTTGCCTGATCTCTGTGCTGTAAGTTCTGATCATCTGCTGCAGACCTTGGACCATGTTCTGACTACCCGATTGTTATTGCCCCTTTGCTTATCTGCTATTTCTCTGGTATACTGACGATGGCATGTGACCTGACATACGACTTCGTATTTTCCCTTGGTTTACTAAGTACTCTTTTTGTGTTGACCCTGGAACG
Source organism: Dendrobates tinctorius (assembly GCF_039654945.1). Taxonomy (NCBI): domain Eukaryota; kingdom Metazoa; phylum Chordata; class Amphibia; order Anura; family Dendrobatidae; genus Dendrobates; species Dendrobates tinctorius. The sequence continues at coordinate 14,114,858 of NW_027361802.1, forward strand.
TTTGACTTCGCTGACTCACGGCCTGTCCAGGAATTGTGACTAGCATCACAGTTAATGATTTCTTCCAGGCTCCAGGGAGTGAAGTGCCCAGAAGAAATCCCTGCCTCCTCTCTTCATTGTAATACTTACCCCCTCCCATCAGCATAAGTTATGGCCTTGGAATTGTGCGCCCTGCACTCCCTCAGAAATGCATACCTCATTCTTCCTTCTGTGGGCAAAGCATTCAGAGATCTGTGCAGGCGCCAGAGAGGTACTGTGGCCTCCGATGTGCGTGCCAATGATATGCTCTCCCCACTTCCTGCCTGCACAGTCATCTCTAGGAACCATGTGTACATGGCGATGACTATGCAAGGCGGAAGTGGGGAGAGCAAATTATCGGCGCGCACACCAGAGGTCACTGGAGCGGAAGTCGCCGGCATCTGCGCAGAAGATCGCTGAATACAGTGCCCATAGAAGGGAGGATGAGATGTGTATTTCTGAGGGGGGACAAGGCGCAGGATTTCAGGGCCATAACTGACGCTGATGTGAGGGGGTAAGTATTACAATGTAGACAGGAGGCAGGGATTTCTTCCAGGCACAGCATGCCCCAGAGCCTAGAAGAAATCATTACCATAAAGATAGAATATAACATTTATCAGCAACAAGACAATTAATATGAGGCATACAGGTAGCACTAGTATAACATTTTTGTTATCTTTATGCTCATATTAATAGGTCATATATGTCCCAGGGGGTGACAGATTCCATTTAAGCCCTTACCTACAATTGACGTAATATTCCGTCCATGTGACCATGGACCTAATTACCATGGACGGAATATTACGTCATCACGATCAGCGGCGCCCACGTGGTGAGCGCCGCTGATCGCGGCCGAGTGTCAGCTAATTATCATAGCTGACACCCGGCACAATGTGTCAGGGGCGGTCATGGACCGCCCCCGACACGTTAACCCCTTGCACACCGCGATCAAACACGATCGCGGTGTACCGGGGGTTAAAGGGAAGCATCGGCAGGGAGGGCGCTCCCTCCGTGCTTCCCTGAGCCCCCCATGGCAGGGCAATGTGCAGCGCTGCTGCCGGGGGCTCCTTTCCTGCAGGTCCCCGGATCCAATATGGCGACGGGGACCTCCGGGGGCCTGCAGGAAGCTGGCTTCCTCCGTGCCTGCAAAGCGCAGGCATGAGGAAGCCTGTGCAGTGCCTGTGACAGATCGCTGATCTGTCACAGTGATCTGTGATGTGACAGATCAGCGATCTGTCACAGGACAGTTATGTCCCCCCTGGGACATTGTAATAAAGTAAAAAAAAAATAAAAAAAAAGTGTAAAAATAATTAAAAAAAAAATCGCTAAATAAATTGAAAAAAAAAAAAATATTCCCCAATAAATTCATTTTTTGGAAATAAAAAAAAAAAACAATAAAAGTACACATATTTGGTATTGCCGCGTCCGTAACGACCTGCCCTATAAAACTGTCCCAATAGTTAACCCCTTAAGCGAACCCCTTAAAAAATAAAAATAAAAAACGAAGCAAAAAATAATGATTTATTATCATACCGCCGAACAAAAAGTGCAATAACGCGCGATCAAAAAGATGCATATAAATATCCATGGTACCGCTGAAAACGTCATCTTGTCCCGCAAAAAACGAGCCGCCATACAGCATCATCAGCGAAAAAAATAAAAAAGTTATAGCTCGCAGAATAAAGTGATGCAAAAATAATTTTTATATAAAATTGTTTTCATTGCATAAAACCGACAAAACATAAAAAAAGACCTAAATGAGGTATCGCTGTAACCGTACTGACCCGAAGAATAAAAGCGCCTTATAAATTTTACCGCACCCGGAACGGCGTAAACGCACCACCCAAAAGAAAATCATGAAACGCTGGTTTTTGTTCATTCTGCGTCCCAAAAAACGAAATAAAAGTGATCAAAAAATGTCACATGCCCGAACATGATACCAGTAAAAGCGTCAACTCGTCCCGCAAAAAATAAGACCTCACATGACTCGGTGGGTCAAAATATGGAAAAATTATAGCTCTCAATATGTGGTGATGCAAAAACTATTTTTACAATAAAAAGCATCTTTTAGCGTGCGACAGCTGCCAAACATAAAAGCCGCCATAAATAGTAAATCAAACCCCCCCGTTATCTCCCCCTTAGTTAGGGAAAAAAAAATAAACTTAAAAAAATGTATTTATTTCCATTTTCCCGTTAGGGCTAGGGTTAGGGTTAGGGCTAGGGTTAGGGTTAGGGCTAGGGTTAGGGTTAGAATTGAGGGTTTCCACTATTTGCGCACATCAGGTGCTCTCCCAATGCAACATGGCGTCTGATCTCAATTCCAGCCAATTCTGCGTTGAAAAAGTCAAATGGTGCTCCTTCCCTTCCAAGCTCTGCCATGCACCCAAACAGTGTTTTTCCCCCTCATATGGGGTATCAGCCTACTCAGGACAATTTGCAAAACAACTTTTGGGGTCCTATTTCTCCTGTTGCCCTTAGGAAAATAAAAATTTTGGGGCAAAATATCATTTTTGTGGAAAAAATTTTTTTTGTTATTTTCACGCCTGGGCGTTATAAACTTCTGTGAAGCACTTGGGGGTTCAAAGTTCTCACCACACATCTAGATAAGTTCCTTGGGGGGTCTAGTTTCCAAAATGGGGTTATTTGTGGGGGGTTTCCTGTTTTGGTACATCAGGGGCTTTCCAAACGCGACATGGTGTCCGATCTCAATTCCAGCCAAAAAAGTCAAATGGCGCTGCTTGCCTTCCGAGATCTGCCATGTGCCCAAATAGTCATTTACACCCACATATGGGGTATCAGCGTACTCAGGACAAATTGCACAATAACTTTTAGGGTCCTGTTACCCTTGGTAAAATAAAAATTGGGGGTGAAAAGATCATTTTGTGGAAAAAATATGATTTTTTAATTGTACCGCTGTACATTATAAACTTCTGTGAAGCCCTTGTGGGTTCAAAGTTCTCACCACATATCTAGATAAGTTCCTTAGGGGGTCTAGTTTCAAAAATGGGGTCACTTGTGGGAGGTTTCCACTGTTTAGGTACATCAGGGGCTCTCCAAACACGACATGGCGTCCGATCAGAATTCCAGCCAATTTTGCATTGAAAAAGTCAAACGGCGCTCCTTCCCTTCTGAGCTCTGCCATGCGCCGAAACAGTGGTTCCCCCCCACATATCAGGTATCAGCGTGCTCAGGACAAATTGCACAATAATTTTTGCAGTCCAATTTCTCCTGTTACACTTGGTAAAATAAAAAAAATTGAACCTGAAGTAATTTTTTTTGTGAAAAAAAGATAAATGTTAATTTTTTTAAAATATTCAAAAAATTCCTGTGACGCACCAGAAGGGTTAATAAACTCCTTGAATGTGGTTTTAAGCACCTTAAGGGGTGCAGTTTTTAGAATGGTGTCCCTTTGGGGTATTTTCTATCATATAGACCCCTCAAAGTGGCTTCAAATGTGATGTGGTCCGTAAAAATAAAATGGTGTTGCAAAAATGAGAGATCGCTGGTCAACTTTTAACTCTTATATCTTACTAACAAATAAAAATGTTGGTTCCAAAATTGTGCTGATGTAAAGTAAACATGTGGCAAATGTTATTTATTAACTTTTTTGTGTGCCATATCTCTGTGATTTAAGGGCATAAAAATTCAAATTTGGAAAATTGCGGAATTTTCAAAATTTTCGCCAAATTTCCGTTTTTCTCACAAATAAACGCAAGCTATATGAATGAAATTTTACCACTAACATGAAGTACAATATGTCACGAGAAAACAGTGTCAGAATCACCGGGATCCATGGAAGCGTTTCAGAGTTATTACCTCATAAAGGGACAGTGGTCAGAATTGTAAAAATTGGCCCGGTAGTTAACGTGCAAACCACCCTTGGTAGTGAAGGGGTTAAATCTAAAAATTAACTGTATCAGAATGGCTGCACACAGTAAACTAAGTGATACACTGTTGAATTCAACTTCTCTTTGCCTACATCATGCTGGTCTCAGATGAGGTAGCAAAAACAGCTGACAGATTCCCTTTAAGTGTGAAGTTTCAGGTTCCAAGAGGCTGAAATTATCTCTGGTACAAATGTGAGCAGGTTGCGGGATGCAGTGACGGACAGGAGACAGAGCAAGGGTTAACAAGTTTATTAACGGGAATACTCCACGCAGAGAGATAAATGGTTAAACAGGGGAATAAAACAGTATTATTGCAAAAGGATATGCAGAGTTCAAGAATAAAGAATCAGGTTACAGCTGTTCTGTGTCAGGAGTTCCTCAAGCTGTAACTCCTGCTGGGAACTAAATAGTGCTGGCAGCGGCTGGCGCATTGTCTTTTCCAGGAAGGTCCTGTGGGCATCAATTCCCCGTCTTCTGGTGGCAGCGGTCAGTCTCCAGTACCTTCCGCTGAGCCTCCTCCATATACTGATGTGGCCGGAGGAGCGTGGGCCACGGCTCTATCTTAGCCCAACGTGGCCCCTGCATGACTCTCCTCACAGTCTCTGTCAGGGGTGGTGGTGCTTGGGCACTGGCCTATGCTGTACGGATGCTCTGGGACTGGAGCACTCACTGGTCACTGGTGCAGTGTCTGACAAGGGTACAGGCCACAGTCCTGTATGAGCCCAATGTGGCTCGGCAGATATTTACTGGCAAAGTTAGGGTGCAAGTGTCTGTCCTGTTGCCGGTCACTCTTATGGGGCATGTGTGCTGTACTCATGGACACTGAACATTCGGCGTCCTGTTCTCTGATAGTCACCGGCACACTGCACCTCTCTCTGTAGTCACTGGGCACACACTGCACGTCCTTCTCCCTCTCTGGTCCCCATTGTTAGTGGCAGGAGATGGCAGACACTGACCTGCATGCTGCTGATGCGCCCAGGATGGAGAACTCCACTGCCCGGCTGCTGCTGGACACACGTCTCCCCTCAGCGCAGCAGTCCCTCTCCTTATGGTCTGCTGCAGCACACCTGTCCATTCTCTCTGCTGCGGCCCCTGTGCAGGCAGTGGGGCCTGTCACAGCACCGATACTGGGTAGAGGGATGGGGCACAGCACTCCTCTCACTGTGCGCTGCCCCAGGTTCACTTCAAATCCCCCCTGCTGCACGCGCTTTGCTCTTTTATCCCCCACCCCTTCTGTCAGGAGGAAGGTCCAGCCCACTCAGGCTTCCCCCCAGGAACAGGGGATGCAGCCTCAACAGTTCTGGACCCGGCCTGCAAGTACCCACAGTTTGGTCGCTCCCCTTACACTCCTCTCCTTTAACTCGCCATTCAACTGGCGAGAGTTCTTCATGCTCCTTTATGTTCTTCGGAGATGGGACCGGTGACCACAATTTTCACATCCATTCCTGCCTCTATTGTACCACATTCTTCCAAAAGAATTTGTCCTGTGCATTCCGCAGGGGTGAATCACCAGCATGGTCACAAGGGGTACTTTGAAGCTCTTCTTGGATTTGCTCATTAGGGGTATTCAGATATTTCAGGTTGAATCGTAGAGGACGGGGATGCGTCCAAATCTGATGGAGCAGTAATTTCAGCAGCCTGTTCCTCCTCTGGGGCAACATGTGGCGGGTTGAGAAATTCCTCTTTTTCACAATCAACAACTTCAGGAGGAGATATCTCAGGTGCACTTTGCATTTTTTCTGTTTGGTCAGGATCCTTTGGGCTGGTAGGCAGCGTACCATCATCTTCAGGAAACGAAGCAAGTGGTTCTTCCTCCTCACAAATGTGGTAGGGGGCCGGATTGGCGGGTGGTCCACTGCTTACCACGACCGGACGATGCAAAGACGAGACGGAGGCAGAATTCAGTTGTAACAGATCATGGTTTATTGGCAGTCCTCTGTTATGAATGAGTCACCGTAGGAGGCAAAAACAGAAATGCGAGCTAAGTCCAGAAAACCAGAGAAGTTGGCAGCTATCGGATTGCAGACCCCTGAACTTATCAACAACAACTAGCAGTAGCCGTCGGGGGTTCCTACGGTGCCCTAGACCCCTCGATCACAGCCGGAGAACTACATAGCCTAAAGACAGAAAGGGAAATCTAAACTGCCCCAGAGCAGACCCCAAAGCAATTGGCAGCCCCCAACATATAATGACGGTGAAGCAAGAAGAAAAAACACTAACACAGATAGAAAGATAGACTGAGCAAATGATGGGGCCCAAGCTAACTAGATAGGACAGGATAGAAAAGCTGCTGTCTGCAATCCGCCAAAAACCCTATCAAAACAAGGGCCAACAGACTGACATGGAAAAAGGCCCTGAAGACGCTAGGCTTCAAAAAGACTATGTCAGTACTCAGGTATTTTCTGAAGACAGAGCAAAAAGACAAAAAGGAATTCAGCTCACCCCAGCAGGGAATGGCAGAATCCAGAAAAGAAAGGCAAAATAAAACCAAAACACAAATGCAAAAGGCAAAGCAGAAAACTTAGCATTGGAGGAGCAGGAATCAGACTGGTCTCCTAGAATCCCTCAGAGAAATCACCAGCGAGGCAGAAGGGAGTCGGCTGCCTTATATCCAGTCAGCAATTCCCGTCACCCAGTCATCCTCTACCAGCTCAGGTGTTTGGTAATCAGCCTCACTACCTTCCTTCACCAGAAGAGGGAGTTCATCAGACCTCAATGGTGAAGGGGAAAATGAACTCATACCAGTACCTCCCCCTTGAGGAGGGGTCACTGAACCCTCATCCACGCCACCAGGGTGATCAGGGTGAGCCCGATGAAAGGCACGCACCAATCTTTTGGCATGAATATCAGAGGCGGAGACCCAGGAATTATCCTCCTGACCATAACCCTTCCACTTAACCAAATACTGGAGTTTCCGTCTAGGCAGACGGGAATCCAGTATCTTCTCTACCTCATATTCCATGTTACCTTCAACCAATACAGGGTCCGGAGGTGCCACCCCAGGAACTACTGGTTCAACAAACCTCTTCAACAAGGACTTATGAAACACATTATGGATTTTAAATGTGACAGGAAGAGCCAACCGAAAAGAGACCGGATTAATGATCTCCAAAATCTTGTAAGGTCCAATAAATTTAGGCTTAAACTTAGGAGAAGCTACCTTCATAGCGATATCTTTTGATGATAACCAAACCATATCACCCACCTTAAACTGGGGACCAATGGTCCTATGTCGGTTGGAAAACCGCTGGGCCTTTTCCTGGGAGAGAGATAACTTATCCACCACTTGGTCCCAGATCTGGTGCATTCTCTCCACCACAGTGTCAACACCTGGGCAGGCAGAAGGCTCCACCTGCCCTGAAGAAAATCGAGGATGAAACCCAAAGTTACAAAAAAAAAGGTGACATCAAAGTGGCAGAACTATCTCTATTATTTAAAGCAAATTCGGCCAAGGGCAAAAATGAAACCCAATCATCCTGATCAGCGGAAATAAAACATCTCAAATACGACTCCAAAGTCTGGTTTGTTCTCTCTGTCTGCCCATTGGTCTGAGGGTGAAACGCAGAGGAAAAGGACAACTGAATTCCCAGCTTGGAACAGAAAGTCCTCCAAAATCTAGACACAAACTGAACTCCTCTGTCAGATACAATGTTCTCAGGAATCCCGTGCAAACGTACCACCTGTTGCAAAAACAGGGGCACCAACTCAGAAGAAGATGGCAACTTAGGAAGTGGTACAAGATGAACCATCTTAGAGAACCTATCACAAATCACCCAAATAACAGTCATTCTCTGAGAGACAGGCATATCAGAGATGAAATCCATTGAAATATGGGTCCATGGCCTCCTGGGGACCGGCAAAGGCATCAACAACCCACTAGAGCGAGAACAAGGTTTAGACCGGGAGCAAGTCCCACAGGACTGCACAAAATTCCTGACATCACGAGACAAGGCAGGCCACCAAAAAGACCGACTCACCAGATCTCTAGTACCAAAAATACCTGGATGACCAGCCAATGCAGAGCAATGAACTTCAGACATCACTCTCTTCTTCCACTGGTCAGGAACATACAACTTTCCACTGAGACAACGCTCAGGTTTGTCCTCCTGGAACTCTTCCAGAGCACGTCTCAAATCGGGCGAGATGGCAGAAAGAACTACCCCTTCGCCTAAGATGGTAGCAGGCTTGGTCACCACAGGAGAATCAGCAAAGACGCTCCTAGAGAGAGCGTCAGCCTTGACATTCTTAGTGCCAGGAAGAAAAGAGACCACAAAATCAAAACGTGTAAAAAACAAGGCCCATCTAGCCTGTCTAGGGTTCAAGCGTTTGGCCGACTCCAGGTAAATCAAATTCTTGTGGTCAGTGAGGACCACGACTTGATGTTTAGCTCCCTCCAACCAATGTCTCCACTCCTCAAATGCCCATTTCATGGCTAACAGTTCCCGATTCCCCACATCATAGTTACGTTCAGATGGAGAGAACTTTCGGGAAAAGAAAGCACAGGGATTCATTTTAGATGTCACAGGATCCTTTTGGGACAAAGCAGCTCCTGCACAAATCTCAGAAGCGTCCACCTCTACCTGGAACGGGAGCGAGACATCAGGTTGCCGCAAAACCGGGGCAGAAGTGAATCTTCGCTTCAGCTCCTGAAAGGAAGAAACAGCCTCCGGAGACCAATTCAACACATCAGCACCCCTCTTAGTCAGATCAGTCAATGGCTTGGCAATACTAGAAAATTTTGCTATAAATTTCCGATAAAAATTAGCAAAACCCAAAAACTTCTGAAATGCCTTCAAAGAAGTGGGCTGAACCCAATCATAAATGGCCTGTACCTTGGCCGGGTCCATTTCAGTAGTTGACGGAGACAAAATAAATCCCAAAACTGAAATCCTCTGTACCCCAATAAGGCATTTCGATCCTTTGACATACAGGGAATTCTCCCTCAAGATCCGGAACACAGTCCGAACATGTTCCACATGAGAATCCCAATCCTTGGAGAAGATCAAAATATCATCCAGATAGATAATCAAAAATTTATCCACAAAGTCTCGGAAAATGTCGTTCATGAAGCACTGGAAGACAGAAGGGGCATTAGTGAGCCCAAAAGGCATCACCAGGTACTGAAAATGTCCCTCGGGAGAATTAAACGCCGTCTTCCATTCATCCTCATGCTTAATACGGATAAGATTATACGCCCCCCTGAGGTCAAGCTTGGTAAACCAGCAAGCACCTTTAACTCTGGAGAATAGATCCGAAATCAGGGGTAACGGATACTGATATTTAATAGTAATTTTGTTGAGGGCACGATAATCAATACAAGGCCTTAATGAACCATCCTTTTTGGCCACGAAAAAAAACCCAGCACCTAATGGTGAAGAGGATGGTCTAATATGACCCTTCTCCAACGCCTCCTTAATATAGGATCGCATAGCCTCGTGCTCAGGTACAGATAATTTGAAGAGCCAACCCTTGGGAAATTTACACCCCGGGCTCAGTTCAATTGCACAGTCATAACTCCTATGAGGAGGGAAAGACGCAGACTCATTCTCACTAAAAACATCATAAAAGTCCGCCAAATAGTCAGGAGCATCATGTGACTGAGGAGAGGTGAAAAAATCGGAGCCTCACTAAGGGCACACCGACAACCCCAACTCACCACAGACACAGATTTCCAATCCAAAACTGGATTATGAATTTGCAACCAGGGAAACCCCAGAACAATGGTATCATGCAAATTATGCAACACCAAAAATCTGCAATTTTCTTGATGGTCTGGGGCGGGTACCACCTGGGTCCAAAACTGAGGTTTATTTTTCGCCAAAGGAGTAGCATCAATCCCCCTCAAAGGGATAGGCGTCCGCAGAGGTGTCATAGGAAATCCACAACGTTTAGCAAAATTCAAGTCCATTAGGTTTAGGGCTGCTCCACGAATCCACAAAAGCCTTGGCGGAAAATGTGGACAGGGAGCAGATCAGAGTAATTGCCAGAAGAAACTTAGGTTGAACACCACCCACAGAAAACGTGTGTACAAAACGTTTCTCTCGTTTAGGACAGACAGAAATAATATGCGATGCATCTCCACAAAAAAAACACAGCTTATTACGCCTTCTGAACTCCTGACGTTGCTCCCTGGACAAAACTCTATCACATTGCATAGGTTCAGACACTTGTTCAACAGGTGGCAACACCTCTCGTGCAGTCCTGCGTTCACGTAAACGCCGATCAACCTGAATGGCTAATGACATAGAATCGTCAAGACCAGAGGGAACAGGAAATCCCACCATAGTATCTTTTACGGCTTCTGACAAACCCTTCCGAAAGAGAGCTGCCAAAGCATTATCATTCCAGGTAGTAAGGACCGCCCACTTTCAGAATTTTTGACAGTGCAATTCTGCAGAATCTCGACACTGGCTCAATTCCAACAGGGTCTATTCAGCCTGATCAATAGCATTAGGTTCGTCATACAACAACCCCAAGGCTTGAAAAAAATGCGTTCACATTAGTCAGAATAGGGTCATCTGGTTTCAAAGAAAACGCCCAATCCTGGGGATCGCCACGCAGCAAAGAGATGACAATTTTAATCTGCTGCGCGGAGCTCCCTGACGAGTTAGGCTTCAAGGCAAAAAATAATTTACAATTATTATTGAAATTCAATAATTTAGACCGATCCCCAAAAAACACATCAGGAGTAGGGATCTTTGGTTCAGCAGCATGTGAATGAGCAAGGTAGGTGGAAATTCTACGCACTTCCGCAGCAAGCTGCTCCACACGATCAGACAATTGCTTTATCTCCATTGAGAGAAAAAAAAATTCCCCCTACGGCCTCAGAGATATAGAGGAAAAAATATACACACTTTTTTTTTTTTTTTTACAATTCTTTCCTGCTATTGAGTACCCTAGGATCTGCGGTAAGGCTGGTGATTCTGTTATGAATGAGTCACCGTAGGAGGCAAAAACAGAAATGCGAGCTAAGTCCAGAAAACCAGAGAAGTTGGCAGCTATCGTATTGCCGACCCCTGAACCTATCAACAACAACTAGCAGTACCCGTGGGGGGTTCCTACGGTGCCCTAGACCCCTCGATCACAGCCGGAGAACTACATAGCCTAAAGACAGAAAGGTAAATCTAAACTGCCCCAGAGCAGACCCCAAAGCAATAGGCAGCCCCCAACATATAATGACGGTGAAGCAAGAAGAAAAAACACTAACACAGATAGAAAGATAGACTGAGCAAATGATGGGGCCCAAGCTAACTAGATAGGACAGGATAGAAAAGCTGCTGTCTGCAATCCGCCAAAAACCCTATCAAAACAAGGGCCAACAGACTGACATGGAAAAAGGCCCTGAAGACGCTAGGCTTCAAAAAGACTATGTCAGTACTCAGGTATTTTCTGAAGACAGAGCAAAAAGACAAAAAGGAATTCAGCTCACCCCAGCAGGGAATGGCAGAATCCAGAAAAGCAATGCAAAATAAAACCAAAACACAAATGCAAAAGGCAAAGCAGAAAACTTAGCTTTGGAGGAGCAGGAATCAGACTGGTCTCTAGAATCCCTCAGAGAAATCACCAGCGAGGCAGAAGGGCGTCGGCTGCCTTATATCCAGTCAGCAATTCCCGTCACCCAGCCATCCTCTTCCAGCTCAGGTGTTTGGTAATCAGCCTCACTACCTTCCTTCACCAGAAGAGGGAGTTCATCAGACCTCAATGGTGAAGGGGAAAATGAACTCATAACAGTCCTCCTGACGACCTTAGCCATGCACCGCAGTTCCTTTACAGCTATCCATTTCCAGGCCCGGGTACCTTTCACCTTTCCTTTAGTTGTGATGACGTCCCTCGCGGATCTTTCGCTGGGGCTGTCCTAGACCAATCTACTGCCAGCGCTTCACCTGCCCGAGGTCATCGTCCAATCGGTACCCCCGGGACCTCGTCTGTCCTGCGGTACGTCGTGTCAGGGCCACCCCCCTGACTGTCTTCTCCTGTCAGTCCCCTGGTCGAGCTCTTCACTGTTCTCCGTCTTCTGTCCTGAGTCTTCCTCTGCTGAGCTCCTCCCGGGACTAACCTCTCTGGAACCCCAACCAGTCCTATTTATCCCCTCTATCACTGGGAATTTCCCTCCTGGGTTCCTATCTCCCCGCCCCCCATGACTAAGCAGTTTCTATAGCCGTAAGCTGAGGTTAAGTCCTGAACTACACTCCCCCTGCCATCTTGTGGTCAAATTTCGGCACTGCACTCCCTTTTCTGTCTTTCCCTGCTGTTACCTTTCTGTCATTGCCAATCTCTGTCTATAGTGCACACATTGTCCCCTCCTACTTCCAGTCAAGTCTGTCCTTCAAGTCACCTTCCCCACACAATCTGGAACCGTGGAAGTGGGCACTTCAGGGACATTTGACTTTTTCTCTCCTTCGGGATCTTGTAACAGGCAGGGATGCGACACACTTCAGTGGACTATTCAGGTAGACACCTCTTCTTCCACTTTGGGTTGATCCTCACAGACGGTGAAAAATGAGGATGAATGAACTCATGGAGATCAACATCCATCACTGAAGAGACACCATCACATGTTTCTCAACGCAGTGATTCCAGAGCAAAGCCCCCCATCCCTGAGGGGAAATATGTAAAATATGCAAAACACAAGCCGCTGAGACACCATCACATGTTTCTCAACGCAAGCAATGACTAGCCAGGTCTTTCCCCGGGAAGGAACAACCACGGGAAGGGCAGTCTCCAATGAAGGAAACCACCTATGCCAAAACATGGTATCCATCCACAGACAGCTGTTTCGGGGTATTGCCCCTCATCAGTGTGGAGTAGGAAACTGGCCAGTAGGAGCAATGCCTAGTAGAAGACTGTGAAAAATGAGGATGAATGAACTCATGGAGATCAACATCCAACACTGCGGGTTAAATTACTTTTGGGCTGCACCTAAAGTTATCTGAATGCTCTGCACCTCTACTTTTTTCATCTTTTAACTCGGGGTATGGCATTGGACTCCAAGACAGCAGCAAAGGTTTTTGTCAGGCTCCCGATTTCTGCCTATATTTTCCACATTGCCTGCCGTAATTCACGGGACCACTCCAGCTCTTCTTCGTTCGTGGTAGATACTTCACGGCTCCGGACCATCCCTGTCAAGACTGTGGTCCCCTGCTCCTCTCGCTCATGCATGCCTCTGCCCCAAATTCTGCAAAATAATGCGCGAATTAACTTGCAGGTGCTCACACAAAACTTGCTTTAGCAGCACATCTCTAAACCCTGTCACTAACTGGTCCTCACAAAATTATGTCAGGGGGCCCTACGCCTACATCACCTCGCTTAGCGATCGCAGCATGGATCTTCTGCAGCGCATTCATGTAATGGGTCACATTCTCCCCCTCCCTTGGACACACCTAAACAAGCGAATGTTTAACTCCCCTACGTCCGTGGGGTCTCTGTGTGTTTCCTCCAATATGTGTAACACCTTGTCAAAAGTGTCTCGCTCATGGGGAGGCTCTCACATGATGGAGCTCCTTTCCTTCCCATCCAAAGCCATCAGGGCAACTTCTGCCTCCATTATGGGGGGTCATGGGGTGTATCCTCAACATACCCGACTCGCTCAGTCCAGTCCCCCAGCATGGTGTTATTCCCTGTAAATTTTTGGAGGTTGCTCAACATTGCCCCCAGCGGTATACTGACTCTTGGGGCATCCTGTCGACTAAGCCAAGTGTAAGCAGGTTGTGGGATGCAGTGATGAACAGGAGGAAGAGCAAGGGTTAAGTTTATTAACAGGGGACTACTCCACGCAGGGAGGTAAAAGGTTAAACAGGGAAATAAAACAGAATTATTGCATAAGGATATGCAGAGTTCAAGAATAAAGAATCAGGTTACAGTGGTTCCTTTGAAACACTCGTGTCAATGTAAGGAGAAGACCAGGTCTACCTACTCCGTTACGGATCCGGAACGGTCGGGGCTGTTACCCAGGTTTCACGGGGGAACGCTTAAAGCCCCGGACCGACCTCTGCACCTAGGAGTAGGGGGCGTGGCTAAGATAAAAGGGCCACAGCTTGCAGAAAATCAGTTAGTTGTCGTGGGAACATGCATCACGCAGGAGGGCAGTGTCAGGGCTTCTGCGGGGGGACCTACTGCCAGAGAGGGCAAAAACCAGCAGAGGCTAAAAGCTGTTAACAGAGCCTGCCGACAACGAAGTACCTGGTCTCCGCTGACTTTGCTGACCGTGAGTGATAGGACGCCCAGTCAGGACATAAGCCTGCCCATGCACTGACGGGAGAATTGGGACACCCGCTGTGAGGGGTTTTCTTTTGTACCTGAATAGAGTTTCTCCTGCCCCTGTATGCTGACATGGGGAAAGACTGTGCTCTGTCCGGCTCATCGTTTCTTGACACACTGATAACCGACCGGACCACAAGGAATCACCGTCACTGCCAGGAGCCAAGATGTCATTTTTTCCAGGACTACATCGGACCACGAGGAATCACCTCCGCCACCAGGATCCAGGACGCCATCTTTTCCAAGACCATATCGTACCCCTTATGCGCCACTGCTTTGGCGCCAACGTCCACATCCTGAACTAACCGCATTCTGAAGTCACGAGACTGATAAGTTTTCTATCCTTGAACTTCCTACACTTTGCTTCACACCCGCTTCCCCTGAGTTACGTCCCCTGTGTTCCTTTATACTGTTTTATTTGTTTCCTCCCTGCGAGGAGTATACCTGTTAAATTAAACCCCACGTTAACACTTGCTCTGCCTCTGACCCAGTACTGCATCTTTCTACCTGCTCACACTTGGCGTAGTCGGCAGGATGCAGTCTACTGGCACGGAGGGGGCAGACCAAGCATCTGGGGAGAGCCTTAGATCCAGCATTTCCCAGAGGGCAATGTTAAACAACCTACCTAAATTTAATGGGAGTAACACCATGTTGTGGAGCTGGACTGAACATATTAAAGGGACGATGAGAATGCACTCAATGATGCCCACCCTACAGGTGGAGGTCGCCATGATGGCCATAGAAGAGGAGGCGAGGGATTCAGTGATCCTACGGCCCCCCCAGACAGCGGGATATGCTTGACAAGGTGTTACGAATACTGGAGGAAACACATGGGTACCCCACAGATGTAGGAGAGCTGCGCATGTGACTGTTTAGCCGCATTCAAAAAGAAGTGGAGACAGTGACACAGTCCATGAATGTATTGTAGGAAATACACACTGCCATATCCAGAAAAGACGGTGTGGGGGTAGGGTCGATTGACGTGGTGCTGCGTGATCAGTTAGTGACCCGGTTCAGAGATGCGCTGCTGAAACACATGACTTTTGCAGAAGTTGGAAGTGAGGCACGTACGTGTGAGCAAGAACAGGGGGTGACAGTTCCGGTGGTGAAGGTTCGGAGCGGAGAGGTGGCCGTGAATGCAGTGGCTGCGCCTGAATGGGTGGAAGATTTGTGGAGAGAAATCCAAGAGATGAGGGAAGACTTGGCAGAAACTAAAATGGTGACCTCGCTGAGCTCATCAGGAAGCAGAGCCACGGTGTGGTACTGACTTCGGGTGACACTGAGAGTGGATATACTGTTACCCTGGGGATGAATGTGCTTAAGGAATTTGGAAGTTTGCTTATCAACCAGTCCCCAGACCTTTTTCCTGAGACAATGGAGCCCCTGAACACCTCAAAGGAAAATATTTCAACAGTTGATTCGAACGGCTCAGGCGCAAAAAGTCTCCTGCGATGGAAAAGGGCTGGGCAGAGTGGTCATTTTGGCTTCGAACAGTCTTGAAATACCTCCGGGGCAGACCGTGCTCTCTGTCCCTGTCCGGGCCTGCACCCCTTTGGAAGGAGTGGAAGTACAACTAGAACCAGCTGCTATAGAGAACATACCACCCGTACTCCTAATTGCCCAAACATTGGCTACCGTACGAGATGGGAAAGTGCCTGTGAGATGTGTAAATTTGAGAGAGGACACAGTAACACTTTTTCCCAGGCGTGAAATAGCACAAATAGTCGGCATGCCGGAGGAGCTTATACCATCACAGACCATACAGTTGACTGCAAAAAAAGGAGACCCTTGGACTGTAACAGTAGAAACTCATTCTGTTAGGCGTCGGGTTCCTGTCGCTGTACAGCAGGAATCCCGAGCTTTGCATTCAGCAGTCTCCCATTCCTCTCCGGCCACAGAGGAGGCTGCTCAGCAGACTCATTGATCCCAGCGCTCTGGTCAGACCAGCTCTGTGGGTTTGGTTGCTGCTGCCACCTCTGGTCCAGCTATAGCAATGCGCGCCGGTCAGCAGCGAGCTACTCCAGGGACTAAGTCCTCCTTTCGGTCCACTGAGTATGCCTGTGGGATGATCTCTCATTGGAGATCGGAGGTCACATGCTCAGTTCCTTCTCCAGCTCGGATTGGACCATCAGGAGGGTCAGGAAGGTCCCGGAAGGACGCTGCTATAAAAGGTTCGCATGGCCGCTAATGTAGAAAAAGATTAGACCATGTGGAGTGAGTGTTGTATGCATGTATGAATGTCTCTGATGAATGACTCATTAAGAAACCCCTACACTTGGTACGCATGTGTTGTGTAGCCTAGCCTGCTAGTGCCCAGGCTGAGGTCCAGTTAGAGGCTGAGTCAGAGACTGCCATCAGCATTCACTGGTGGCTTTGTCTGTACGCCACGGTGGTCAGCGTCCATTAGGGGTGTCCGCAGGTGCGACGCCGCACGCTCAGTAGGTCTAGAGGGACTCAGACCTCATGTCCTTGGGGCTGAGTTTTGTGACCATTTACTGAGCGCTCTCTTGCCGAGTGCTGTGTGTTTTAACAGGCTTCGGCATTTATGTTCCGCGGCACTGCGGCTCTGTGATGTAACAGAGTCCGCTCCTGTCAACACCGGGTGACGTTAACCCACGTGTAACCTATTGTATACCGCAATATACATCCGCCATTGCTGCATGGTGGACCCCGGGCTGCAAACGCACATTATTATTATTTTATTATTTGGTGCGTTCCACCAGCCCTAACATTATATTAGTGCCATGGTCTGGCTAGTAATGGCGGACGAACAGCAACTGCAGCAGTACATTCAGCAGCTGGTGTGTTATGAATGGGTCGCTGAGGAGGAGAGCGTAATAGGCTATGCCACCAGAACACCAGAGAGGTTGGTCGCTCAGCGGATTGCAGACCCCTGATCTTAACAACACAACTAGCAATAGCCGTGGAGTGGTCCTACGTTGCCCTAGACGCCTCATCACAGCTGGAGGACTAACTAAGCCTAAAGACAGATAGGTGAAATCTAAACTGCCCCGGAGCAGATCCCCAAAGGAATAGACAGGACAGTCCCCAAGCATATATTGTTGGTGAGACAAGTTGAAGCACAATCACAGACAGAAAATAGACTGAGCAAATGATGGGGCCCACACTGACTAGATAGGACAGGACAGAAAAGGCACTGTCTGCAATCACGCAAAAACCCTAATAAATACAACACAACTGATGTACAAAAATACTGAGGTTTGAACAACCTCACCCCCACTATATCAGCACTCAGGTGTGAACTTGCATCTACCAACAGGCTAATACAGCAGGGGACTGAGCAAACAAACACAAGATACAAAAATACAGGGCAGGAGCCAGCAGCCCCAGGGGGAGCAAGCTGACCCCTGAAAGCAAGGCAAAAACAGATGAAAAGGGTTTAGCAAATGACACTTAGCTGAAAAAATGCAGGATCAGGCAGCAGACAGAAATCCTCAGTAAGCAAAGAAAGGAGTATCACCGGCAGTCACTGAGAGAAGTCTGCTCGCTTATGTAGTCCCAGTCACTACCACCACTCCTCCAATTATTTTCTGCAGCTGTTAGGTTAACATCATGTTAACCAGCACCACTACCAGCAGTATATGTGGCGCCCCCAGGAGTATGGTCGCCACACTGGCTTTGCCTTCCTCCAGAGGAGGGTAATGCCAGGCTTGGAAGCAGTGATGGGTCTCTCCAGCAGTTAACCTAATGCATGCAACACAGTTCCACTCCGGGCAAGCAGGGGGAACTCTGAACCAGGATTGAGGAGCAGAGTACTCTCTGAGGGTCAGGAGGAAGGAGTAGGCAGATAGTGTGAGGACGTCCACGTGTGCAGACGTGTGGAGCAGGGTGGAGGTTGAGCTCCGGGAGGAGAGCTCCCTCACCGCTAGAGAGCAAAGACTGGAGCCTGGTCTCCATGGTGGTACGGATACTAACGGTCCTGCCACAGACACCAGAGGAGTAGGGGGCTGTAAATGCCCTGCTCTCACCAAAGACTTGGGACACAACAGCAATTGAATAGAGAGCCAGGACTCAGGAGAGGAGTCCCCGAGAGAGGCTACAGCTGTCTGTCATACAAGTAAAGTTCTAGGAACATCTGAAGAGAGGCATTTCAGAATAACTAAGTACTGGAGTGCTTCACACTACAAAGCGCTAGGAAGGAGACTGCACAGCCCTTCTGCTGAGAGAGAATCCTGATCTGCTTCCAGGCTAACCTGCTCCAATACCATCTGTAATCAGGACTCTGGACTGCATATACTCAGTAAAGGTACAGAAACTACAACCGCTGTGTTTTGTCTGTTCCCTACGCTTTCGGCACTGCTACATCCCCGTGCCAGCTACATCTACACTGCCCTGGGACTACAGCTCCACCTGTGGGGAGCTTTACCATCTAAGCTGCACATACCATCAGTCCCAGTGGATCTGTATGCAGCGTTGGCCTAACACCATATTTGCCAAACACCACAGGTGGCGTCACAAACTATTCTACCATTAACTACATCTCCCCATTGCTTGGGCGCCCAGGGCCATGGACCAGGTCACCGCTGCTGTGACACATCCCCCTGACACCGGCCTGGTACTGAGTACCCCACAGCCCTGGGAGGGCGACCCATATCCACCAGAGGGAGCCTTGCCTCAAAAGTCGGATCAAGAGAGCTCACAACACTGGAGGATAGGTTGGTGGCTCTTGAGCTCACAACCAAAGCCATGGATGTTACCGCAGTTGCTGCTCAGGCTGTTAGCGTGGCTGCAGCGACTTTGTCCACTGCCATCCCTGTTCCGGCATTATCCAGCCTCCCGCTGCCAGATAAGTTTCTGGTGATAGCCAGTCTTGTAGGGTGTGATGGTGTGATATGTTATGTGGATGTCATTTTTTGTATATTCCTATTTTTAACAATTCCAGCTATTTTCATAGTGTTTTTCTTATTACATTGTAAGTCTACAGCCTCACTGTATCTGTCTCTTGATGACCCCCTGTAGTGCATTAATCCCTAAGGCCCTTTGTTCTCCTCTGGGGGGCATGGAAACCGCCTCAACTTGTTTGACTTTCCCTGGACAAGGAAGGGGGTCGGGGGAGAACAGGAGCTGGGCAAGTCAGTTCCGGAGTGGACAGGATCGTGTTCAGACAGCACTTCAGAGAGAGAATGCCCCATTTTATCCTCTGATGCTAGAGTTTTGGAATCTCGTTTCCCTGGACATTTTATCCTGTTACTGGACTACATTCTTATTCTGGACTATCTTATCCTTTGTGTGGTGGACTGAATATGGACCTTTTCGTATTTTTGCCTGAATAAAGGTCTTGGAATTGTTCACTCTTTGCTTGCTCTGTTGATTGTGTGATACCAGAGAAGGACCCCGTGACAACTGGTGTCAGAAGTGGGATCAACAGAGCGTAACCCAATGGAGAACCACCCACAGAGTGAGTACAGAAATTGGACTGTATGCAGTTTACAGGAGAGAGCCAGAGACCTGGGCCTGGACTACCAGGGACTGACTAAAGAGGCCTTAATCGATCTACTGGTGGGCGCTAGCCCGGTCACCTCCTCCCAGATGTCTGAAGGACGAGCACTGGAGACAGGGATCCCCTTCCAGAAAAGCCAGTGGTTGGTGTGGTACGAAGAAGAGATGGCGGTTCTGGGCCCCGGCGTCTCTCAGGAGTACAAGGAGGAGGCTGCCAGCCGGGCACAGCGGAGACAGGAAGCAATGAAGCTTGAAAGAGGGAGTAACGCAATGTGTAGTGTAACCCTCTGACATAGGGGATTTGTGAGCCAGTGTGCAATACACCTTGAGCTCCAGGCAGCATGTTTTCCCTCAGAGCGGGCCAAGGTGGGATTCATAATATCCCTCTTGTCGGACAGGGCATTGGAGTGGGCTACGCCATTGTGAGAGCTCAAAGATCGTCTGGTGCAGAGTACTCCGCAGTTTCTGAGCACTCTGAAACAGGTCTTTTTGGGACCTCGAGTCACCCACGATACGGTGCTCCAACTGCTGGCATCCACACAGGGTTCGTCCATGGTCAGCCATTTTGCCATTCACTTCTGGACTCTAGCGTCTGAGTTGGAGTGGCCGGATAAAGTCCTCATTCTGGTGTTTTGGAGGGGACTGGCTGATTATGTGAAGGATGCCCTGGCCACCAGGGAGATTCCCGCCACACTGGAGGAGCTTATAGCAGTCTCCACTCGCATCGACCTTTGTTTAACGAGCGGGGGTTGGAGCGAGCCCAGTGTAAGCGGAGGTTTCGGCTGGCTCCCAGCTTCGTCGAACCTCTGGAATTTCCTGGTCAGGCGTCTGAATCACATGAGGCCACGGAGATGTCATGAGAGGGTTCTAAGTCCCAGCCCGCTCGTGCACGCATGGTTTGTTACATCTGCCAGCAGTCAGGACATCTCGCCTTCAGATGTTCTCGGCGTTTGGAAGAACATCCTCGTTTAGTGTCCTTAGGAGCTAGTTCACTATACGCAGCGGCGCCTTCTTCTAAACTGACATTTAAGGGGACAATTAACATTGGCCCATCCACCCATATGGTAGAGCTTTGTGTGGATTCTGGTGCAGAGGGCAACTTCATGTCTTCTACCTTCGCCGGACGGCACTCAATTCCACTAGTTATGCTCGCCAAGCCTGTGACCATTCGGGTGATAAATGGGTCGACACTACCATCACAGATAACCCATCAGACCATCCCTTTTATGCTATCCATGTCTCCTTCCCATCAGGAGACCATCTCCCTGCTTGTCATTCCCAAGGGAATTGATGAGATCCTATTAGGGATGCCGTGGCTACGGTATCACTGCCCTCAAATAGAGTGGTCCTCAGGGAGAATTCTTGAATGGAGTAAATCCTGTGTTAGTAGATGCTAGAGGGAGTGCATTCAGGTTGCTACTACTGAGGTGACCGCAGGTCTTTCCTCTCTTCCCAAGCACTATTGGTCCTATGCGTACGTGTTCTCCAAGAGGGTGGCGGAGACCCTTCCGCCTCATTGTCCCTGACTGCCCTATTGACCTCTTGCCTGGTGCTGAGCCTCCCCAGGGTCGAGTTTATCTTCTCTCTCTCCTGGAGACGGAGGCTATGTCTCAGTACATCTGGGAGAATCTGGCAGGGGGCTTTAAAGGAAGTCAGTGTCACCTGCAGGGCAGGGTTTTTCTTCGTGCAGAAGAAAAATGGGGAACTACGGCCATGCACTGACTACAGGGGTCTTAACGCCATCACTGTTAATAACAAGTACCCTCTGCCCCTGATATCTGAGCTTTTTGATAGGTTGCGGGGAACGAGGATCTTCACTAAGCTGGATCTGCAGGGTGCTTGCAACCTGATTCGCATCCTTGAGGGAGACGAATGGAAGACAGCCTTTAACACTAGGGACGGGCATTATGAATACCTGGTGATGCCCTTCGGGCTCTGTAATGCTCCTGCTGTCTTCCAAGACTTTGTGAATGACATCTTCCAGGATATGCATCGGTTGTAGTCTATCTGGATGATATCCTCATCTACTCTCCAGATATAGACTCCCATCGGAAGGATGTTTGCAAAGTCTTCGATCTCCTATGGGCAAACTCCCTCTATGCTAAGTTGGAGAAGTGTGTGTTTGAGCAGGAGTCTTTGCCTTTCCTGGGCTATATCATCTCGGCCCAGGGGTTGGCCATGGATCCTGCCAAACTACAGGCGGTGATGGATTGGCAGGAGCCTCACTCCCTCAAAGCGGTGCAGCGCTTTATGGGTTTTATTAACTACTACCGCCAATTCATCCCGCACTTCTCAACTTTGGTAGATCCTTTGGTTGCCCTCACCAAGAAGGGAGCGAATCCTAAATTGTGGTCAGAGGAGGTCTCCAAGGCCTTCCTCTCCATCAAGTCTCACTTCGCTAGCACTCCCATTTTACATCGCCCAAATGTGGAAAAGCCATTTATTTTAGAGGTGGAAGACTCGTCCGTCAGCCTGGAGCAGTCCTATTCCAAAAGGATGCTCAAGGTCGGAAGCATCCTTGCTTCTTTTCCAAGACCTTCTCACCGGCGGAGAGGAACTTTTCCATTGGGGACAGGGAGTTGCTAGCCATGAAGTTGTCCTTTTCTGAATGTAGACACCTCCTGGAGGGGGCTCGCTATCCCTTCCAAGTTTACACTGACCACAAAAATTTAGTTTATTTACAAACTGCCCAGCGGCTAAATTCTTGCCAGGCTAGATGGTCCCTGTTCTTCTCCCGGTTCCATTTCACCCTCCATTTTCTCTCTGGGGAGAAGAACATTTGGGCCGACGCTCTCTCCCACTCCGTAGTGTCATCAGAGGAGGAGGAGCCTCGGTTAATTGTCCCTCCAGAGAGCCTGAGGACTGTGGCCCCGGTTTCGCTAGAGTCTGTGCCCCCAGGCAAGACTTTTGTTCCATCTAATTTACAACCGGAGGTTCTCTCTTGGGCTCATTCATCCAGGGTGGGTAGACATTTTGGGACCAAGAGGACATCTGAGCTCCTGGCGAGGATGTACTGGTGGCCGCATATGGCCCGTGATGTCAGAGACTATATTCAGGCATGTGTCTCCTGCGCCAGGAACCGGTCTCCTCGGCAACAGCCTGCTGGATTACTCAGCATTGAGCTGAATCTCTCTTCAGCTTACCATCTAGAGACGAATGAGTTGGTAGAGAGGGCCAACCAGACTCTGGTTACGCACCTGCGGCATTTTGTTTTGGCCAGGCAGGATGACTGGGTGTCCTTGCTACCATGGGCAGAGTTTGCTCTGAACAATGCTGTAGCCGATTCCACCGGACAAACCCCACTTCTCCTTAATTACGGCCAGCATCCGTGGGTTCCTGTGCCCATGCCCGTGTCTTCCACCGACTCAAGGGTGGCAGACTGGGTGGTGGAGGCACGTGACATTTGTGACCGCACACAGGATGCCATCCAGGCCTCCAAGGAGAGAATGAGGGTTTATGCCGATGCTCACCAGCGCCCCGCTCCGACCTTTGCTCCTGGCGACCTAGTGTGGCTCTCCGCCCATAATTTCAGGCTGCGGGTTGAGTCCTCTAAGTTTACACCTCGCTTTATTGGTCCCTTCAAAGTCCTTGAGCAGGTTAACCCTGTGGTCTTCCATCTAGCCCTTCCTCCACACCTGGGTATCACTGACACCTTCCACATGTCCCTCCTTAAGCCAGTTCACATGTCCCGGTTTTCGGAGCCATCTACTGGGACATCAAGCTTGTCCTCGGACGAGTATGAGGTGAATGCCATCGTGGGGTGTAAGGTGGTACAGGGCAAAAAATATTATCTAGTGGACTGGAAGGGTCATGGTCCAGAAGCTCGGACCTGGGAGCCAGTGAACAACATCCACGCTCCGCTTCTCATTGCGGCATTTGAGCGTAGCGAGCCCTAGGGGGGGTAATGTTAAGCGTTGGGTTCCTGTCGCTGTACAGCAGGAATCCCGAGCCTTGCATTCGGCAGTCTCCCATCCCTCTCCAGCCACAGAGGAGGCTGCTCAGCAGACTCGTCGATCCCGGTGCTCTGCTCAGACCAGCTCTGTGGGTTTGGTTGCTGCTGCCACCTCTGGTCCAGCTATAGCAATGCATGCTGGTAAGCAGTGAGCTACTCCAGGGACTAAGTCCTCCTTTCGGTCCACTGAGCATGCCCGTGGGATGATCTCTCATTGGAGATCGGAGGTCACATGCTCAGGTCCTTCTCCAGCTCGGATTGGACCATCAGGAGGGTCAGGAAGGTCCCAGAAGGACGCTGCTATAAAAGGTTCGCATGGTCGAGCTAATATAGAAAAAGATTAGACCATGTGTAGTGAGTGCTGTATATATGCATGAATGTCTCTGGTGAATGACTCATTAAGAAACCTCTACCCTTGGTACGCATGTGTTGTGTAGCCTAGCCTGCTAGCGCCCAGGCTGAGGTCCAGTTAGAGGCCGAGTCAGAGACTGCCATCAGCATTCACTGGTGGCTTTTTCTGTACGCCATGGTGGTCAGCGTCCATTAGCGGCATCCGCAGGTGCGATGCCGCACACTCAGTAGGTCTAGAGGGACTCAGACCTCGTGTCCTTGGGGCTGAGTTCTGTGACCATTTACTGAGCGCTCTCTTGCCGAGTGCTGTGTGTTTTAACAGGCTCCGGCATTTATGTTCCGCGGTACTGCGGCTCTGTGACGTAACAGAGTCCACCCCTGTTCACACCGGGTGACGTTAACCCGTGTGTGACCTATTGTATACCGCTATATACATCCGCCATTGCTAAGCAGCAGTTTACCACCTCTGCACGGTGGACCCCGGGCTGCGAACGCACCTTATTATTATTTTATTATTTGGTGCGTTCCGCCAGCCCTAACATATTCAATGTCACAACCCCCACGGCAAAAATAAGGAATCTTAGAACAAATGCGGGCTGAACTAACAGAGCTCACACCGCAGGAGATACAGCAGGTGGAATGTGTACTCGGACGCTATCAAGACGTATTTGCTAGTCATGAGGACGATTTTGGCTGTACCACTGCAATCGCTTACGAGATCCCAACGGGTAATGCTGCACCCATAAGAGAACGCTACCTTCAAATTCCTCCACAGCTGTACCAGGAATGCTCTCACAGATGTTACAGAATGGTGTCTAAACTGCCTACACTCTCAGGTACGGACAATTAGATGCTTCACTGGGACAAGGAAGTGGATGTGGTTGATGTTTCTTGTGCGTGAGCAACCGCAGCTTGTGGGCAGGACGTATGAGTGCCTCTTTCCTGAACAGCACTTTCTGAAGGACATAGCCCAGGCAACATGGCAGTGGTTTGACCTGCAGACACAGATTTGGTACCCTGGTGTTCCGCCCACTTACTGGGGTGCTTGACTGCCATGTGATTTCACATACTGGGGGTGCTCAGATTGCCTTGGACCTGTCCTCTGCTCAACTTGGTATGACAGATGCTACATACTACAATGTTATTCTCTGAAGGACTTTCAGAAAAAAAATTCCACACAGTGGCTGAATGCCCCTTTGCCCTGACTTAGCACACAGCGGAGGTGCTCTTGGGAACAGTTGACCCAGTTCTCACTCTGGGCAAGCCATGACCGCTTGGTGCCTGTGTTGGTGCTACATATCCATCTTCCTCTGTGTTGCTGTGATGGCTATGCGTGCCAAGGGTCCAGGTCGGATCAGTGAACTCATCATCGACCACCTTGTCTTCCTTCTCATCCTCCTTCCCAGTTGACATTTTAGGCTGACCTGATGGCAACTGTGTCTGAACATCATCAGCTGCCACCTCTGGAAACAGTAAATGACATTTCTCTAAGTGGCTTTCTTCTGGCCGTAGGTCCTCAAATACTTGAACATCAATGCATGCCACCTCCTCATGTCCTCTTCAATGCTGCACGGTGATAGACCAGAGACAACCAAAGTATACATAGTAAACAGATCCTCGGAGTGGCCACTTGGAGTCATATGTCACCTGTGACTGATAATGGCGGGAGGTATCGATAGCACACTTTGTGGTCATGGAAGATTTGTCGCTGCTTGACAAATGCGTAGAGGCCTTGCCTGCTATCCGGACAGAATCTGCTTTCGCTCTTCTGACTTCCACTCACGTTTACGTTCCAGACCAGGAAATTTTTCCAGGAACATAGTGGATGCATCAAGATTCTTCTGACTTCACACAGTCTCAGTGCCTTTTTGCACACCACTGACAACACCACGTCCACGTCACAGATTTTCAGATTTTTATGGCACAAGCCAAGCTAGCTGTCACAGACAAAATAGTGGGGAAAATGGCTTGGTGTGGGCATGGTAGCAGGCAGTAGGAAATGTTTGGACTACTGTTTTGCATAGGGCACTTAACACCTTTTTAAGTGGACTAATGTGGACAGCAAAAGCCAGGCTCTGATCCCAAAAGCAGTGGAGAAAATGGCCTGGTGCATGCTTGGTAGAAAGCAGTAGGAAATGCTTGGACTACTGCTTTGCGTTGGGCACTTAAAGCCTTATAAAGTGGACTAATGTGGACAGCAGAAGGCTGGGTCTCACTCCAAAAACAGCAGGGAAAATGGCCTGGTGCGTGCTTGGTGTAGTACGTGTGCCGACTGGGAGGTGGTCCCTTTCGGCTGCGTAACAGACTGGAAACAGATGCAGAAATCTGTGCAATCAGGTCCAACTTTATTGGGTGACCTCTTGACATCCACAGCAAACATGACAGCTTCGGCTCCTAGGCCCGGGTACCAATCACCTCCTCCTTCTCCTGTTCGGCGAAGACCCCTAGGTTCCCTCACTGTGGCTGCCGTTAGGCCCACACCCACAGCGCTTCCCCCGACTGAGTCTGCCCGCTGCAACACTTACTGCTCCTTCAGTGCCCAGCCGTATGGTACCACAGGCCTCCTCTAGTCAGTGCCTTCCTGACCTGCAGCTGTCCTCTCAGGGCCACCCCCCTCCGAGTCTCCATCTCTCTCCTCTCTCTTTTCCTGAGCTCTTCCTTCCTCTGTCTTCTCCTGAGTTCTTCTCCCTGTTGTTGCCTCCTGAGTGTCTTCCCTGCCCCTGGGACTCTCCTTCCTTTTATCTTCTCATCCTGGAAATCACCTTCCCAGTCCCATAACTCCACCCACCATGACTCTGCAGTTTCCCTAGCCTAAAGCTTGCTGTTGAGTCCTTTTCTCACTACTCTATGTCCCCATCTTGTGGCAAAAAACCCGGTACTACACCATCTTTCAATAATTCTAGCTTTTGTCCCACACATATACATTTAAGTCAGAATAAAGCAGTGTACACATCACCTTTCACATTTTCCTTCTTCATCAGACAGGTCCATAGGTCAGTCCACCCCTACATTCTCCTTTCCTTTGACCATTGCCGTCCCCGAAAATCTCGTATCCTTCATTTTCCCTTTTATTACTTCCCCACTTTCTTTTTGTCTATGTGGCCGGTTGCTGAGCAGAGCCCGAAGCCTTCTAGCTCTGCACGGGATGCTGGGCAGAGCCGTGAGCAATTAAGCTCTGAGTAGCAGATGGCTACCCGCAGGCGCGTACGCCTCTATGTCAATTTCCATTCATTAGGGTAGGACCACCCGGACTCCTCAACTGGTGCTCTCCCCCACTTTTCTCACTTTCAGAACTGCGCTCCACTCTAGGGGCGGAATGACCGAGGTTCTGGCCTTCCAGGTCACCATCTTCCCCTTCTCCATTTTGGGTATCTTTCCACCTAGGACCTGACCTGTGGACCACTGTCTGTTCCAATTCACAAACCATTTTCCCTCTTCTTTTATGATTAGCCATGGCAAGCATTTTTCTACTTCCTCACATTTCGGACCTCTTTTTTGAACACTTTTTCATATAATAACTTTACCAACTCCTCTGGCAATAGTTAAACTATTCAGCCTATCTGCTAAATTTTCCTACATTTCGACATTTCTAACCTCAAATATTTATCAAACATTCCACAAACATTATTAAACATCTTCAAACATTGGTGCTCCCCATTCCTTTGTGGGGAGCACAGCATATGTACACGCTGCCGGAGCCAGGGTTTTTCTTACCCTGAGGGGACGTGGAACAGTCTCCAGGCTGTGCCACTGTGCACAGCAGTCCCGCCATTGGATAGTTCAGTGGTGCTCCAGATCTCTCCTTGCTGACTGACCATGGCTGCAGGCCCTAGGATGATTGCCAGTTCAGGAACACGAGTGCCCACTTCCCCCATAGTAGTTCTGCTACGGGAGCGCAACAGGCGCCCCACAAACAATTTTCCTCAGGGCCCGTAGATTGTCGTGGACCCTCTCCAGACGAGCGTTGCAGGGTTCCTTACCCTGGGGGAATGTGGGGTAGTCCTAGACAGTATAAACTTGCACTAGAAGGGGAAGAAGGGGCCACAGAGACATACACTAGAAGGGGAAGAAGGGACCACGGAGAGTTCCGCGGTGTACATCATGGGCCGCATCCTTGCGGGAGACCTGGGCCCTGGCTTGGGCCAAAGAGGACTCTGCAAATGCAGAGTCTCAAAACCGAGGGAAATAAACAAGGACAGAGGCATCCTCAGCTGCCTCTGCATGGGGACCGCCATCTTCTCTGGAGGGCATGGTGGTTTTTTGAGGATGAAGAGAGGGAGCGTGGGGGCCCGGTGATGTGGACCTTGGGCCTCGTATCCCTGCAGTGGGACAGCATTGAGGCTACATGGTCTGTCACTGGCCGGGGTAAGGTTGCACTCACCCCGCTCTGTCCGGCCCTCAGCTCCTGCCGGTAATGCTGCATACAGGAGGCCAGGTGGGGAGGCTGAAAATCACTATCTGGGATTTTGGGCCTAGCATCTGGGCGAGGAGGGGAAGCGGGGGGCTGCCGGCGATGCCGCCGGCCAGGGCGGGAAGACGCTCACCACAGCTCCTCCGGGGACTCGATGTAACGAATGGAAGCGGAGGCAGAGATGGTGAAGTTCACATTCATTTTTATTTTTAAAGTGGAACCTCGGGACCACGGTTCAGGGGCTCCGAAGGGGGCATGACTAGTGAGCCCTGGGTACCCGTAGTAAAGCCCCTCAAACAGGTCCAGAATGGAATACCTGGAGGACACAGGTGCTACCTCTAGTTGGACCCTGAACACGTGGCAGCTTTCCCAGCGGGACTAAAAGGGATAACAGTAATTGCAGCAGCAGAGTCCATAATGAGACAGGTGCTGGATCCGGGTGGTTGGTAAGGAGTCTGTTCCAGTGACCTTCACACAGTCTTTGGACTCGGATGACTGTTGGCGGAACAGGATGGCTTTCGCCCAGATGGTTGCAGATATAACCAGGACGCACAGGATACTGATACTCTGTGGAGACAGATAGCATTAGACAATGCACAGAGACTGCAGACGCAGCGCAGACAGGTTAGCATAAGAACCGGATGTAGCAATGATTGATACTCATTGCTCCAGTGCTCTCCCTCTGGAGGAGAGGCCAGAAATAGCAGCCAGTGCGCTGCCATTGGATAATTGCACTTTTTGAAAAATGCACGCTGTCCCCTTAAGAAGGCAGGAGACCACGTGGGTGGGCCCTAATAGCTCTAGTTGCAGATCTGCCAACAGGATGCCAGGAGGTGGAGGCAGGGGAGTGACCTGAATGCTGAGCAGCAGCATGAGACACAGAGGAGGCAGGCTGCTGCCTAAGGACAGCGTGCGAGTCACGAGGTGAGTGCCCAGAACGGGGAGTAGCAGCACAACTGGATGCAGCACCAGGACGGGGACCAGGTGTAACAGTAGCATACCTGGGTGCCGCGCCAGGACAAGGACCGAGTGTAACACTCAACCAGAGTTTCCATGATGCCGCTGGCCTCCTCCCGCAGGGTGGGCTCGATGTCACCAGCCGTCACCCGTGGAAAGGACCCCGCTGTTCCTCTGTTGCTTCCGGTCCCATCACCTGGTGTCTGCTGCTGTTCTTCATCCCGCCGTCCGGCAGGGCCGGCCTCCAGGCCCGATGGTTCCTCAGGACGTGTCAGCGACGGCCGCTCCAATGGCTGAAGAGTGGGTCCCGCTTCCCACACTGTCTCCGACTCTGGCGTGGACAGTGGAGTGTGGGTGCACCTCCGCTAGGTGATCCGGCTCTGGGGCTGCAGGCTCAGATGTCGAGGACTCCAGCTGCGGCAGGTCTTCAGGACGGGTGAGAGCTTGTGGCTTTTGTAACAGCTCCCAGCTTCTGCTGTAGTCCTTTAATGTAGGAGGGTGCCCAGCTTTCCTGTAGCGGCACCCAGCTTTCCCAACGGGGCGATTGTCACTTGATGTGCACCGCTCCCCCCCGGGGCGGGCTCGGCATAGCTGCCCCTGGTAGTCCAATATAGGACCAACCTCCTCCATCCTGACGGTCGCCATTCCTGGAGGTGCGCAAAGTCTCTTTCAGGATTCCTTTTTAGTCAAATCCAGCCTGTAGTCTGTTAATGTAGAAGAGTACCCAGCTTTACCAGCAGTGTTACTCTGGGTCAAATCCGGCAAATCTTCAACCCGTTCAGAGTTGGTGTATTGGGCGGTGATGATCCTGCCGACTATGCCACTTGTAGTACGTGTGCTGACTGGGGGGTGGTCCCTTTCAACTGTGGAACAGACTGGAGACAGATGCAGAAATCCGTTCAATCAGGTCCAACTTTATTGTGTAATTGTGGGTGATAACACGGTCAAAGAGGAGCGCAAAAAGGGGGAATAGTCAAATAAAATCTTTTTATTGCATATCCACAACGTGCTTCAACAGAATGGTCTGTCTTCCTCAGGTGTCTTCCTCTTTGACCGTGTTATCATCCACAATTGCAACTACTTCCCTCTTTTGAGGTACCCGGCTGGAGTCGCATTATTCCCCTTATCTCGCATGGCTGGCGCTCCTTTTTGACCATCTTATCACTATCTGATCAACTTTATTGTGTTTCCTCTTGAAATCCACAGCAACCATGACAGCTTCTGCTCCTAGGCCTGGGTACCCATCACCTCCTCCGTCTCCTGTTCGGCGAAGACCCCTAGGTTCCCTCACTGTGGCTGCCGTTAGGCCCACGGCCACAGCGCTTCCCTCAACCTAGTCTGCCCGCTGCAACACTTACTGCTCCTTCAGTGCCCAGCCGTCCGGTACCTCAGGCCTCCTCTAGTCAGTGCCTTCCTGACCAGCAGCTGTCCTCTCAGAGCCACCCCCCTCCGAGTCTCCGCCTCTCCTCTTTTTTCCTGAGCTCTTCCTTCCTCAGTCTTCTCCTGAGTTCCTTTCCCTGTTGTTGCCTCCTTGGTGTCTGCCCTGCCCCTGGGACTCTCTATCCTTTTATCTTCTCATCCTGGAAATCCCCTTCCCAGTCCATAACTCTGCCCACTATGACTGCAGTTTCCCTAGCCTAAAGCTTGCTATTGAGTCCTTTTCTCACTATTTTGTCCCCATCTTGTGGCCAAAACCCGGTACTACACCATCCTTCACTAATTCTAGCTGTTGTCCCACACATATACATTCAAGTCAGACTAAAGCATTGTACACATCACCTTTTACATTTTCCTTCTTCATCAGACAGATCCATAGGTCAGTCCACCCCCTACACGTGGTAGCAGGCAGTAGGAAATGTTTGGATTACTGCTTGCTACAGATGAGCGACTTTGCCTTTTTTCGGGTCGAGTCGGGTTTCATGAAACCCGACTTTCTCAAAAGTCGGGTCGAACGAAATCGGCCGATTATCGTGAAAAGTCGAAGGCCGACTGAAGCACGAAACCCAATGCAAGTCAATGGGGAAGCAAATACGGCAGGGAGTGGAGGACATTAAACACACCTACAGTGCCCATTTGAATGTCAAAAACATCAATTTTTATTACTGAAGCTTGTCAACCTTAACTTACTTCATAATAATAGTTACGCACTGAAAACTGGGGGTTATTTGGCTAAAGTTGTGGAGGGGTAGGGCTGGCTCCAAGTTTTTATGTGCCCTGGGTCAAAGAGCTCCGCTTTAACACATACCACAACTCAGGTTGCTACGATACGGTAGAGAAATAGCGGTATAGTACAATGAAAAATACTTCACTTTTTACATCTCATGACTGATATCCATTTTAAATTCTCCAATAGCTCCAAAAACGGACAGTATATTGCTCCATACAATATTCTGGGCACCGCATAGTGCGCTATACAGAGTAATGAGGCCCATATACTGTATTTCTTCATACAGAATCATTGGTCCCATATAATGTTTGAAATAGTATATGATGAGCTCCACATAATGCTACAGTATATGTTGTTCCCCATGGATGAAGCTCCACTGTCTTATGGGCCCAAATAATGCTCCATATATAATGGGCCCCATTTCTAATGCTCCACTGTTTAATAGGCCCTGTAAATGCTGCTCCAGTGTCTGATGTCCACCTTTGGATTGCTCCAGTGTATGGTGGGCCCCATATATCATTTTCCAGAGTATAGTGCTCCCCAAAAATTGCTGTCCCAACATTGAAAACAATTAAATAAGTCTCCTCGCTAGGGAATCCCTATACTAGTCTGGACTCCTCGTCGTCCCCATCTTCCATCTCACTCCACTTGGCTGTTTAGGCAGAGGGCGTACAGACGTGATGTAATTGCGCTCTCTGATCAGAATATCATTGTCAGGACACGCGGAAGACGTCATGGCGGTGGAGCAGGGAGAGGTAAGTGTTTCAACTTTGCAAGTGCTGTGATCCGGAGCAAGCGGGGGGGCCCACTCATTGGCGACGGCACTGGCACAGGGCCCCTCATAGTACGGCGGTGTGTGGCGGTGTGTCTGATGGTGGGTGTGCCAGTGCCGTCACCCATGAGTATCCCCCCAAACCTGCTCAAGGAACCTGCACTTTCATCTGCACCTTCCTCTTTGTCACCTTGTAAGGTGGTATAGTATGCGGGAAGGGAAACCTGAGTTTCCTCAGGGTCAGATTCTGGCTGTGTAGAGTGTGAGGGGAATGTAGTGGTCTGGGTCAATGTACCAGCAGAATCATCTAGCAGTGGCTGGGCATCAGTGCACTCCATGTCAGATTTATCTTGGACTGGGGAATTCACGATTTGACTTGATAACCCAGGCATGGTATGAGAAAAGAGCTCCATGGAGTAATCTGTAATGTGGCCTGCCGCATACTTCACTTTTGGTAGGGGTGAAGGACACAAGGAAAGGTGTTGTTCCTGACCAGGAGCCTCTACTGATGACGCAGTGCTTTTATTTTTTGAAACTTCAGAAGAAGAGGCGATAGAGCTGGAGGCTGTGTCAGCAATGTAAGCCAAAACGTGTTCCTGAAACTCCGGCTTTAAAAGCGGTTTACCTGCTCCCAGAAAAGGGAGCCTACGAGGCCTTGTGGAGCCAGACAATGACGCCGGCTCACCACCTCCTGCCTTAGGTGCTATTGTGCTTTTGCCACAACCAGCAGAAGCACCACCACCAACACCACCATCAGGACCAGCTGGCAACCACCGCCCACTTCCACGGCCTCTTCCACCATGCTTCTTCATTTTTTTGAAAAAGGTACCCAAAATAACAACAGCTATATGGTACAGTAAAACAAGGTAAAGGGTCTATAGAGTCTTGGTGAGAATTTGAATCTCACTGTAGATTGGAGGATGCTGAACTATTGTCTCAGGCCCAGTAGAGATTACACCGCAATGTGACAGGCAGAAATTGGCTGGTGTATGAGAAGACAGAAGCTGTATATAGTATTGGTGAGAATTTGAATCTCACTGTAGATTGGAGGACGCTGAACTATTGTCTCAGGCTCAGGACAGATTACACCGCAATGTGACAGGCAGAAATTGGCTGGTGTATGAGAAGACAGAAGCTGTATATAGTATTGGTGAGAATTTGAATCTCACTGTTGACTGGAGGATGCTGAACTATTGTCTCAGGCCCAGTAGAGATTACACCGCAATGTGACAGGCAGAAATTGGCTGGTGCATGAGAAGACAGAAGCTGTATATAGTATTGGTGAGAATTTGAAGCTCACTGTAGATTGGAGGACGCCGAACTATTGTCTCAGGCCCAGTAGAGATTACACCGCAGTGTGACAGGCAGAAATTGGCTGGTGTATGAGAAGACAGAAGCTGTATATAGCATTGGTGAGAATTTGAATCTCACTGTAGATTGGAGGACGCTGAACTATTGTCTCAGGCCCAGTAGAGATTACACCGCAATGTGACAGGCAGAAATTGGCTGATGTATGAAAAGGCAGAAGCTGTATAGAGTATTGGTGAGAATTTGAATCCCACCGTAGATTGGAGGACACTGACCTATTGTCTCAGGCCCAGTAGAGATTACACCACAATGTGACAGGCAGAAATTGGCTGGTGTATGAGAAGACAGAAGCTGTATATAGTATTGGTGAGAATTTGAATCTCACTGTAGATTGGAGCACGCTGAACTATTGTCTCAGGCCCAGTAGAGATTACACTGCAATGTGACAGACAGAAATTGGCTGGTGTATGAGAAGACAGAAGCAGTATATAGTATCGGTGAGAATTTGAATCTCACTGTAGATTGGAGGACGCTGAACTATTGTCTCAGGCCCAGTAGAGATTACACCGCAATGTGACAGGCCGAAATTGGCTGGTGTATGAGAAGACAGAACCTGTATAGAGTATTGGTGAGAATTTGAATCTCACTGTAGATTGGAGGACGCTGAACTATTGTCTCTGGCCCAGGACAGATTACACCGAAATGTGACAGGCAGAAATTGCCTAGTGTATGACTAACTACAAGATGTATATAGAATTGGGCAGAATTGGAATCTCCCTAGAGTGTAGGTCTGTAAGAACGGACAAACTCCTCGGCTTTTCCTTACAGAGTCACACACTTAGCTTCAATTTGGCCGTGATACCAGCCGGTACACGGTACTGAGTGAGGAGCGTACACCGCTGTATGGTGTGTGAAAGAATGAACGCTCAGTAATTCACCAGGACAAAACAATAAAATTTGGATTGCTTTGAAAAAAGCAGTTTGCTCAGCAGTGTGAAAACAGCAGTGCAGCTATCAGGGAGCCTTAAAAGGCAGCCTAATAACCAACAGAGCTGATGCACCAAAATATAGCCTCCCCTTGCACTGCACAGTAACTGGTGTGTTGTACAGGCAAAATCGCTAGCAGCAGAAGTAGTTTTTGGTATCTTCTTCCCTGCCTAACGCTCTCCCTACAGAATCAGCAGCAGCTCTCCCTATTCTGAGATCAGCATAAGTAACATGGCGGTCGGCGTGCACGCCCTTTTATACCCCCTGTGACGCCACACAAAGCAAGCCAATCACTTGCATGCCCTTCACAAACGTGGTAACCGCTGCCTATGTCATCACGTTGCCCACAGTGTCCGTTCTTCCTGATTGGCTGAAAAAGGGCGCAAAAGCATCTTTTGAAACTTGACTTTGGTGCGATGGTCGCCGACCTCGTGGCCGACCTCGCGCTAAGGTCGGGTTTCGTTTCATGAAACCCGACTTTGGCGAAAGTCAGCGACTTTTAAATTTTTTTGACCCGTTTCGCTCAACTCTACTGCTTGCCTAGGGCACTTAAAGGGGATCTGTCATCCCATTTTAGCCCTATCAGCTGCAGCCATCACCATCAGGGGCTTATCTACAGCATTCTGTAATGCTGTAGATAAGCCCCCCCGATGTAACCTGAAAGATAAGAAAAAAGAGAGGGATTATACTCACCCAGGCGTTCGGTCCGGTGGGTGTCGCTGTCCAGTCCGGCGCCTCCCATCTTCAAACGATGATGTCCTCCTCCTTGCTTCTCCCTCGGCTCCTGCGCATGTGTACTTTATCTGTCCTGTTGAGGGCAGAGCAGAGTACTGCAGTGCGCAGGCGCCGGACCTCTCTGACCTTTCCCGGCACCTGCGCATTGCTGTACTTTACTCTGCCCTCAACAGAGCAGATAAAGTATGCCTGTGCAGGAGCCGAGGGAGAAGCAAGGAGGAGGACATCATCGCATTAAGATGGGCGGCGCCGGACCAAACCGCGACACCCATCGCACCTTACTACGCCCCCCGATGAGTATAATCTAACGAGTTTTTCTTATTTTTCAGGTTTCATCGGGGGCTTATCTACAGCATAACAGAATGCTGTACATAAGCCCCTGATGGCGGTGGCCGCAGCTTATAGGCTGAAAATGAGGTGACAGATTCCCTTTAACGCCTTTTTAAGCGGACTAATGCAGACAGCAGAAGCCAGGCTCTGACCCCAAAAACAGCGGGGAAAATGGCCTGGTGTATGTTTGGTAGTAGGCAGTAGGAAATGTTTGGATTACTGCTTTGTGTAGGGCCCTTAATGCCTTTTTAAGTGGACAAATATGGACAGCAGATTCCAGGCTCTGACTGCCCAATAAAGCGGAGAAAATGGCCTTGTGCGTGTTTGGAGCAGGCAGTAGGAAATGTTTGGATTACTGCTTTGTGTAGTTAACGTAACGCCTTTTTAAGTGGACTGAGGTTAGTTTCACACTTGCATTGTGGAGGGCTGCGGATGGCAGCCTACTTCCTCCTTTCTTCCTCCGTGAAGCTCCGCCTACTGTCGCATGTGTCCTGTGTTTCCTTGCGTACCTATCTTTAACATTGGGTACGCAGGGACATGTGTTGTATGCGGATGCGTCTGCACGCAGTGATTTGGTGTGTGTGGCGACCGCATGGAAACACAAAATTTTGCATTTCCGTTCGGCCGCCGCACACATCAAATCGCCGCATGTGGACGCATCAACATACAATGCATGTCCCTGTGTGGCGCCCCTGAGGCTCAGTCACCACAGAGGTACTGCACCTTCTCCTAAGGTGTAGTGCCTCACCAACTAGGTAAGTTGGGAACTCCTTTCCACACTCCAACACCTGCACCCACACACAGGATAGTTCAGCAATGGAC
Source organism: Dendrobates tinctorius (assembly GCF_039654945.1). NCBI lineage: Eukaryota > Metazoa > Chordata > Amphibia > Anura > Dendrobatidae > Dendrobates > Dendrobates tinctorius. The sequence continues at coordinate 14,151,272 of NW_027361802.1, forward strand.
CAGATTGCGGCTCCATGCTTAGAGGATAGCAGAGCACCTTTCATGGATCCTTGCTTTGTAACATGAGATGTGCTGGGAGGTGGGTGGAGTTGAGATATAGAATAGGTTGGGAAAGTTTAGAATTACAGGTCAGTCAGTCAGAAGAGTCTGAGGATGGATCCCTGGAGGAGGGATGGAGGAAGGAGTGCTGCAGCTGCCTCAGTGATCTGAGCCAGCTGGCACGGGAAAGGAACAGAAGGAGAAAGATGTAGAACTGCAACCTAAGCTTCCATAAGAGAGAGAAGGAACAGCGCAGAACGAAGGAGTAGAGAGGACAGAGAGAAGTTGTGGGTTGGAAGAGGAACCCTGCCTATAGGTTCTCAGCGCAAGGCCGGGGCCCGGTCCCCGAGGTTGTATGGACACTTATGGTTCTGCAGCAGACACCGGTGGAGTAGTTGGCTGTAAGTGCACTACTCCCATCCACGACTTGGGGCACAACAGCATCTGTATAGAGAGCCGGGACTCAGGATAAAGGGAGTCCCCGAAGTAGGCTACAGCTGTCTGCCGTACAAGGAGAGTTGTTAGGAACATCTGACAGGAGGAGTACCACGGTACTGGAGCTCTTCTCACTAAAAGGCGCAATAGATGAGTCGTTCAGGAAAGGTACATGTTGGCGGAGTGTTGGAGAGGAGAAGCCTGACTTGCCCGGGAGGTTGTTTGAGTCTCTGCCCCGGAGGACACGGCACGGAGGCAGGCACCAGTGTGTACCATGAACTGTGAGTAAAGCTTTGGAATTACAAGCCCTGGTGTCTTCCATTCAATTGTGCACCAACGCCGCCAGCACTGCTACATCTGGGTACCAACATTCCTCACACCGCCTGCGCCTATACACTGCCCTGGGGTTACAGCTTCACCTGTGGGGAGCTACGCCATCTATGCTGCAACACACCATCAGCCCCAGAGGCTCTGCACGCAGCGTTGGCTTAACATCTTGCTTGCCAAACACCACAGGTGGCGTCACGAACTATTCCATTCCACTTAAACTACATTAACTACAAACTACCATTGATTTAGGCACCCAGGGCCACGGACCGGGTCACCACCGCTGTGACACATCCCACTGACACCGGCCCGGTACCGAGTACCCCACAGCCCTGGGAGGGCGACCCACCTGCGTACCTAATGTTAAAGATAGGCACGCCAGAAACGCAGGATGCATGCTGCAGTAGGGAGAGCATGGGCGGAGCTTCATGGAGAAAGAAAGGAGGAAGTAGGCTGCCATCCGCAGCCCCCCTCAACGCAAGTGTGAAACCAGCCTAATGTGGACAGCAGAAGCCAGGCTCTGATCCCAAAAACAGTGGTGAAAATGGCCTGGTGAGTGCTTGGTAGCAGGCAGTAGGAAATGTTTGGACTACTGCTTTGCATAGGGCACCTCATGCCTTTTTAAGTGGACTAATGTGGATAGCCGAAGCCAGGCTCTGACCCCAAAAACAGCAGGGAAAATAGACTGGTGCATTAAAAAAATAAGGCAGCACTAAATGCTAGTACTCTGTGTGCTGGAAAAATATTGCTTTGCTCAGAGGCGGACACTGACTGCTTTGGGGCCCCTGGGAAAGAAGTATGTCTGGGCCCCCTCCCTGCCTGGCATGTTGCTTGCGATAAGGGGAATCTGGCTATGGAACCCCCCCGGAGCTTTGGGCTCTGAGCAACAGGCCAGATTGCCCTCATCACAGTTCACACAGCACAATAGTAAAAGTTCTATTTGGGCCCTCACACCTCAAAAAAGAAAAAAAAAATATATATATTTTGTTACTGAGCTGGAGATTTATATCTCCGTTAGGATTTGGTTCTGCTGAGCCCAACCATGTATATATTATATGTCCGGTTTGTATACCATCTGGTGTCTGATAAAGGGTTATTCCCCAAATAAATCAAGTTATCCCCAGTCCCGATGAAAAGGGATAACTTACTGAATTTTGGAGGACTGACCACTGGGACCCCCAGCAATCCTGAGAACAGGACTGCAACTCAGCCATGAATGAATTGTAGGTGTGCATTCTTCACTTTTGATCTATTCATTGTCTATGGAACTGATGGAAACAGCCAAGCCAAGCGCTCAGCATCTCTATAGATAATGGCGAGCAGAGGCCAAGCATTCACAATTTTGCTCCATCCAGGATGAGCCCGCAGACCCCTGTTCTCAGAATCTCGGTGGGAGGGGCAGTGGTTGGATCCTATGGATCAGAGAAAACGTGATTATTTGGTGATTAACCATGTAAAGAGTCAGGTTGATTTTCCTATTCTTTACAATTACAGTATCATACAAGAAACAAAGACAAATATGATCACATACACAAACACATACATATGTGTATATACATAAACATACATACATACATGCACACTCACTCATAGACACATAGATACACACACATATTATACACACATACATACACGTATACATACACATACATTCATAAACAGAGACGCACATACACATACATGTATAAACACATGCACACACATGTATAAACATATATACACATGTACAGACAGTCACACATGGGCGGCTCCAGGTTTTCATGAGCCCCGAACGAAAGTGTCTCAGTGGGCCCCTTTAACAAATGCCACGATTCATATTGCACAGATAAGGAATATAGGTATAGTACAATGCCAAAGATTTCACTTACTTCTTACATTAGATGAGTGATATCTAGTGTAAATTCTACAATAGCTCCGAAACTGAACAGTATATTCCTCCATACAGTATTATGGGCACCACATAGTGCTCCAAACAGTATAATTAGCCCCACATAATGCTCCATACAGAATAGGCCCCATATAATGCTCCATACAGAATAATGGGCCCCATATAATGCTCCATACGGTATAATGGACCTCATATAATGCTCCATACAGTATAATAGGCCCCATACAATGCTCCATACAGAATATTGGACCTCATATAATGCTCCATACAGAATAATGAACCCCATATAATGCTCCATACAGTATAATGGACCTCATATAATGCTCCATACAGTATAGTGGGCCCCATATAATGCTCCATACAGAATAATGGGCCCCATTTAATGCTCCATACAAAATAATGGACCCCATATAATGCTCCATACAGTACAATGGACCTCATATAATGCTCCATACAGTATAATAGCCCCATATAATGCTCCATACAGAATAATGGACCTCATATAACACTCCATACAGAATAATGGGCCCCATTTAATGCTCCATACAGAATAATGGGCACCATATAATGCTCCATACAGTATAATGGACCTCATATAATGCTCCATACAGAATAATGGGCCCCATATAATGCTCCATACAGAATAATGGGTCCCATATAATGCTCCATACAGAATAATGGGCCCCATATAATGCTCCATAGAGTATAATGGACGGACCTCATATAATGCTCTATACAGTATAATGGACCTCATATAATGCTCCATACAGAATAATGAGCCCCATATAATGCTCCATACAGAATAATAGACCTCATATAATGCTCCATACAGAATAATGGGCCCCATGTAATGCTCCATACAGAATAATGGGTCCCATATAATGCTCCATACAGTATAATGGACCTCATATAATGTTCCATACAGTATAATGGACCTCATATAATGTCCCATACAGAATAATGGACCTAATATAATGCTCTATACAGCATAATGGACCCCATATAATGCTCCATACAGAATAATGGACCTCATGTAATGATCCATACAGAATAATGGGCCCCATATAATGGTCCATACAGAATAATGGGTCCCATATAATGCTCTATACAGTATAATGGACCCATATAATGTTTCATACAGTATAATGGACCTCATATAATGTCCCATACAGAATAATGGACCTAATATAATGCTCTATACAGTATAATGGGCCCCATATAATGCTCCATACAGAATAATGGACCTCATATAATGCTCAATACAGAATAACAGGTCCCATGTAGTGCTTCATACAGAATACTGGACCTCATATAATGCTCAATACATAAAAAAATAAAAATAATGAAATACTTACCTGTCTCTCTTCCCCGCTGCTCCAGTCTCCGTTGCTCTGGGCTTCTCAGCGTCTTATGACTCTCTGCAGTGCACAGCGCAGAGGGCGCGCTGTAGTGAAGTCATTACGTGTTCTGCCCTAAGACACCAGAGAGTCATAGACACTGGAGCTGAAGAGGAACAGGGAGAGGTAAGTATTTCAGGTTATAGCAAGGGGGGGGCCCAGTGCCAGTGACCGCACTAGCACAGGGCCCTCCCGACTCATGGGCCCCATAGCGTGCTGGTGTCCTTGATGGTCCCGGGGCCTGCGAGGGCCCCCCCACTTTTGGGCCCTGATGCAGCTGCATCGGCTGCACCGACAGTATGTCCACCCCAGCCTCCTGTATAAGAGTGAGGATACCAGTTTCAATAATATAACTACCCCATACAGCAGTGATGTCACCATCCAAAAACTAACATGTAAAATGACCACAGTCCCAAGCTTATTTTCTGCATGGTCTTTAGAATGACCAGTGAAGCCCCCCACCCTTTCTCACCATATATGGACAGCTATGGAAATGCACAGGGGTATTCTCACCTAGAATTGCCACCTATACAATTTACAAGCATTAAATGGTTTTGCTGAATTGGCTCTTTAAAATTAAAAAGTACCTGACAATATATTTCCGTTCTGGGTGCTGCATCACAGTGATTCCTCCCCTCACTCCCTCGTGTATCATCCAGGACCCAGTCCCACACATCACTGAGGCTCTGGAAAGAGTGAGCATGCGCACAGCAACAGCAGTCAGTCACAAGCAGAGCCTGCTTCAGTGACTCACTGAGAGCCCCTCCCCCTCCCTCACTCCTCTCTTCCTATTCCTGCATCTGCCGCCCATCACCGCACAGCACCTCACCAATGACACCCGGCTGGACAGCAGCATAATGTATGCTAACCGGTGAGGAAGGAGGCCCGCTTGATCGTGAAATCACATGAGTTCAGCAGAGCGGGCCCCCCTATTTTTCATGTTAGTATTAATACTGCTGCCGGAGGTCATTCACATCATTGCTACGTATGTCTGTCGGGGACCCCCTCCCGCTCTGGGCACCGGTTGAACCGGTGGTATGTCCGCCCATGGCTTTGCCTCTAGCAAGAGCTGTTTTAAGATGGACACTGGAAGAACACTTTAACCTCTCCCTACCTGTACTCTGACTTTTTTGTGTGTCTTCAGCTCTGAAAAGAGCTATTTTTTGGTGGTATTATGGAGCTAGTGACCGGCTCCTTTAAACTGTCCCTGCTCCAGTGTTCCTCTCTCCCTACTCTACACTGACTTAGTATACACTGCAGGTAGCCCTCAATAAGGGATTTTGTGTTATCAAGAGGACTAAAGACTCTCCCTAGCAGATGAGCGATCTCTCCCTATGCTTGTACATGTAATGTGCGCAAAATGGCGGTGGCAGGGTTTACTTAGACCCTGACGCTGGGTGGCCAGCCAATCACAGCAATGCCACAACCAAGATGTCTGTGGCATTACTGTGATTAGTTAAGAAGCCCAGCAAGTTTAGTGGCTGCAAAGGAGGAGCCAAAAATTCAGGTCGGTACATCCAAATATAATGATGCAAGTACACAAATACTCGCAATGTAACGAGTAACCTGAATACCGTACTATCCGTGTGTATAGCGAATAGTAACAATTATACTCGCTCATCACTAGCGTTGACATAAGTATAGCTGGTTTGGTTTAATTTAGGTTTATTAAAGGAGTATTTGTCATTATTTTAATTTAAGGACTTTATTCGGGGTGTGTTTTTCTTTTTTTAGACAATATCACTATCAAGTTAGTAATGGGAGTGTCTTATAAACGCCTCTCCATTACTAACCTCTGGTCTTGATGTTACCTGCAATACAAAGATGACATCAACTCCACCTCATATCCCTGCCACTTGCTAAAGCACCAGTGCAAGTCGGAAGAGCAAAACTAAGAGCCAGAATTGACAAATCTTATGGATGCACCTTTTCTGGGGTGGCTAAAGTCTAATGTTTTTAGTCTGGGAGGGGACCAATATCCATGGCCCCTTCCTAGGCTAGTAATATCATCCCACAGTCTGCCTAGCCTTTGCTGATTATTAGTTATTGGGGGACTCTACGTAATTTTTTAAGGGTCCCCCATTTTAATAGCCAGTAAAGGCTAAGTATAAAGTTGCGAGTTGATATTACATTAAGTACTGTGATGTGACGGGTGGTCGCGTGGTTAATGGGAGGTATATGTCACATGGATAGATGCTCCCTACGATGCAACCCAGAGTATTTTGTTGTTAGTGTACATGAGCACTCATATGGCATTTATTGCACTGTGTCCAGGTTGCGGGTAGCTGTGAGAGTTGGGAGAGTCTGGCTACCCATATTGCCTCACCTTCGGGTGAGGGTGCGGACTGTACCCCGTTTTGCCTGAAGATATGTGTATGTTCAGGACCTGTGGTTAGGCCCTGACTATGTGACCAGCTCATGTGATCCGTATCTCACCTATTGGTGTGGTTACAGGGCTATGTAATTGAGGTGTTTAGCACATGTGAGAGTGTGTGAGGGAGTCTGTCAGAGTGTGGACAGACTTCCATGAGTCCAGGTGGGACACTGTAGAGTGGTCTGTGTTCTAAAGAAGGAGAAGCTTTCCTGTGTCTGCGGCTGCAGATAGAGCTCTGCTATGGACATTGCCCGGGCCTGTGTGTGCATAGGACCTGAGGAAACCAAGCCCAGCAAAGGACTGTTTTTGTGTTGCTGTAAGACTGTTTGCCTTTTGTTCCTGCTTCAATGGTTTATGGAGAAAATAAACCGAATGGACTCGTTTTAACCCTGCGTGTGCCAGTGTTTACCTCCAAGACATGCAAAGTGAAAGTGAGTAACCCCCGTCCATAGACAGTGTGGAACGTGACAATTGGTGGAGAATGCTAAGGGCACTGTTGTAGCCTTGTTGCTAGGAGCAACAGACGAGGTCTACAAGTTCAGTTGCTAGGGGCAACGGTCCAAGAAGCACATTTGGCAGTGCTGGCGACTGAGCCAGGAGAGAGTACGGTCTGACAACCGTGTAATGCTGACTGGGGTCAGAAAGAGACTGTATTAATTACTTGTGGGATACCTCTGAGGAGAAGAGGCGTCCAGGAACCTGTGTCGCTGTCACCAACAGGTAACGGACAGGAGTCCATGTTTTACTGACCGGGGTCAGTGAGAAACTGTGTATGTGTGTTTTTTTTTCCTTTTTTCTCTTTTTCTCTGTAAGACCTGAAGGTGATTGCTGTGGCTCAGAGGGTTCACGAAGGTTTTTCCAAGACGGCTTGCGGTGGCTCGGCGGGGCCACGAAGGTGACAAGCGTCTGGCTGTAACTCGGCGGGGTTACGAAGCTTGCGGTGGATCGGTGGGTCCGCAAAGTCTGTGGTAGTGGGAGCTGCAGTTGCAAGTTGCAGCCAGAGGTTCTGCAGCAGCAGGAGCTGCAGTGGCAGCAGCTTGTGAGCGACATCCGGAGGTGCCAGTGGTTTGTGACTGCAACAGGAGCAGTGGCCGTACAAGTAGGAGCTGGTGACGTGTCATAGGAGGACAGTGTGAACCAGGTCACACAAACTCTTAAAGGGCCAGTACAAGCCCAGAAAGTCCTAAGTGTATTGTGGTCCTGTTGGGGCAGATAGACTGCTGTGTACAGGCCTCTAGAGGGGACATGGGGAAATCCCGAAAGGGGGCAGCGACCCAAACAGGGGTGGTGGCCCAAAAGGGGGTGGAGTCCCAGAGGGAGGCCAAGTCTCAAAGGGGATACTGGCCCAAAAAGGGGCGGAGCTTTCAAAAGGGGCAGCACTGGTTACCTCAGTGGACATGTCTGGGGAACAGCGGTGTTAGTGTCTGACTTTTTCTGAGTGCGGCACATTCTTTCCCGATAACGACGGGCCGCAGGTGTGTACCATGATGCTACATCGGGAAGGAGTCTCTGGATGGCTGGACTCAAAGAGTCAGGTGACTCTCACAGGAACTCCTCTCATTTTCTGTCTGACCGAGAAAAAGGTCAAGGTTCGCTGCAAACATGGGGTCACTATACTGTGGACAGAGTAATGATTGAGGGGTCCAAAAGCGTTGCGTGCATTGTGGCAGTATACCACCAAACTTAGTGTATCCCTTTGAGAGGGACTGGGACTTTGTCTTGTTTGACGATGCATGGGAAGTTGATGAAGTGTGGGGTGCCTCAAAGGAGGAGGTAGCACAACCTAAGGTCAATAGTCCAGAGTTCCGGGTGACTGAGAGAAAGTGTGGGTCTGACCAACTCGGGGATTTGGCTGGGGTGACCAAACGTGTGACCGTGGGAAACGGGGTACCTCCAGGAAAGGGGTCCTACACCTGTGTGAGTGGGGACTTGCTGTTCCAGGATGACAGGGTGAGTGGGGGTGACTCGAACACAAGGGAAAGAGTGTGTAGTAAGGAGGTCACTTTAGGTCTGACACATCTCAGCACAGAGGGAGTTGGTGATGGTCTGGAATTAAAACAGACCTGTAGTAAACCCGCAGTGACCATAGAGGCGGATGCAGGAACAGGTAGAGCTCTGAAGAGGCAGAGTATGGGTGGGCAAGAGAGTCCATCTGAAAATCTGATTAAAGAACTGATAGTGCGACACATGCTGGCCAAAAGAAAGCAGGACCATGAGATAGAGCTATTTAAAGAGACTGTAAAAGAGCATCTTGAACAAGAAAGGGTCCTAAGACAAGCAGCTGAGCACAGAGTGGATGAGCTGGAGAAGGAAATCTCTGAGCTCAGAGGTCACCTGTCAGCGTGTCAAACTATGAACAAAGCTATAGTGAAAGATATGGAGGTTCTCAGAGAGGCCCAAGAGGCGTCAGCAGGAGCTTCTCCGGAGAGAGGATGAGCGTTGCTGCCTGGCAGAGGAGCGAGAAAAAGTTGTTAAAGAGCTCATGTTAGAGAAGGAGACAAATGCCCAGCATCTGAAATCCTCGGATGACCGGGAAATCGAACTGTCATGCTCTCCCAATCTGATCGCTATGAAGGAGAGTGAACTGGAGAGGCTGACCAAAGAAGGGGTCTCCACCATGGATGAAATCCAGCTGGGGAAGTGCCATGCAGATGGCCATACAAGGGATGCTCATGTCTTGGAAAAACTGCACTGACACTCAGGACGAGGAGGTCCAACAGTATGTACAAGACGGGGAGACTTCGCTTTTCAAGTGTATAATAGAGGTACTCGAAGACATGCGAGAAGCGTGTGCCATTGAGGATGTTCATGAGGCCTTTAGGAAGGCTATAGAATCATGTAGTGTGAACTGGTCACCAGAGACGAAGCAGTTGGTCATACTGTCAACTAAGGAAGTCACAAGGAAGCGGGTGGCTATCCTGAGGGATATGCATCTACAATGACTCCGCACAAAGCAGATGATCCTGTTGAAGGATAAGGAAGCCGCTCGGTGTCTAGAGCGTGCGAGGAAAGTTCAAAGTCAGCGGGGCACTGCAGAAGACATCATTCAAGTGCCCAGAGGTCTGGTGAGGAAAGTCATCGGCAGGTTTGGGAAAGTGATGCAGGAGATGGTGAACAGGTCCGACGTGATGAGAGTGAGGATTCCGACTGATGACGAAGCCCAGGACATGGGTGAAGATGGGATGGTTCCATTTCTCTTTGTCTGGTCCATGGAGAGCCTTGGGAATATCCGGATGCTCCTGGAGTATCGCATATCATACCTGAAAGAAGTAGAGCAGCTAAGACTTGAGAGGGAGCAGATCAACAGAGAGCTGCAGGAAATGGAAAGAAGATGGCCGCCACCTTCAACTCGCGGTATAGAAAGGCAAAGAGGTTTGCTTAAGGCTAGAAGTCCTCAAGTTGGAGATAACAGAGGACATAGAGATAAATGGAAGGGCTGCTCTCAGGACCATATAGACCATAGGAGAAATGGCCAGCAGAGAGATGACAGTAGGTGGCCTGACGGAAGAGGTAGAAGTAGTGACGCCTCAGTTAACTCTGGACTGAGTGACCAAAGCATAAGACCCTGTAGTGGGCGTGGTGACGAAGAGTCAGACCAGACAGATGGTGTGGGTGCAAGAGAATTGCGACGCCAGATTGACCGCCGGGGGTGCGGGTGGTCTGACAAGGGGTCCTCTCTATTAAGACGTGATGGATGATGGGTATCTACCAAAGGATTCAGTAGCAGGAACCGACTTTGACAGACGATTTGACTGGCAGAGACGACTGAGAAGGATCTCTGGTTGAGTAATAGAAAGTGCCAAGCCCCACGGCTTTAGGCAGAGGGAGGGAATATGTGATGTGATGGGTGATGGCGTGGTTAATGGGACGTATATGTCACATGGATGGATGCTCCCTGCGATGCAACCTGGAGTATTTTGTTGTTAGTGTACATGAGCACTAATATGGTGTTTAGTGCACTGGGTCCAGGTTGCTGGTAGCTATGAGAGATGGGAGGGTCTGGCTACCCATATTACCTCCCCTTGGGTGAGGGTGCGGACTGTACCCCATTTTGCCTGAAGATATGTGTATGTTCAGGACCTGTGGTGAGGCCCTGACCATGTGACCAGCTCATGTGATCCATACCTCACCTATGGGTGTGGTTACAGGGCTATGTATTTGAGGTGTTTAGCACATGTGAGAGAGTGTGAGGGAGTCTGTCAGAGTGTGGACAGACTTCCATGTGTCCAGGTGTGACACTACAGAGTGGTCTGTGTTCTAAAGAAGGAGAAGCCTTCCTGTGTCTGCAGCTGCAGATAGAGCTCTGCTATGGACATTGCCCTGGCCTGTGTGAGCACAGGACCTGAGGGAACCAAGCCCAGCTAAGAACTGTTTTTGTGTTGCTGTAAGACTGTTTGCCTTTTATTTCTGCTTCAATGGTTTATGGAGAAAATAAACTAAATGGACTTGTTTTAACCCTGCGTGTGCCAGTGTTTACCGCCAAGACCTGCAAAGTGAGTAACCCCCGTCCACAGACAGTGTGGAATGTGACAGTACATTAAGCCACACAAGCACTGTACTAATTATTTATGTGACTGAAATCTTTATTGTCATGCCGCTCTCACCTGGGGCCGGGACCCCACGCCCGACATCACCACCTCCGGTGCCGCGGCAGCTCTGGTGGTCCGTCGGGTGCGCACCTCTCGCACCTAGTCCCTTGGCTGCACAACATTGCTAGTGCGCATGCGCGCTCATATTGCCTCTGTCTGCAGCCACGTCATTGGGTCGCCCTCCCAGGGCAGTGGGGTACTCGGTACCACGTCCTCTGTTCTCTTTTACTCCTCATGTTCCGCGCTGATCTTCCTCTCTATGGAGAGTCAGGCTTCCAGTCTACATTGCTATTTCTCTCTTCCTTTCCCGTGCCAGCAGACCCAGGTCACTGGGATCTGCTGCAGCACTTCCATCCATCTATCTCTCTCTCCGGGGATCATCTCTCCAACTCTCTAACCAACTGACTGACTGTCAATGTCATCTAACTCCACCCACCTCCCAGCACGTTTTGTTTCCAAGCATGGAGCCACCAATGGGTGCTTTGCTATACTCCAAGCAGGGAGCCGCCGAAGTTGCTTTGCTACACTACTTTGTGGTGTGGGGTGCAGGTGTTGGAGCATGGTCAGGAGTCTCCACCTTACCTGGATGGTGGGATACCAAACCTCAGGAGGAGGTGCAGTACCTCTGTGGCGACTGAGCCTCAGGGGCACCACATAATCTCTATGGTCCTGGAGGACCTGACCCCGGAAGTGTCAGCTGTCATGGTCATGTCCTATATCAGCTACCTCTTCAGGAGGGGCCTGATTATTGTTGTACTTCCCGGCTTGGACTGCTTGGTCATTGCTTGCCTGCTCACTCTATTTGGGTCTTCTGCCTTGTGCTCTGTTCCTGCACTCTGCCTTGTGCTCCATTCCTGCACTCAGCCTTGCCGTGCTTCCTAGCACATGCTCCGTTACTGCACTCTGCCTTGTTCTCGGTTCCTGCACTCTGCCTTGTTCTCCGTGCCTGCGCTCTGCCTTGTGCTCCGTTCCTGCACTCTACCTTGCCGTGCTTCCTAGCACATATGCTCCCTAACACACCCTCGGCTCCTGTACTGTGCCCTATCGTGCTTCTCTGCTCTAGTTCTATGTTCCTGTCATGCTTTTCTGCACATTTTCTGTCTTGCCTTGCACTTAGGCATGCTCCCTAGCACGCTCTCTGCCTAGCCATGTATTCTGGCGTGCTCCCTTGCACGCGCCCTGCTTTGCCCGCACCCGGGCGTGCTTGTCAGTGCGTGCCATACGTGCTCCCGTGTACTCGCATTGCTCTATCCAGTATCTAGCGCACTCCCATGTGCACGCCTTGTATTGTCCTGAACTCTCCATACTTCCGTGCATATGCCCTGTACTGTCCTATACCCTGCGTTCCCTGTGTCCACGCTTTGCACACTCTGCACCTTCCCTGTTGCATCTTGTTAGACACACTGACTCGTGTCTCCTGAGAGCCGGTCACCTGGTTCCAGCAGGCGTGGTACCATACCCCCTTGGGTCTGCCCCTGACACTCCCTGTTTAGGGGGTGGTCCTCACTAGGTCAGCTCACCCTGGGTGGGTTGGTGCCACGACCAAAAGGGTCCACTCCAGGAGTCGTCACAGTATAATCAGGCCATAGATCCCACTGGTGCCATGGCCTCTGCCCAAAAGGAACTGGTGTTCCTAAGGGGGAATCAGACTAGGATCATGTCCTTTTTGAAATCCATGGGGTCCCATTTGTCGGCCTTACAGTCCTCTGACCCTGGGAATGCTTCCCAGTTGGCCAGTCTCCAACAAGAGCTCACTCAGCAATGCGACACCCAGGCCCATATCCTCAACTATATGGCGTCGTTAGATAACCAGCTCCTTTCCCTACAATCTGTTTCCTCCATTTCTGCCCAAGCCTCAGCCTCGTACCCGTTGCCCCATGATATAGTGGTGACCCCAAGTTGTGTCGGGGTTTTTTGAATCAGTGCCGGTTTTATTTTGAGCTCTTCCCGCAGCACTACCCCACCGATCATGCAAAAGTGGCCTTTATAGTTTCCCACTTAGAGGGGGAGGCATTAGCCTGGGTGAATCCCCTCTGGGAGCGCTGTTACAGAACCCCCCAGCACACCGAATAGGAGATGTATGCCCTTAATGCAGCAACCGGCCAGCTGCGACCCCCTGGGCAGAGGTAAACAAGATATCCCACTTCTGACCTCCCCCCACCTTTGTAAATCCCACGGCTATTGTAATGTACGTCTGGCATCTTAATTGGAGCCTGTTATCTACTGGCACGACACACATTGATTGTCCTGCCCTCTGTATGTATATATATTCTGAGACCGATGAGTAAAAGGTTGTCACACTGGAAATACATGGAGTAGCAGTGATCTTTTATATGTTCCCATGTTACAAAGACTTATGAACCAGCGTCCTTCATTCAGAAGTGAGGAAAAGCAGAGTGAACCTCCTGAGAAACGGGCTGGTGATGTAAGAGGTATTACAGCACAGAAGACCCCGTTACAAGCGCGATGATCCACTCTTCTCTCAGCTCTCCATCTTTTTGGACACCTTCCGCAATGTGTTCGACGAGCTGGGTCATTTGGCTTCCACCACCGAGTCCCTTTTTAATCTTCATCAGGGTACTCTATCGGTAGGACAATATGCCATCTGTTTTCGCACCTTGTCTTCCGAACTTGGTTGGAACAATGAGGCCGTCGTAGGGGCATTCTGGCATGGCCTGTCTGGTCGGATCAAAGACAAACTGGCGGGTCAGGATACCCCTACCTCTTTAGAGGATCTAATCTCTCTTGCGACACATTGACCTGCGCTTCCAAGAGCATACCCCTGAGGTAGCCAGAGAGAGAAGATACCCTCGTCTCTCCTTGTGTACTTGCTGTCCTCCCCACTTGTGACCCGTGCTTTCTTCTGCGGGCCCCGCATCTAAGCCTATGCTGGTGGACCGTTTCAAGATGGCCGAACGGCGTCGCAAGGAGAGGCTTGCACAAGACTCTGTTTTTAATGTGGGAGTCATTCTTATCTCCTTTGCTCCTGTACTGAGAAGCCGGGAAACTTCTCTGCCTAGAAGTGGTAGGAGAGGCCTCCCTAGGTATACGTGATTCCTCTCCTCCCCTAACTGTGTCTGTTTTGTTGAATTTGGACTCTAAGCATTATTCTGAAGAGGCTTATATAGACTCAGGCACGTCAGGGAACTTTATTAGGCTCGAGGCGGTTAAAAAATATCGGATTCCTGTCAGATCCCTGGAGACTCCTTGGCTGATATCTTCGGTCGATGGTAAACTCTTGCAGGAGACAGTTACCCAGCTCACTAAAGAAATTGAGCTGCAGATTGGAGCCCTGCATCTAGAGAAGATCTCCTTCCACGTCTTGTCGACTATGTCTCAGGGGCTTATTTATGGTCTCCCATGGTTACGGACTCATGAGCCAACTCTGGATTGGCGATCGGGCGATATACTCCACTGGGGACCATCCTGTCAGAACAAGTGCCTGCTGTCTGTCCATCCAATGAATTCTGCCTGTCCGTCCTCGGCACCTACAGGGCTGCCGTCGACTTTCTGGTCTTTCGCAGATGTCTTCGACAAAAAGGAGGCCGAGACTCTGCCTCCACATCGACCATACGACTGTCTGATTGACCTGGTTCCTGGCTCTACCCCAACCAGGGGTAGAATATAGCTGCTATCTCCTGCCGAAATCCAAGCTGTGTCGGAGTATAGCCAAAACAATCTAGCCAGAGGTTTCATCCGTACGTCCTCCTCACCCGCAGGAGCGGGATTTTTCTTTGTCAAAAAGAAGGACGGCTCCCTCTGCATATACTACTGAGGACTGAACGACATCATGGTCAAGAACAAGTACCCACTGCCACTGATCCCGGAGCTTTTTGACTGGCTAAGAGGAGCACGAATTTTCACCAAGCTGGATCTTCGTGGGGCCTACAAATTGATCCATTTTCATTCTGGTGACGAGTGGAAGACCGCCTTTAACACCCGAGATGGCCACTACGAGTACTTTGTCATGCCCTTTGGCCTCTGCAATGCTCCAGCGGTATTCCAGGAGTTCATGAACGATGTCTTCCAGGATATGCTGTACTCCTGCGTGGTAGTCTACCTGGATGATATCCTTGTTTTTTCTCCAGATCTGTCTGCCCACAGAAAGAATGTGCTCCAAGTACTTCTGCGTTTGAGGGAGAACCGCCTTTATGCCAAGATCGAGAAATGTGTCTTCGAACAAACGTCCTTGACATTCTTGGGGTACATTATCTCGAACTCTGGTCTATGCATGGATCTGGCGAAAGTGTCTGCCGTTCTCGATTGGCCACGGCCCCATGGGGTGAAGGCAATCCAACGATTCCTTGGCTTTGTGAGCTACTATTGGCAGTTCGTTCCCCAATTTCTCCTCATTGGTTCGCCCTATTCCATCCCTTATCCGCAAAGGAGCTAAAACCCTAATGCTTGGCCCTCTGAGGCAGAGGATGCCTTCCAATACTTGAAGCAAGCCTTCACCACTGCTCCAGCACTTGATTGTCCTGAGGTTAGTAAAACTTTCACTCTCGAGGTAGACGCATCTTCTACCGGGGCCGGCGCAGTCCTTTTGCAGAAGTCTCCTGTGGCTTCTTTTCTAAAGTATTCTCCCCGACTGAGCAAAATTACTCCATTGGTGATAAAGAACTATTGGCCATTAAGTTGGCCTTGGAGGAATGGAGATACTTACTAGAAGGTGCCATACATCTGTTCAAGATCTTCACGGACCATAAGAACCTGGCGTACATTCAGTCTGCACAAAGGCTAAATCCCCAGCAAGCCAGGCGGTCTTTGTTCCAGGTGCTCTTTGTTCTTCGCCCGCTTTGACTTTGAACTCCTAACGGCAGAGTCCTGAGGCTCTACATTAGCGTTCCATTTGCCGAGTCCTTTGGAGTTAACAGGCTCCGGCATTGTGCCAGCGAACTCTGTGAGGTACTGTAACAGAGTTTGCTCCTGTATACACCGGGTCAGTGGTTACCCGCCGGTGTTTAGTTTGCACTCGCCATTACAGAGCAGCAGTTTACCATCTCTGCACGGTGGACCCCAGGCTGCAAACGCACCTCATCATTTTTATTATTTGGTGCGTTCCGCCAGCCTAACAGACCATTTCTCAAAGATGGCCCATTTAATTCCTCTTCCCAGTCTACCCTCTGCTCCATAATTGGCGAAGATTTTCATCTTCCACATCTTCAGAATTCACGGCTTCCCCCCGCACAGCATGTCAGACAGAGGGGTTCAATTCACCTCCCGGTTCTGGAGAGCTCTTTGTGGGCTCATGAAAGTGACACTGGACTTTTCTTCCGCCTATCACCCCCAAACCAATGGGCAGGTGGAACGAACAAACCAAATTCTTACATCTTATCTCCGTCACTTTTCAAATGCTCACCAGAACGACTGGTTCAGTTTACTTCCTTGAGCTGAGTTTGTCTACAATAACCACACCGTGAATCGTCCACCAAATCTCCCTCTTTCATCGACTTCGGACAGCATCCCAGTGTACCTCTACCGGTACTTCTTGTCTCGGACGTACCTGCGGCCGACTCTCTGTCCGTGGAGTTCTCCAGGGTATGGCAGGAGACCAAAAACACTCTTGAGAAAGCACGTGACAGAATGAAACAACACGCTGACAAGAGGCGTCTGGACATTCCTCCTTATCTCCCTGGTGACAAGGTGTGGCTTTCCTCCAGAAACATTCACCTTAAGGTACCATCTTACAAACTGGGTCCCCGTTACATTGGTCCTTTTGAGGTCTTCAGGCGTATTAATGACGTAGCGTACAAACTGAAGTTACCCGTCTCGCTCTGCATTCCCAATTCCTTTCATGTGTCCCTCCTCAAACCCATAGTACTCAACCGGTTTCATCCTTCTCCAGGCCACATGCCCCAGCCTGTTTGCATGGGGGATGAGTTTGAGGTGAATAACATTCTGGCCATGAAAAAGGTAAGAGGGAAAACCCTTTTCTTAAATGATTGGAAGGGTTTTGGTCCTGAAGAAAGGTCATGGGAACCCAGGGAGAATATCCACGCACCCCAGATTTTGTCTAAGTTATTTTCCAGCCTCAGAAAGAGGGGGCGTAAAGGGGGGGTACTGTCATGGTGCCCATCACGCCGCTCTCACCAGGGGCAGGGACCCCGCGCCTGTTGTCACCGTCACCACTTCCGGTGCCGCAGCCATTCCGGGGGTCCTGTCGGGTGCGCACAAGCACCTCTCGCACCTAGTCCCTTGGCTGCACAGCGCTGCTAGTGCGCATGCGCCCTCTTCTCGGCTCTGTCTGCAGCCATGCCATCTCTATGGTCCTGGAGGACCTGACCCCAGAAGTGTCAGCATTCATGTCCTATATCAGGCTACCTCTTCCTATGGTAGGGGCCTGTTTATTGTTGTGCTTCCTGGCTTGGTCTGCTTGGTCCTTGCTTGGCTGCCCGCTGTATTCGGGTCGTCTGCCTTGTGCTCCATTCGTGCACTCTGCCTTGCCATGCTTCCTAGCACATGCTCAGTTCCTGCACTCTGCCTTGTGCTCCGTTCCTGCACTCTGCCTTGCCGTGCTTCCTAGCACATGTGCTCCCTAGCACACCCTCGGCTCCTGTACTGTGTCCTACCATGCTTCTCTGCTCAAGCTCTGCTCTCTTCCTATGTTCCTGTCGTGCTTCTCTGCACATCTGTCTTGCCTTGCACATAGGCATGCTCCCTAGCACACGCTCTGCCTAGCCTTGTACTCTGGCATGCTCACTTGCATGCGCCCTGCTTTGCCCGCACCCGTGCATGCTTGTCAGTGCTCCTGTGTACTCGCCTTGTACTATCCAGTATCTAGCACACTCCCGTGTACACGCCTTGTATTGTTCTGACCCCTCCGTACTTCCGTGCACACGCCCTGTACTGTCCTATACCCTGCATGCCCCTGTGTCCACACTCTTGTACTCTGCACCTTCCCTGTTGCATCTTGTTAGACACACTGACTCATGTCTCCTGAGAGCCGGCCACCTGGTTCCAGCAGTCGTGGTACCATACCCCCTTGGGTCTGCCCCTGACACTCCCTGTTTAGTGAGTGGTCCTCACTAGGTCAGCTCGCCCTGGGTGGGTTGCTGCCACGACCCAGAGGGTCCACTCCAGAAGTCATCACATTTGTATCTATCTATTCTACCTGGTCACATTGTGATTTTACTGTACACGGCAAATGAATTGCCGGCTTTTCAAAAGACAAGGTTTTGTAAAAATCGAACGGCACTTGCATGGTTTGAGTGCAGTGTGATTTTTTTTTTCACACCCACTGACATCTCTCTGATTTCAGGGCATAAGAATTCAAAGTTTGAAAATTGCAAAAAATGTTCAAAATTTTGACCAAATTTCCTTTTTTTCACAAAGAAAAACACGTTATGTTAAAGAAATGTTACCACTATCATGAAGTACAACATGTCACGAAAAAACAGTCTCAGAATCAGTGGGATCCATTGAAGCGTTCCAGAGTTATTACCTCATACAGTGACACTGGTCCGAATTGTAAAAATTGGCCTGGTGATTAACGTGCAAACCACCTTGGGGGTAAATGAGTTAAAATTTGCATGCAAAAACGCAATGTGTGAAAATAGCCTTATAGTGTTTTTGACGCTGCGTTTTTTGTCTCTTGCTGGTGTGCCATGCTATAGAATCATTGAATTGTAGAGTTGTAAGGGACCTCCTGGGCCATCTGGTCCAACCCCCTGCTCAAAGCAGGATTCGCTAAATCATCCAGTCAGATGTCTGTCTAGCCTCTGTTTGAAGACTTCTATTGAAGGAGAACTCACCACCTCTCATGGCAGCCTGTTCCACTCATTGATCACTCTAACTGTCAAAAAGTTTTTTCTAATATCTAATCTGTGTCTCCTCCCATTCAGTTTCATCCCATTGCTTCTAGTCTTTCCTTGTGCAAATGAGAATAAAGATGATCCTTCTGCAATGTGACAGCCCTTGAGATATTTGTAGACAGCTAATAAGTCTCCTCTCAATCTTCTCTTTTGCAAGCTAAACATTCCCAAATCCTGCAACCTTTCCTCATAAGACAGGGTTTGCAGACCGGTCACCATTCTGGCACCCTTTTCTGAACGTGCCCCAGTTTGTTGATGTCTTTTTTAAAATGTGGCGCCCAAAACTGGACACAGTATTTCAGATGAGGTCTGACCAAAGAGGAGTAGAAGGCAATATTGACTTCACGTGATCTAGACTGTATGCTTCTGTTAATACATCCTAGAATTGCATTTGACTTTTTTGCTGCTGCATCACACTGTTGACTCATATTCAGTCTGTGATCTATTAGTATACCCAAGTCTTTTTCACATGTGCTGTTGCTTGGCCCTATTCCTCCCATTCTGTATATGCTTTTTTCATTTTTATTGCCCAGATGTAGTACTTTGCATTTTTCCCTGTTAAAAACCATTCTGTTGGTTGCTGCCCATTGCTCCAGTTTATTTATATCTTTTTGAATCTTCTCTCTCTCTTCTCTAGTATTAGCTATCCCTCCTAGCTTTGTGTCATCAGCAAATTTAATCAGTTTACCCTCAATTCCTTCATCTAAATCGTTGATAAAGATGTTGAACAATGCAGGGCCCTGGATAGAGCCTTGTGGTACCCCACTTGAGACATTCTTCCAACTGGATGTGCAGTCATTTACGACCACTCTTTGGGTCCGATCACTAAGCCAGTTATGAATCCACATAACAGTTGCCTTTTCCTTCCATACTTCCATTTTTTCAATAAGGATTGTGTGAGATACTTTGTCAAATGCTTTGCTGAAGTCAAGATATATTAGATCTACAGCATTTCCCTGATCCACTCAATCAGTGAATCTGTCACAGAAGGAAATTAAGTTAGTCTGACATGACTTATTAGTTACAAACCCATGCTGACTCTGTTTAATCACTTCATTCTTATCTAGGCACTTACATACATGTTGTTTAATAATTTGTTCAAAGATCTTTCCTGGTATAGAAGTCAGACTCACCGGCCTATAGTTGCCTGGGTCCACCTTCTTCCCCTTTTTGAAGATAGGAACAACATTTGCTCTTCTCGAGTCTTCTGGGACTTCCCCTGGTTTTATAAATAAAGCTGCTTTGTTTTTGATACTTCCTGGTATATGACTTTGACAAAACTAACTTTATTGATGTAATCATATGTGGATTACATGAGATAACGATGCATTTCCAATGAGGAACCGCACTAAAAACGCATGTTCAACTGTAGATTTCGCGCATCTAATGCAAGTCTATGGGAAAAATCTGCACACAAAACTCATCATACCCTCAAGAGACATTCTCATGTTGTGGATGTGAAACACGCACCGCAGGTCAGTTTACAGAGTAAAAAAGAAGCATAGTTGGCATTTGAAGTAGTTTTTGATGCACATTATAAAGTACATTCCACTCCAAAATCCATGCAAACACTCCATCTAAACATACCTCAACAGACAACACGTCAATCCTTAAGGCTTTTTTGCCTGAAAAAATCAGCAGATATGTTGACTACTGAATCAGTTGAAGCAGAAAAAATACCTCATGTCCAAAAACAAGCAAGCAAAAAAATACACTGCATAAAAATAAACACTCCAAAACTTTTTACTGTACGCTAAATCAACAGCAACAGAGAAAAGATTTAATGCACAGACACCATGTAAATAAAGAACCCAAGGCTTAAAAAACTTTTAATTTTATGTGTTTTTTGGACAGATTTTGAAGCAAGAAATACCCACATTAAAAAGTAAAAAATCTCTGTGTGAACATACCTTGAGGAACATTCGCCAATTTGAGCTCTGATTTTTTTTGTGTACGTGTGAATGGAAATATACTAATTCCAGAGCAATGTAAAAATTATATTATACTAAACTGTATTTGTAGGACTTCAAGTTTCAGTAACCAAACTAAGTGCTTTGGTTTTGATACAGAAAGATACAGCACTTAGTGATTTGTTATACATTCTTTATGCTTGCCATATCCTAAATAAATCCTTGGGATTATGCCAAACGGGTTTCCGTTCTTTCTTCTTCTCTTTTCATGTATATAAATTTGAAGAACTGCTTGATATTTTTCCAAAGCAAAAGTAGGCCCCAAACAAAAGAAGCTCTGTAAATTGCCAACCATGATATGCGTAGAAGTTGCCAGGAGAATTTCTGTGCCAAGTCATAAACTGGACAGATAGTCATCACAATAACTCTATAAAAGTTCCAGATTATAATGAGTCTGTTTTATGTGTCTTCAGATAGCAAATGTTTGACATGGACAATCTTAAATTTGTGTAAAGTGCCTGTGGCTGCAGAGGCAAAAACTTTTAGATTAGCAGACATAAGAAGTGATTCTTGTATGTATGCCATTAATAGCTAGCTACTTAAAGGGAACTTGTCAGGTCCCTCCAACCCAGCAGCATTCACTTATTTATGAGAAAAATCCCTACCTAACCATCACTGTGTAACTTTTCTTCCTGTACAAATGACTCCAGCAGCAGTCCACTCCTTATGAATCTCCCCCAAATTTACAAATTACCTTTTCTTAAAAATCCTTTCAAGACTGCGGTTATCCCGGTTGCTTGTGCACCTTTTTCTACCACACCTTTTTTCCTTCCACTCACCTTTCCATTAATATGCTTTGTTCTGCCCATTCTGTGCAGCAAAACATTTCTTAAGTGCTGTTCCAGCTATGGCCATTAGATGTCATGGTTGCCCTTCTCTTTCCTATTCATGTGTTTGGAATATTTTCCCCTAAATGGTTATTCTTTTCAGAACTGCCCCTTCTTCCTTCCCTGGTCAACAACATGTAACCATTTCTGCCGGATCACTGGCCACATGTGCTCAGCTCCCTGCAAAACCACTTCTTATTTCAAGCGGATTCTGGTAAGGGTTTAATGCATTTATGCAATATATGTTATGCATCTGTGCTAGCTGGCCATAATGCAGCCCCCATGATATTTGCAATGCATGTTCAGCTCCTGTAATGCTATTACACTGCATGTTAGCTATATGCATCCTCTGTTCAGTGAATGCAAAGCTGACAGCCATAAGTTATTTAGATATTTCTTTCTCTTTTACTACTGTGTATGTTGTATTGCTCAGCCTCCGTAAAATGCATGCTACCGATATAACAGCACTCTGTATCATTGCTACTGTTGTGATAGTACCCTGTATTGCTGTGATATTGTCTGCCAGCACTGACATACTGTATTGTCTGTTCCCTTATAGTTTTTACCCGAAATCATCCATAACTGTGTACAACAATCTCCAAATCATCCATAACTGTGTTCAACAACCTCTGATATCATCTACTTCTGTGTTCTACATCTGTTATCATCTCCCATGGTTGTCCATATCATCCCAATAAACATAGACTTAAGCACCCATACAGTCTTCTTACTGGGAGTGGATGAAGGGTTTAGCCATATGCTGGAATCCACACAGCGTCATACGTGGAAGAAGGCAGAACATGCTTGGATATAGAACTCTGTGAACAGCCAGCTTCTTTAGCACTGACCTTTTGTGGCTTATCCTCCTTGTGGAGTGTGTCAATCACTGCCTTCTGGACATCTGCCAAGTCAGCAGCCTTGCCCATGATTGTGGAGCCTACAGAAACAGATTAAGGGACCTTTTTAAATGCCTAGGAAGCCTTTGCAGGTGTTGTTTAATTATTCTTATTTACTGACATAATGACGTTTGGGTTTTCATTGGCTGTAAGCCATAATCATCAACATTAACAGAAATAAACACTTGAAATAGATCACCCTGTTTGTCATGACTCTATATAATACATGAGTTTCACTTTTTGTAATGAAGAACTGAAATTAACTTTTTAATGATATTCTAATTTTTGAGAAGCATTTGTATGTCATACAAAATACTTAGTAAGTAATATTTCCCACATGTCTACTTTATATCAGCACAATTTTGGAACGAAATTTTTTTTTGTTAGGAAGTTATAAGGGTTAAAAGCTGAACAACGATTTCTCATTTTTACAACAAAATTTACAAAGCCATTTTTTTTAGGGACCACATCACATTTGAAGTCCCTTTGAGGGGTCTATATGATAAAAAATGCCTCAAAGTGACACCATTCTAAAAACTGCACCCCTGAAGGTGCTGAAAACCACATTCAGGAAGTTTATTAACCCTTCAAGTGCTTCACAGGGATTTTTGGAATATGGAAAAAAAGTGAACATTTAAGTTTTTTTCACTAAAAATTTATTTCAGATCCAAGTTCTTTTATTTTGACAAGGGTAACAGGAAAAAATAGACCCTAGAATTTCTTGTGTAGTTTCACCTAAGTATGTTGATACCCCACGTGAGGGAGAAAACCACTCTTTGGGCGCACGGCAGAGCTTGGAAAGGAAGGAGCGCCATTCGACTTTTTGAATGCAAAATTTGCTGGAACAATTGGCGTACGCCATGTCCATTTGGAGAGCCTCTGATGTGCCTGAACAGTGAAAATTCCCCACAAGTGACACCATTTTGGAAACTACACCCCTCAAGGAACCCTCAGGTTTTGGCCAAAACTTGCAAGTCATTTCTTAATTCCTTTTTCAATCTCACAAATTGATGTGGGATCCTGACCCCATCCGTTACCACTGTCAACCTTCGGCAGAAAACCCTACCCATTGGCATAATGCAACAGGCAAAATTTAGTGTGTCAAGCTTGGACTGTAACGCCCTCAGAGATACTTTCTTCAATTTTCTGACCCTTTTTTTTCTGCCATGAGATCCACTGACTTTTCTTATGGTATCCTGCACTCCATGGCGCATGTGTTGAGAACAATGCCCAAAAAACTCAAACATGTGGACTGCTCCCTCCATAGTATGCAACAAGAAGGAACACTCAAAGGAATTTGCTGGGCCTAAGATTTTTAAGGGAAACTACTGAAAAAGGGACATCCTTGCAACCCAACAAAACATTTTTCTCCAATTTTTCTGACATCTCTGGAAATTGCAAAGCTGAATCCAATTTTTTTTGTAGAAAACTTAACTTTTTTATCCAAACATAGAATCCTAAAACTATCCCGAAAACCCCTGAAAGCATTTTGATGAACTGTGATTTCAACCACATGAGGAACATTCATGCTTGAATTTGCACTTGGCTCCGAATCTACAAGCCGCTGCATTAAATAATAAGTACAGCCCTCTTTGTATAGCCACTGAGTGTCTTGACTGTGCTGAACTCTTGGTGTTCCTTGAAAAGGACTGGCCACCCTGACTCAACCTATTAGGAGCATTAACCTTTAGCCATAAGGCAATATCTTTATAGTCCCAACAAATTTTGGACTGCATCGCCTTACGTTGACGAAATTGCTTGTCGCAACCTAGCCTAACCACCTTGTCCACTATCTACCCTTTAAGCTTCTCCTATAGCATCCATATAGCAAAATAGCGCTGAACAATTTTCGGGTGCCTGTTCCTCATTGACACTAGCCAAAATAGCAAATGCTTACCATCAAGTGGTAAATCAAACAATAGATTCTCTTCTCATTTTCTTTTTTACTGTCATCCTTTTTAAGTCTATCCAAGTGAAAATGCCCCAATGGTAACAGTGATAAAATATCCACGTATTAATTTTTCCAAATCTTTTCTTTAACTTCCTGTTTTAAATAGGCCTCCAGTTGCCACTCAAAACACACATAGACTTTCCCTTTTGCTGAATCGTCTAGTCTAATCGTATCATCCTTTATCCTCGCTGAATGGAAGGTACAGCACTGTCCCCATTGGCATTTGCCGCCATGCCCACTGATTCTAATGCTGAAGCTCCCAACCCAGTGCCCCCAAAACCGAACTCGAAATACCTGTTTCCATCTCCAGCTTGATCATAATGCTAAAAATCCTAAAGAGTTCACAGGACATCATGGCAAAAATTCTATTTGGGCCTCCCACACCTCTAAAAATATATATGTTTATATTTTTTTTACTGAGATTGAGATTTTTATCCGTTAAGATTCGGTTCTGCTGAGCCCAACCAGTTATATTATTAAATTATATGTCTGGTATCTATACCAATGGGTATCTGATAAAGGGTTATTCCCCAAATAAATCAAGTTATCACTAATCCCGATGATAAGGGATAACTTACTCAATTTTTGGGGACTGACCACTGGGACCCCCAGTGGATTGGAGGGGCGCATGCTTGATTTCTTCTCTATGTATTGTCTATGGAACGGATAGAAATAGCCGATCTCAGTAGCTCTATAGATAATGAATAGAGCAAAGGCCTAGTATGCATAACTTTGCTCCATTCAAGTCAAGACTGCAGAGCCCTGTTCTCAGAATCTCTTGGGGGGAGGGAGGGGCAGAAGTTGGATCATATGGAGCAGAGATAACTTGATTATCTGGTGAATAACCCCTTAATGAGCCAGGTTGATTTTCCTATTCTTTACAACTACAGTATCACACATGAACCCAAAACAAATGTGTGCACACACACGCATACACACAGATAAACACACAAATAGATAAACACACATACACATATAAACACACATACAAATGCACACATTCATAAACACTTACATACACATCCATACACAGTGTGACAAAATAATGGCCCCATATATCGCTCCGAACAGAATAATGGCCCCATATAATGCTCCATACAGAATAATGAACCCCATATAATGTTTCATACAGTATAGTGGGACCCATATAATGCTCCATGCAGAATGGTGTCATGATCAAGGATGGGGTTTGTCTTTGGCCTGCCCTGGTCAGACAGGGGTTAATTGTTTCTGCCTCTCTCTGGCAGAGGGCGGCTATTTAATGCTCACTTGACCTAGGTCCGGTGTCAGTTATACTCCTGCCCTTGGCTGAGTTAGTTGACCTCGTGCGTACATGTGCCTTTTGCCTGATAACTTGCTTGCTTGTTTGGGTTTGAACCGGTTCTGTCCCTGTTACGAGTTCTGCCTGTCGCTCTTGTACTGCGCTACCTCTCTGTGTATGACCCTCTGCCTGTGACTTGACTATTCTCTGCTCATCCCTCTGGTACCGCACAGCCCTCTCCGTGTATGAACCCTCGCTTGTCTGACCTGCGTTTTCCTCTCCTCCTCTACAGTTTCCCTGCAGTAGGTACATTACATCATCTGCAGCAGTAGGACGATAAGCCCCACCCCCTGCAGTCACATGATCGTAGGTCCTGGGACTTCTTACTATTTTCAGTGCCGCAGGTCCTGTCTGCTTGAACCATCACTACAGTATTGGACCCCACGCTCTCCCATAGTGTGGGTAAGTCACCCTACTCTGCGTGGCAGTTTGCCGACGCTGACAGGGTCCTGACATTAGAGTCCTGACAATGGGCCTCATATAATATTCCATACAGAATAATGGCCCCATATATTGCTCCATACCTGAATAATGGGTCCCATATAATGCTCCATACAGAATAATGGCCACATATGCTCCATACAGAATAATGGCCCCATATAGAAATGTTAATCTAGTGTTAAATGTATGCCTCATCGTTGCTGTCTAGATGTGGAGAAACAGACTTTTATTTAAATATGCTAACAATTTCTTCCAGGCTCCGGGACGTGGGTGTCAGGAAGAAATCCCTGCCTCCGCTTTTCATTATGCTATCACTCACCCACCCCCCTCCCATGCACATCACACTGACCTGTGACACTGACCTGTGACGTGCAGTTGTGGCTCTGGAATCCTGCGCATGCGCCCTGCACTTCCTCCACAATCTGTAACTCTTCCTTCTTTCTATCGTCAGTGTATTCAGCGCTCTTGCGCGCATATGCCGGCTCAACACACATGACGTGCATGGGAGGGGGGGTGATAGTATAATAAAGAGTGGAGGCAGTGATTTTTTCCAGGCAATGCACGCCCCGGAGCCTGGAAGAAATCATTAGCATAATGAACTAAAAGTCTATTTCTCCACATCTAGACAGCAACTGTGAGGCATACAGGTAAGACTAGATTAACATTTCTATTACCCATATGCTCATAGTAATAGCTGAAACGTGTCCCAGGGGTGAGAAATTCCCTTTAACAAATGATTTACCTATAAATCCCATTTACTTTTTGAGTAGCGGAAATATCCAGTGTCAAAAGCTGATTGTGGGAACTTAAACTTAGAATGATATTCTAATATATACATGGTTTTGGATTTGAGAAAATGTATTAGCACAGCCCAGAACTGCGTGTTCATTGAGTAGAACATTCTCACTTTTTCTCTTGTAGGTTTTATAAGTATTCATACCTGCCTAGATCATCAATTGCCTTCTCCACCATTGTATTTAATTATATCTTTGTCCTGAGGACATTCAGATACAGTAGAAATTGGGACCTCCACTAATCTAGTAATATCATGCTAGATCCCGGATGGTTGGGAGGTATCCTAAAATTAGTACATTATTGCTTCTAGTACCACAAAATTCACAGCATGATGACTAGATAACTTTTACGCAGTGTGAGAATCATGTGGGAATAGTGGATGAGGGCAGGTATATCTCGCCCAGATTCCTTTCCTATGTGGCCTAGTCTGGTCAGTATCGCACCTGCTTGCTAATGAATAATGGGAGGCGGATATAAAAGGATGCCAGGTGGTTGTGTGAGTGTCTCAGCCTGGGAACACAGAGAGCCTGTCTGTGTGAGAGACACACGTGAGTGGAAGCAGTGCCCACTGCAACTGTGGTTTGGCTGGACGGGAGAAGCCCGCCAGTTGGTAGTTAGGTTGTCCATTGTTTAGTTAGTGCCGGACAGGCAAGGATTTGTTTTATGTTTTATTTCCTTTTGCATTGCTTTCACCGTTAATAAACCTGACCCAGGGTCAGTTATACACGAATCCCAGCTCTGCGCCTGAGTTTCATGCTGAACGCACGTGGCCTTTGACCCCAGCAAAGGCGATCCCGGAGTGTTTTATCACATTGTGGTGGAGAATGCGGGCATCACGTTGCAAGCATGAGCATGGAGGACGTGGTGAAAGCGCTGGTACAGTCCACCGCCGTCCAGCAAGAAGCTAATCGGGTGATGATGGCCCAGCTGAAGGAGTTGGTGGACATGACAGTTACCGATCGTTCGCTTCTCCAGCAGGTGGCGCAGCGCTTGGCAAGCTTACCTGAGCTTAACCTGGAAGCCGAGTCAAGAGTGATTCACGTGAGTTGGTACTGGCAGAAAATGACGACCGAAGATGACGTCGAGGCATACCTGACCATGTTTGAACGGACGGCGGTGCGAGAAAAATGGCCGAAGGCACGATGGGCCGGCCTGATTGCCCCGTTTCTTTCCGGTGAGGCCCAAAAGGCTTATTATGACTTAGAGCCTGAAGCCGCGCAGGACTTTGACAAATTGAAAGCCGAGATCTTGGCCCGGCTGGGAGTGACGACCGCTGTCCGTGCACAGAGAGTGCATCAATGGACTTATCAGCCGGATAAACCACCGCGGTCCCAGATGTTCGACCTGATCCACGTGACGAAGAAGTGGCTACAACCCGAGGTGTTGACAGCGCCAGAGATAATCCAGATAGTCGTCATGGACAAGTACCTGAGAGCTCTACCGCCAGCCCTGAGGAAGTGGGTAAGCCATGGAAATTCTACGACGGCAGATCAACTGGTGGATCTGGTTGAACGTTACTCCGTGGCGGAAGGACTCCGAGACGACGCTACCCCACCTCGTTCTTCATCATCTCCACGTGGAACCGGTAAGACTGTTCCAGGGAGTAGGGGAGATGGAAAAATCCCTAAGACAGTGGGGGAGGAAAACGGGACTGCCCGCACTGCGAGGCCGAGAGTAACGAACTATGGTCTAAGCAAGGGGCCCGTTAGGTGTTTCCGCTGCCAAGAGATGGGACAGATTGCTGCGAACTGTCCGGTCACTACTGAACCCATGCAGTGCGACGTCACAGACTCTAAAAACCGCATGTCTATGGTTGCACGGGTGGTGAGTGTGAATGCCGGTCAAAAGGATGTGGAAAAACACTTGTGTGATTTAATTGTTGATGGCAAAAATGTGGTGGCATTGTTAGACTCGGGAAGTGTGGTGACTCTGGTGAAGGCCAGTCTGGTGTCAGCCCCGACTGGACCATCAGACAAATTTTCTGTAACATGTGTGCATGGAGACACCTGTTCGTACCTCACCACGGTCATATGCATTACTACTTCCTATGGGTCTGTGCAACATAAAGTGGGACTCGTCCCGGCGTTATTGCATGATGTTATCCTGGGCCGGGATTTTCCCCACTTCTGGCAATTGTGGGAGAATCAGTTGATACCCCAGGGTAATAGTGTACATGATTCTTCTCCCAGGGTGCGTGTGGGTCCCGAACCCCTGGAAGAGGTCTCCCCGGAAGACTCTGGGGAAGAGTCTGCGGGAAATGACCTGCAGTTCCCGTTTTCAGTCATGGCGGGTGATACGGAGGAGACCGGGGAAGAGGAGGAGGCCGACAGCCGTCCACCTCCCCGTTTGCCGGATTTAGAAGTTCAGAAAGATGACTTCCAAAGCGAGCAAATAAAGGATCCTACCCTTTCTCAGGCTAGGACAAATGTAAAAGTGATAAATGGGGTACCCGTAGAACCTGGCTCTAGGCTGGCATATCCTTACATGGTTCTGGAGAATGATTTACTCTATCAGATAGAGAAAAAGGGGGAAGATACGGTGCAACTATTAGTCGTGCCAAAACCCTACCGGCGACAGGTGCTGGACCTGGCCCACGGACATGTGATGGGAGGTCACCTGGGAGTCCAGAAAACCACCGAAAGGATATTACACTGTTTTGTTTGGCCAGGCATGCATCACGATATTCGTGTATATTGTGAGTCTTGTCCTGACTGCCAAGCCTCTGCACCTAAGCCCCGGTTCTGTAGCCCTTTGGTACCCCTACGTATTATTGAAGTCCCGTTTGAGAGGATTGGGATGGATTTAGTTGGGCCCCTTCCACGGTCTGCACGTGGACACCAACATATCCTGGTCATCTTGGATTATGCCACTCGTTACCCGGAGGCCATCCCTTTGCGTAACACAGCCACCAAGACGATTGCCAAGGAACTGGTGCATGTGTTTAGTCGGGTCGGTATACCAAAACAGATACTCACCGACCAGGGGACCCCCTTTATGTCCAGGATAATGAAGGAGCTCTGCCAATTGTTACAAATCGAACCGTTACGCACATCCGTGTATCACCCT
Organism: Dendrobates tinctorius; assembly: GCF_039654945.1. Lineage (NCBI taxonomy): Eukaryota > Metazoa > Chordata > Amphibia > Anura > Dendrobatidae > Dendrobates > Dendrobates tinctorius. The sequence continues at coordinate 14,181,399 of NW_027361802.1, forward strand.
CAAACAGACGGGTTGGTTGAACGGTTCAATAAAACTCTGAAGCAGATGCTGAGAAAGGTGATAGACAAGGATGGGAAGAACTGGGACTATTTACTTCCATATTTGCTTTTTGCCATCAGGGAAGTACCCCAGTCTTCCACGGGATTCTCGCCTTTCGAGTTATTGTACGCCCGACGTCCTCACGGACTGTTAGATGTTGCAAAAGAAACCTGGGAGGGTCAGGTCACTCCATTTAAAACAGTGATAGATCACGTCACACAAATGCAGGACCGTATTGCGGCTGTTATGCCTATCGTCAAAGAACACATGATACAGGCTCAAGGAGCCCAAATAGAATCTATGATAGGGGCGCCAAGATCCGTACGTTTGCACCCGGAGATAGGGTGTTGATCCTGGTCCCCACGGTGGACAGTAAGTTACTGGCAAAGTGGCAGGGCCCCTTTGAGATCAAGGAAAGAGTTGGTGAAGTAAACTACAAAGTATACCATGCAGGCAAACGGAAACCTGAACAGATTTATCATGTAAATCTGATAAAGCCCTGGAAGGATCGGTCTGCCTTGTCAGCGGAGCTGGCCCGTCCTGTCTGCTCGCATACCGTACCGGAGGTACGGGTTGCAGAGACTCTCTCGGAGCGGCAAAAGACTGAGGTCAGGCAGTTTCTACTTCACAACCAAAAGTTTTTCTCAGAAAAACCCGGGCAGACTATGCTAATGAAACATGACATCGTAACGGAACCTGGTGTCACAGTTCACGTAAAGCCCTACCGAATCCCGGAAGCGCGCCGTGAAGCCGTTTCCCGAGAAGTGAAGGCAATGTTAGAGTTAGGAGTCATTGAGGAATCGCACAGTGCGTGGTCCAGCCCGATTGTGCTAATTCCTAAACCGGACGGCACCATCCGGTTCTGCAATGACTTCAGGAAACTGAATGCGGTGTCAAAATTTGATGCCTATCCTATGCCCCGGGTCGACGAGTTAATAGATCGGTTAGGAAAAGCCCGGTATATTACGACCCTAGATCTAACAAAGGGGTATTGGCAGATCCCTCTGGCTGAGGCTGCCAGAGAAAAGACGGTATTTGCTATGCCGGAAGGTTTATTTCAGTATGTGTATATGCCGTTTGGACTGCACGGGGCACCGGCGACCTTCCAGAGACTGATGGATCGAGTCTTGAGGCCACATAGGCGGTACGCTTCGGCCTATTTGGATGACATTGTCATTTACAGCTTGGACTGGGAGACTCATCTCCAGAAAGTACAAGCTGTGATTGACGACCTGTGGGAGGCAGGTCTAACCGCGAACCCCAAGAAATGTCACATCGGGCTAGAAGAAGCCCGGTATTTGGGGTATGTAATTGGGAGGGGTGTTGTTAAACCCCAGGTTGATAAGATTCAGGCGGTTCAGGACTGGCCACAACCTGTCAACAAGAAGCAGGTGCAAGCCTTCCTGGGGATCACCGGCTATTATCGCCGGTTCATACCCAATTTTGCAGCCATCGCTACCCCCCTGATGGATCTTACAAAAGGGAAAGACTCCGTCATGAGTAAATGGAGTTTAGCGGCTGAAGAAGCCTTCCATAGCCTAAAACGGGCACTTTGCTCTCAGCCCGTACTGGTGACTCCAGACTTCCGCAGCGAGTTTGTGGTACAAACGGATGCCTCTGATACCGGTATCGGGGCCGTACTCTCACAAGTGAGGGACGGAGTGGAACACCCAGTCCTCTATCTCAGCAGGAAGCTGAATAAACACGAGCAAAGGTATGCAGTCGTAGAAAAAGAGTGCCTCGCCATTAAGTGGGCTCTAGAGGCCCTCAAATATTACCTGGTGGGCCGAAAGTTCAGGCTGATCACTGACCATGCCCCTCTCAAGTGGATGCACTTGAACAAGGAACGGAATAGCCCGGTGACCCGGTGGTTCCTTGCCCTGCAGGCCTACACTTTTACTGTGGAGCACCGCCCAGGGGTACAGATGGGGAATGCAGATGCCCTGTCCCGAGTGCACTGTTTGGCGGGTGTCATTGCTCGACCAGAGTGGTCTGAGCAGAGGGGGGGGATATGTGAGAATCATGTGGGAATAGTGGATGAGGGCAGGTATATCTCGCCCAGATTCCTTTCCTATGTGGCCTAGTCTGGTCAGTATCGCACCTGCTTGCTAATGAATAATGGGAGGCGGATATAAAAGGATGCCAGGTGGTTGTGTGAGTGTCTCAGCCTGGGAACACAGAGAGCCTGTCTGTGTGAGAGACACACGTGAGTGGAAGCAGTGCCCACTGCAACTGTGGTTTGGCTGGACGGGAGAAGCCCGCCAGTTGGTAGTTAGGTTGTCCATTGTTTAGTTAGTGCCAGACAGGCAAGGATTTGTTTTATGTTTTATTTCCTTTTGCATTGCTTTCACCGTTAATAAACCTGACCCAGGGTCAGTTATACACGAATCCCAGCTCTGCGCCTGAGTTTCATGCTGAACGCACGTGGCCTTTGACCCCAGCAAAGGCGATCCCGGAGTGTTTTATCACATTGTGGTGGAGAATGCGGGCATCACGTTGCAAGCATGAGCATGGAGGACGTGGTGAAAGCGCTGGTACAGTCCACCGCCGTCCAGCAAGAAGCTAATCGGGTGATGATGGCCCAGCTGAAGGAGTTGGTGGACATGACAGTTACCGATCGTTCGCTTCTCCAGCAGGTGGCGCAGCGCTTGGCAAGCTTACCTGAGCTTAACCTGGAAGCCGAGTCAAGAGTGATTCACGTGAGTTGGTACTGGCAGAAAATGACGACCGAAGATGACGTCGAGGCATACCTGACCATGTTTGAACGGACGGCGGTGCGAGAAAAATGGCCGAAGGCACGATGGGCCGGCCTGATTGCCCCGTTTCTTTCCGGTGAGGCCCAAAAGGCTTATTATGACTTAGAGCCTGAAGCCGCGCAGGACTTTGACAAATTGAAAGCCGAGATCTTGGCCCGGCTGGGAGTGACGACCGCTGTCCGTGCACAGAGAGTGCATCAATGGACTTATCAGCCGGATAAACCACCGCGGTCCCAGATGTTCGACCTGATCCACGTGACGAAGAAGTGGCTACAACCCGAGGTGTTGACAGCGCCAGAGATAATCCAGATAGTCGTCATGGACAAGTACCTGAGAGCTCTACCGCCAGCCCTGAGGAAGTGGGTAAGCCATGGAAATTCTACGACGGCAGATCAACTGGTGGATCTGGTTGAACGTTACTCCGTGGCGGAAGGACTCCGAGACGACGCTACCCCACCTCGTTCTTCATCATCTCCACGTGGAACCGGTAAGACTGTTCCAGGGAGTAGGGGAGATGGAAAAATCCCTAAGACAGTGGGGGAGGAAAACGGGACTGCCCGCACTGCGAGGCCGAGAGTAACGAACTATGGTCTAAGCAAGGGGCCCGTTAGGTGTTTCCGCTGCCAAGAGATGGGACAGATTGCTGCGAACTGTCCGGTCACTACTGAACCCATGCAGTGCGACGTCACAGACTCTAAAAACCGCATGTCTATGGTTGCACGGGTGGTGAGTGTGAATGCCGGTCAAAAGGATGTGGAAAAACACTTGTGTGATTTAATTGTTGATGGCAAAAATGTGGTGGCATTGTTAGACTCGGGAAGTGTGGTGACTCTGGTGAAGGCCAGTCTGGTGTCAGCCCCGACTGGACCATCAGACAAATTTTCTGTAACATGTGTGCATGGAGACACCTGTTCGTACCTCACCACGGTCATATGCATTACTACTTCCTATGGGTCTGTGCAACATAAAGTGGGACTCGTCCCGGCGTTATTGCATGATGTTATCCTGGGCCGGGATTTTCCCCACTTCTGGCAATTGTGGGAGAATCAGTTGATACCCCAGGGTAATAGTGTACATGATTCTTCTCCCAGGGTGCGTGTGGGTCCCGAACCCCTGGAAGAGGTCTCCCCGGAAGACTCTGGGGAAGAGTCTGCGGGAAATGACCTGCAGTTCCCGTTTTCAGTCATGGCGGGTGATACGGAGGAGACCGGGGAAGAGGAGGAGGCCGACAGCCGTCCACCTCCCCGTTTGCCGGATTTAGAAGTTCAGAAAGATGACTTCCAAAGCGAGCAAATAAAGGATCCTACCCTTTCTCAGGCTAGGACAAATGTAAAAGTGATAAATGGGGTACCCGTAGAACCTGGCTCTAGGCTGGCATATCCTTACATGGTTCTGGAGAATGATTTACTCTATCAGATAGAGAAAAAGGGGGAAGATACGGTGCAACTATTAGTCGTGCCAAAACCCTACCGGCGACAGGTGCTGGACCTGGCCCACGGACATGTGATGGGAGGTCACCTGGGAGTCCAGAAAACCACCGAAAGGATATTACACTGTTTTGTTTGGCCAGGCATGCATCACGATATTCGTGTATATTGTGAGTCTTGTCCTGACTGCCAAGCCTCTGCACCTAAGCCCCGGTTCTGTAGCCCTTTGGTACCCCTACGTATTATTGAAGTCCCGTTTGAGAGGATTGGGATGGATTTAGTTGGGCCCCTTCCACGGTCTGCACGTGGACACCAACATATCCTGGTCATCTTGGATTATGCCACTCGTTACCCGGAGGCCATCCCTTTGCGTAACACAGCCACCAAGACGATTGCCAAGGAACTGGTGCATGTGTTTAGTCGGGTCGGTATACCAAAACAGATACTCACCGACCAGGGGACCCCCTTTATGTCCAGGATAATGAAGGAGCTCTGCCGATTGTTACAAATCGAACCGTTACGCACATCCGTGTATCACCCTCAAACAGACGGGTTGGTTGAACGGTTCAATAAAACTCTGAAGCAGATGCTGAGAAAGGTGATAGACAAGGATGGGAAGAACTGGGACTATTTACTTCCATATTTGCTTTTTGCCATCAGGGAAGTACCCCAGTCTTCCACGGGATTCTCGCCTTTCGAGTTATTGTACGCCCGACGTCCTCACGGACTGTTAGATGTTGCAAAAGAAACCTGGGAGGGTCAGGTCACTCCATTTAAAACAGTGATAGATCACGTCACACAAATGCAGGACCGTATTGCGGCTGTTATGCCTATCGTCAAAGAACACATGATACAGGCTCAAGGAGCCCAAATAGAATCTATGATAGGGGCGCCAAGATCCGTACGTTTGCACCCGGAGATAGGGTGTTGATCCTGGTCCCCACGGTGGACAGTAAGTTACTGGCAAAGTGGCAGGGCCCCTTTGAGATCAAGGAAAGAGTTGGTGAAGTAAACTACAAAGTATACCATGCAGGCAAACGGAAACCTGAACAGATTTATCATGTAAATCTGATAAAGCCCTGGAAGGATCGGTCTGCCTTGTCAGCGGAGCTGGCCCGTCCTGTCTGCTCGCATACCGTACCGGAGGTACGGGTTGCAGAGACTCTCTCGGAGCGGCAAAAGACTGAGGTCAGGCAGTTTCTACTTCACAACCAAAAGTTTTTCTCAGAAAAACCCGGGCAGACTATGCTAATGAAACATGACATCGTAACGGAACCTGGTGTCACAGTTCACGTAAAGCCCTACCGAATCCCGGAAGCGCGCCGTGAAGCCGTTTCCCGAGAAGTGAAGGCAATGTTAGAGTTAGGAGTCATTGAGGAATCGCACAGTGCGTGGTCCAGCCCGATTGTGCTAATTCCTAAACCGGACGGCACCATCCGGTTCTGCAATGACTTCAGGAAACTGAATGCGGTGTCAAAATTTGATGCCTATCCTATGCCCCGGGTCGACGAGTTAATAGATCGGTTAGGAAAAGCCCGGTATATTACGACCCTAGATCTAACAAAGGGGTATTGGCAGATCCCTCTGGCTGAGGCTGCCAGAGAAAAGACGGTATTTGCTATGCCGGAAGGTTTATTTCAGTATGTGTATATGCCGTTTGGACTGCACGGGGCACCGGCGACCTTCCAGAGACTGATGGATCGAGTCTTGAGGCCACATAGGCGGTACGCTTCGGCCTATTTGGATGACATTGTCATTTACAGCTTGGACTGGGAGACTCATCTCCAGAAAGTACAAGCTGTGATTGACGACCTGTGGGAGGCAGGTCTAACCGCGAACCCCAAGAAATGTCACATCGGGCTAGAAGAAGCCCGGTATTTGGGGTATGTAATTGGGAGGGGTGTTGTTAAACCCCAGGTTGATAAGATTCAGGCGGTTCAGGACTGGCCACAACCTGTCAACAAGAAGCAGGTGCAAGCCTTCCTGGGGATCACCGGCTATTATCGCCGGTTCATACCCAATTTTGCAGCCATCGCTACCCCCCTGATGGATCTTACAAAAGGGAAAGACTCCGTCATGAGTAAATGGAGTTTAGCGGCTGAAGAAGCCTTCCATAGCCTAAAACGGGCACTTTGCTCTCAGCCCGTACTGGTGACTCCAGACTTCCGCAGCGAGTTTGTGGTACAAACGGATGCCTCTGATACCGGTATCGGGGCCGTACTCTCACAAGTGAGGGACGGAGTGGAACACCCAGTCCTCTATCTCAGCAGGAAGCTGAATAAACACGAGCAAAGGTATGCAGTCGTAGAAAAAGAGTGCCTCGCCATTAAGTGGGCTCTAGAGGCCCTCAAATATTACCTGGTGGGCCGAAAGTTCAGGCTGATCACTGACCATGCCCCTCTCAAGTGGATGCACTTGAACAAGGAACGGAATAGCCCGGTGACCCGGTGGTTCCTTGCCCTGCAGGCCTACACTTTTACTGTGGAGCACCGCCCAGGGGTACAGATGGGGAATGCAGATGCCCTGTCCCGAGTGCACTGTTTGGCGGGTGTCATTGCTCGACCAGAGTGGTCTGAGCAGAGGGGGGGGATATGTGAGAATCATGTGGGAATAGTGGATGAGGGCAGGTATATCTCGCCCAGATTCCTTTCCTATGTGGCCTAGTCTGGTCAGTATCGCACCTGCTTGCTAATGAATAATGGGAGGCGGATATAAAAGGATGCCAGGTGGTTGTGTGAGTGTCTCAGCCTGGGAACACAGAGAGCCTGTCTGTGTGAGAGACACACGTGAGTGGAAGCAGTGCCCACTGCAACTGTGGTTTGGCTGGACGGGAGAAGCCCGCCAGTTGGTAGTTAGGTTGTCCATTGTTTAGTTAGTGCCGGACAGGCAAGGATTTGTTTTATGTTTTATTTCCTTTTGCATTGCTTTCACCGTTAATAAACCTGACCCAGGGTCAGTTATACACGAATCCCAGCTCTGCGCCTGAGTTTCATGCTGAACGCACGTGGCCTTTGACCCCAGCAAAGGCGATCCAGGAGTGTTTTATCACAGCAGCTATGACTCCTCTATATAAATATCTGTTCTGACTGCATGCTGATAAATTATGTAACCTGCAGATAAATCACCTTCAAATAGTTAAAATAATATGCTAATTTCAGAGGTGTTAGCTTGTCATGGCTTTTAATCTTTACTATATCCTGCAAACATGAATCACCTTGTGCCACATTTAACCCAGGGCTGTGTGGCTGGGAGGGGACGATGCGTTTAAAAGGTAAATGCTGATTCACCTTCTATGTTAACATTCTTCTTTAATGAGAAGTTCTGTCAGCATGCCATCATTTCCATATCATGTTTCAAAATATGTTTTTGTCTAATACCTCTGTAATATAGCTGTGCTTGTGACACATATAATCATGGCCGAAAGTGTTGGCACCCTTAACATTGTTCCAGAAAATGAAGTATTTCTCCCAGAAAATTATTGTATTACACATGTTTTGTTATACACATGATTATTTCCGTGATGTGTATTGGAACAACACAAAACAAACCATAAAGACAAATTGGACATAATTTCACACTAAAAACTCCACAATTGGGCCGGACAAAATTGTTGGCACCTTTCCAAAATTGTATGGGCAGCATGGTGGCTCAGTGGTTAGTGGTTCAAATCCCACCAAGGACAACATCTGCAAGGAGTTTGTATGTTCTCCGTGTGTTTGTGTGGGTTTCCTCCGGGTTCACCGGTTTCCTCCCACATTCCAAAGACATTCTGATAGGGAATTTAGATTGTGAGCCCCATGAGAGAAAGCGATGATAATGTGTGCAAACTGTAAAGCGCTGTGGAATATGTTGGAGCTATATAAAGATTATTATTATTATTAGGTAAACAACTTTGTTTGAAGGATGTGATGCTCATTCAAACCCATGTTTGTCAAGTAACAGGTGTGGGCAATATGAATATCGCACCTGGAACCAGATAAAAAGAAGAAGTTGACTCAGTCTTTGCTTTGTGTGTCTGTGTCTGCCACACTAAGCAAGGAGAATAGTGATGAGCGAGTATACTCGCTGCTCGGGTTTTCTCGAGCATGTGACGCGCCCGAGGGGCCATGGGGTACTCGGTACCGAGTCCGTTAACTTCAATGAGAGATGTCACAGTTGCAGTGACCCAGTCCGTGGCCCCAGGTGGTCATGTAAAAGGGGTCAAATTGAATGGGAATAAAGTTTATGTAGTAATTTGTGACACCAGTTGGAGTGTTCGACCGTAGTATAGCCGGCACTGCAGATGCTCAATGGGGGAGTAGAAGGTGATGTCAGTGCAGATGTTAAACCCTCTCCAACCAGGGCAGACCCCCAGAGATTGTGATGCAAGTAGAAGACATGGAGTAATAAGGCAGGAGACAAGGAAAGTCAATTTATCATTTACTGTAGTTCAGGTGCAGTTCAGAGGAGATATTACAACTCTCACCAGGTTACTGTCTGCTCTGGAGAATGGGAGTTATCTTTCCCTGCTGTGACTCAGTGTAACTTTCTGCTATTCTAATCCCTTCTGGGACCAAGGCTTCCCGGAGTTTAGAATTTCCCAGTATTGCCTCTACTCACTGTGTATTTCTCCTTCAGCAACTTGCAGCATGAATCCTGTGTGAAGCAGCTCAAGTTCCCACTTGCACTATCCTTAACTGATTCTAGGTAATAGCAGTATTTCTGAGGGAAAACACTTTTCTGCTGGTCGTATAATCCCACGCAGTCTCTCAGCTTACCACCCTGCTCTGAAAGCATGGATGGTCTAGGGGCTGGTCCCTGATGCTTCTTAGCTCTCACTCCTGGATCGAGCACATGTCTTAACATGGCCTCCAAGACGTTCTTCCTCCTTCTTGTTCACTGAACAACAACTCAGCCCCTCCCCCTCCCAGTTATGGTATGTCTGCAAAGCTCTCAGCTTCAGACAAGTGAGGGAGTGAGGCAAATTGTGTGTGTGTAGTCTTTAGCAGAGAAAGCATAACTCCCATTGCTCACAAAACACATACAAAACAGTACATATTTAACTAGAGTTGAGCGAAACGGGTCGGTCAAATTAAAAAATAGCCGACTTTATCTAAAGTCAGGTTTCACCGGTCGAAATCCGACCATAGCGTGAGGTCGGCCATGAGGTCGCCGATCAGAGCGCCAAAGTCGGGTTTCAAATAATGCTTCCAGCGCCTTTTATCAGCCAATGAAGGTGGATGCACACTGTGGGCAATGCGATGACATGGGCAGCGGCCAACACCATCTTAGAGAACGGCATTGAAGTGATTGGCTGGCTTTGTGTGGCATTACAGTGGGTATAAAAGGCTGTGACCGCCGACCGCCATCTTACTTCTGCCGATCTTAGAATAGGGAGAGGTGCTGCTGATGATTCTGAACAGGGAGAGCGTTAGGCAGGGAAGAAGAAAAAAGAAACTGCTTTATGCAGCAGCGCTGGTGGTGATTAGGCTGTCTTTTAAGGCTACCTGCTAGCTGCATTGCTGTGTGCACACTGCTGTTCAAACTGCTTTTTTCAAAGCACTCCAACTTTTATGATTTTGTCCTGGTGAGTTACTGAGCGTTCATTTTTCACACACCGTATAGCGGTGTATGCTCCTCACATGCTACCGTTCCCACCTTGTATCACGGACAAATAGAAGCTTTCTGTGTGTGACTCTGGAAAAAAAAGCCAAGGAGTTTTTCCATTTTTCCAGACCTACACCTTAGGATGCTGTCCGCTTTTCAAACAGTTTCGGATATCTGCTGTTTGATCACGGTCAAAACTAGACAGACAGCGTGTGTCAGTCCGTATACAAATAGACGGAGATTGACAATTTTCCATACAGACACCGTATAGAGATGTCCGATTCTCAAACAGAATTGTATATCTGCCGAGTCAGTGTGTGTGTGTGTGACACTCCGTAAATACATATACGGAGATTGTTAGTTACACAAAAAACATATACAGCTGTACACTTCTGATACAGTTCCGTATATCTGCTTGTTGGATTACGGTCCAATACTTACTGTGAGAGCCTCTGTGACTAACAAAATATATACGTAGATTTAATTTTTTTAATGCACCTTACACAGCAGGACTCTCCTCATACAGTACCATCTCTCTGCTGGTATTTTTGGTACATTTTCCCAAACATGAGGAAGTATGGTGGAAGAGTCCGCGGACGTGAGCAGGGGGCGCAGCTGGTATTGATGGTGGTGGTGCATCGGCTGTTTCTGGCAAAAGCACAATAGCAGCTAAGGCAGGAGGTGTTGAGCCTGCGTCATCGTCTGGCCCAAGAAGGCCTGTAAGGTTTCCTTTTCTTGGAGTAGGAAAACCACTTTTAAAGCCGGAGCATCAGGAACAGGTTTTGGCATACATTGCCGAAAGAGCCACCAGCTCTATTACCTCCTCTTCTGAACGTTCGACTCAAGCACGGAGTCGTCAGTGCAAGGTTCTGGTCATGAAAAACACCTTTCCTTGTGTCCTTCAGCCCACCAAAAGTTAAGGATGCGGCAGCCCACACTTCAGATTACTCTATGGAGCTCTTTTCACATACCATGCCTGGGTTATCCAGTCAAATCCAGAATTCCCCAGTCCAAGATGAATCTGACATGGAGTGCACTGATGCACAGCCACTGCTAGATGATTCTGCTGGTACATCGACCCAGAGCACTACATTGCCCTCGCAGTCTATTGAGCCAGAATCTGACCCTGATGAAACTCAGGTGCCCCTTCCCGCATACTATACCACCTTACACGGTAACACAGAGGAAGGTAAAGAGGAAGGTGCAGATGACTTTGAAGAGGAGGTGATGGATGACCCAGTTCTTGACCCGGATTGGCATCCATTGGGGGAGGAGGGTGGCGCTGGCAATAGTTCAGATAAGGAGAAGGATCCACAGCAGGCATTGACATCGCAGCAGCGGTTATCTGCCAGGCCCGTAGCTGTCCAAAAACGTGGAACAAAAAATAAAAGAGTTGCAGGACAGCTTGGCCAGACGGTCAACTTAGCACAGCGTGCAAGGCCAGAAAATGTATACCATAGTAGGAAGAGTGCAGTGTGGCACTTCTTTGTCCAAAATCATACTGATGAGGCAAAGGTTACCTGTAAGAAGTGCGGAAGGACCTTTTGCCAAGGTAACCAACTCAGAAATTTGAATACCAGTTGCATGCTTAGACATTTAATCAACATACACTTGCAAGCGTGGACGGACTACAAAACCTCAGGTAGCACATGTGCACCTGCTCCGACTGAAGGTTGACAGCAACACTCCACCGCTTCCCCCACTGTAAGACCACTGCCACCGTTAAGCACACCACCAGCACTAAATGTGGAGGTGTCGTCGCAAGGCCAAAGCACTCAGGTAATCACAATGGTTTTGCAACACAACACTGAATCTAGGTCATCACCACCAATACCATCACCAACCCCCTCTCACTCCGTCCGGTCCAGCGCTACTTCCCCCATATGCAGCTCTCCAGTCCAGCTCACCCTACCAGACAAGGAAGTACCCATCCTCTCATCCGCGTACATGTTGTTTGAACGCCTACATTGCCAAACTAATCTCATTAGAGATGATGCCCTACCGTTTAGTTAAAAGCGAAGCTTTCCGCGACCTCATGGTCTATGCTGTCCCACGCTATAACCTACCCAGTCGGCACTTCTTTTCTCGAAAAGCCATTCCTGCCCTCCACCGGCATGTGAAAGACCGCATTGTCCATGCACTAAAACAGTCAGTGAGTGGAAAGGTGCACCTCACAACAGATGCATGGACCAGTAGGCATGGCCAGGGCCGCTACGTGTCCATCACTGTGCACTTGGTTAATGTGGTGGATGCAGGCTCCACTGCGGACAGCGGCAGTGGAACAGTGTTGCCTAGCCCACGGTATAAGAAACAGTTGGCTGTAGGCTTTCGATCCTCCTCCTCTATCAGCGAAAGCTTGTCCACAGAGCGCAGTCGCACGAGCACCCCATCTGCAGCTGGCAGTCTGGCAGTGTTTCACATGAGGTGTCCAACTATCAAACAGCTAGTGGTAAGCGTCAGCAGGCTGTGTTAAAGATGATGTCTTTGGGCGACAACAGACACACTGCGGAGGTACTGGCCGACTACTTGCAGTGACAAATGGAGTCATGGCTGGGCAGTCTACATCTTGAGGCAGGCAAGGTAGTCAGTGATAATGGCCGTAATTTTGTGGCAGCCATAGCCCGTGCAAAACTCACACACATACCTTGCCTGGCTCTCACTTTGAACGTGGTGGTGCAGTGGTTCCTTAATGATTATCTGGAGTTAACATCCCTGCTCCATAAGGTGCGAAGACTGTGCTCGCACATCCGTCACTCAAACATCCACTCCACTCAAATGCAGAAGCTGAAGCGATTGCTCCACCTCCCCAAGCACCGCCTAATCATGGATGTTGCAACAAGGTGGAACTCCACCCTACACAAGGTTGAGAGTCTGTGCAAACAGAGGCAGACTGTAATGTATTTGTGGGAGGATACACGGGCAGGCAGTTTGAGGGGAGACATGGAATTGTCGGGTGTGCAGTGGTCAAAGCTGAAAGACCTCTGTAAAGTCCTTCAGTGTTTTGAGGAATGCACACGGCTGGTAAGCGCAGACGACGCCATCATAAGCATGAGCATCCCACTTATGCGTCTGCTCATGCAAAGTTTGACGCACAATAAGGATCAGGCGTCTGCAGTGGAGGAGGAGGAGAAGGGAAGCTTTGATGACAGTCAGCCATTTTCTGGTCAGGGAACTGTCCTGAATGAGGTGGAGGAAGAAGAGGAAGAGGAGGAGGAGGGGGATGAGGGGGATGATTTTTTGGGCAGGAGGATGCTTCTCAGGGGGCAAGAGAAAATGTTGGCGTTCCAAGGTCAACTACAGTGTTTGTGTGTGACTGTAGTGATGTGGATTTGCTAGAAAGTGCTCCTCCAGCCACCACTGGCAGTGCATCATTGACACCTGGAACATTGGCCCACATGTGCGATTATGCCTTGCAGATCCTAAAAAGGGACCCCCGCAATGCCAAAATGATGAGGGATGATGACTACTGGCTGGCCAGCATCCTCGATCCACGCTACAAAGGCAAATTACACAACATCGTGCCACAGGAGAACCCAGAGATAATATTGGCTAACAAACAAGCAATTCTGGTAAACCGTTTGTTTGAGGCTTTCCCTGCACACAGCAGCAGTGCTGGTTCTCCCAAGAGCCGTAGTGGGCACAATGGAAGAGGTGTTCGTATTGCACACAGCCGAAGTGGCATTGGATACAGGGGTTTAATGACAATGTTGTGGAATGATTTCTCAAGTACCGCTCACACGACTGCTAATACTGCATCGATTAAAAGTGACAGGAGAAGGCTGTTGACAACTATGGTTACAAACTACTTCTCCCATATCGATGTTCTCCCTCACAGGTCATTCCCCTTTGACTATTGGGCCTCTAATCTGGACGCCTGGCCTGAATTGGCACAATATGCCTTACAGGAGGTCGCTTGCCCTGCTGTTAGTGTTTTATCTGAAAGAGTCTTCAGTGCTGCTGGATCAAGCCTGACAGAAAAAGAACCCGTCTGTCTACCCAAAATGTTGATGATCTAATCTTCATTAAATTGAACCATGCGTGGGTTTCAAAGAATTTTGTTCCACCTTCCCCTGATGACACATAAGTTGCCAGAAAACTGCCTCGCTTTGCAGCAGCTGAATGTCCAGCCAACATATCAACATATGCCATTTTTTAAACCTCCCTTAGTGGGCTGCCCCCCCAATGGCTGGGGTCAACACCTGGCGCACCCGGGCAAGTGCTGTTGCTCTGAACAGGTGGATGGGCCCACAGATGGTCAACAGCACTGGCACAGGGCCCCTCATTGTACAATACAGTGTGTCTGACGGTGGGGGGGCCCACTCGCCGTCAGACACACCAGCGTACTATAAGGGGCCCTGTGCCAGTACCGTCGACCACGAGTGTTCCCCCCCTGCTTGGTCATGGCCACAGCACTTGCAAGTTGCAATACTTACCTCTCCATGCTCCACCGCTGTGTAGTCTGGGCAGTTAAATCCTTCACATGGACGGCCACTAGAAATTTGGTTTATGGATCGATGATGGGTAAGATGTAGCTATGGCCTTTCCTGCTGGCCTCTACCTTCAGATGATCAATGGCTACCATTTGTAATGGACGTCAACTTACAAGCGGATACCGTGGTGCTTTATGATCACCTTTCACAGTTGTGATAGTCACAGACGTGTGACATTCCTGCCACCATTTTTCAATGTCTCCTCTCATGCCAATCCAGTAGAATCGCCTACGGTCTGTGGCTTCTGTCTTTTGCACTCCAAAATGACCAGACACATCATGATAGGCAGTGAGGACCATGTCTACATCTCTCCCTGTGATCACAGTTTGATGGAGACGAGTAACGGTGATGTGATCCACGCTACTGCAATAAAGCAATCCTTTCTTCACAAAGAACCATTTTCGCTGTCTCCACAGACACAGTAATTGAGGGTCTGCATCACCTCTGCAAAATCTACCGGGAGGTTTTCCCACGATGAGTAAGTCCCAAATTTCTGCTAACACTCGACTTTCCGTCTGTACTTGTATCCATGTAGTTTCCAGCAGCGGAGAGTCTGAACTGGCTTACTGAGATTTAAATACGAAGATTTAAAAGTACCACAACACTCTATACTGTTGCACGCTTCGACTACCTTTCCCTTTTTCTACTTGTTAAATTCTGGTGTAATACATACATACTGAGCCTGTGAATGTCTGTGTCTGACTCCGGAAATATAGACGTAAATTTAACCCCTTTCTGTCATGTGACGTACTATCCTGTCCATGTGCCCTGGGACTTAATTCCCAGGGGCGGGATAGTACGTCACAGCGATCAGCGGCGCCCATGTGGTGAGCGCCGCTGATCGCGGCCTGGTGTCAGCTGATTATCACAGCTGACACCTAGCACAATGTGTCAGGGGTGGTCACGGACGGCCCCCGACAAGTTAACCCCTTGCACACCGCGATCAAACACGATCGCGGTGTACCGGGGGTTAAAGGGAAGCATCGGCAGGGAGGGGGCTCCCTCCGTGCTTCCCTGAGCCCCCCCACAACAGCGCAATGTGCAGCGCTGCTGCGGGGTGCTCTATCCCTGCAGGTCCCCGGATCCAAGATGGCGACGGGGACCTTCGGGGGCCTGCAGGGAGCTGGCTTCCTCATGCCTGCAAAGCACAGGCAAGGAGGAAGTCTTGTGCAGTGCCTGTGACAGATCGCTGATCTGTCACAGTGATCTGTGATGTGACAGATCAGCGATCTGTCACAGGACAGTGATGTCCCACCTGGGACAATGTAATAAAGTTAAAAAAAAAAAAAGTGTAAAAATAATTTTAAAAAAATCGCTAAATAAATAATAAAAAAAAAATATTCCCTAATAAATTCATTTTTTGGAAATAAAAAAAGCAAAAAACAATAAAATTACACATATTTGGTATCGCCGCGTCCATAACGACCCGCCCTATAAAACTGTCCCATTAGTTAACCCCTTTAGTGCACCCCTTAAAAAATAAAAGCAAAAAATGAAGCAAAAAATAATGATTTATTATCATACCGCCGAACAAAAAGTGCAATAACGCGCGATCAAAAAGACGCATATAAATATCCATTGTACCACTGAAAATGACATCTTGTCCTGCAAAAAACGAGCTGCCATACAGCAGCATCAGCAAAAAATAAAAAGGTTATAGCTCGCAGAATAAAGCGATGCAAAAATAATTATTTTTTATATAAAATTGTTTTCATTGCATAAAAGCGCCAAAACATAAAAAACGACCTAAATGAGGTATTGCTGTAACCGTACTGACCTGAAAAAGAAAAGCGCTTTATCAATTTTACCGCAGTCGGAACGATGTAAACGCACCCCCCAAAAGAAATTCATGAAACGCTGGTTTTTGTTCATTCTGCGTCCCAAAAATCGGAATAAAAACCGATCAAAAGATGTCACGTGCCTGAAAATGATACTAATAAAAACGCCAACTTGTCCCGCAAAAAATAAGGCCTCTCATGACTCTGTGTGTCAAAATATAGAAAAATTATAGCTCTCAATATGTGGTGATGCAAAAACTATTTTTACAATAAAAAGCATCTTTTAGCGTGCGACAGCTGCCAAACATAAAAACCACCATAAATAGTAAATCAACCCCCCTGTTATCACCCCCTTAGTTAGGGAAAAATAATAAAATTAAAAGAAAATGTATCTATTTCCATTTTCCTATTAGGGTTAGGACTAGGGTTAGGGCTGAGATTAGGATTAGGGGTGTGTTGGGGTTAGGGTTGGAGTTAGAATTGGGGGGTTTCCACTGTTTAGGCACATCACGTGGTCTCAAAATGCAACATGGCGTCTGATCTGAATTCCAGCCAATTCTGCGTTGAAAAAGTCAAATGGTGCTCCATCCCTTCCAAGCTCTGCCATGCGCCCAAACAGTGTTTTACCCCCACATATAGGGTATCAGCCCACTCAGGACAAATTGCAAAACAACTTTTGGGGTCCAATTTCTCCTGTTACCCTTAGGAAAATAAAAAATTGGGGGCAAAAATATCATTTTTGTGGAAAAAAATGATTTTTTTTTTCACGCCCGGGCGTTATAAACTTCTGTGAACCACTTGGGGGTTCAAAGTTCTCACCACACATCTAGATAAGTTCCGTGGGGGGTCTAGTTTTCAAAATGGTGTCAGTTGTGGGGGGGTTTCCACTGTTTAGGTACATTAGGGGCTCTCCAAAGGCAACATGACACCCGCAGAGCATTCCATCAAAGTCTGCATTCCAAAACGTCACTACTTCTCTTCCGAGCCCCGATGTGTGCCCATACAGTAGTTTTCTCCCACATATGGGATATGAGCATACTCAGGACAAATTGGACAACAACTTTTGGGGTCCAATTTCTCCTGTTACCCTTGGGAAAATAAAAAATTGGTGACTGAAAGATCTTGTTTGTGGAAAATATATGATTTTTTTTATTTTCACGCCCGGGCGTTATAAACTTCTGTGAAGTACTGGGGGGTTCAAAATGCTCACCACACATCTATATAAGTTCCTTGGGGGGTCTAGTTTCCAAAATGGTGTCACTTGTGGGGGGTTTTGACTGTTTTGGTACATCAGGGGCTTTCCAAACGCGACATGGTGTCCAATCTCAATTCCAGCCAAAAACGTCAAATGGCGCTGCTTCCCTTCCGAGCTCTGCCATTCGCCCAAATAGTGGTTTACCCCCACATATGGGGTATCAGCGTACTCAGGACAAAATGCACAATAACTTTTAGGGTCCTGTTACCCTTGAAAAAATCAGAATTGAGGGTGAAAAGATCATTTTTGTGGAAAAAATATGATTTTTTAATTGTACGACTGTACGTTATAAACTTCTATGATGCCCTTGTGGGTTCAAAGTTCTCACCACAAATCTAGATAAGTTTCTTGGGGGGTCTAGTTTCCCAAATGGGGTCGCTTATGGGGGGTTTCCACTGTTTAGGTACATCAGGGGCTCTCCAAACGTGACATGGCGTCCGATCTGAATTACAGCCAATTTTGCATTGAAAAAGTCAAACGGCGCTCCTTCCCTTCTGAGCTCTGCCATGCGCCGAAACAGTGGTTCCCCCCACATATCAGGTATCAGCGTACTCAGGACAAACTGCACAATAACTTTTGCAGTCCAATTTCTCCTGTTACCCTTGGTAAAAAAAAAAATTGTAAAAAGTATTTTTTTTGTGAAAAAATGTGGTTTTCAGCACCTTAAGGGGTGCAGTTTTTAGAATGGTGTCACTTTTGGGTATTTTATATCATATAGACCCCTTAAAGTGGCTTCAAATGTGATGTGGTCCGTAAAAATAAAATGGTGTTGCAAAAATGAGAAATCACTGGTCAACTTTTAACCCTTATAACTTCCTAACAAAAAAAAATTTTGGTTCCAAAATTGTGCTGATGTAAAGTAAACATGTGGGAAATGTTACTTATTAAGCTTTTTGCATGCTGTATCTCTGTGATTTAAGGGCATAAAAGTTCAAAGTTGGAAAATTGTGAAAATTGCGAAATTTTCAAAATTTTCGCCAAATTTCCGTTTTTTTTCACAAATAAACGCAAGTTATATGAATGAAATTTTACCACTAGCATGAAGTACAATATGTCATGAGAAAACATTACCAGAATCACCAGGATCCATGGAAGCGTTTCAGAGTTATTACCTCATAAAGGGAAAGTGGTCAGAATTGTAAAAATTGGCCCGGTCATGAACGTGCAAACCACCCTTGGGGGTTAAGGGGTTAAAATTACCCCTAGACTGGATACACCTGGTATGCTGGTATGTGCTGATACTGTACCTTTGTTCAAAATTTTGTATTACGGTATCATCCATAGTGAGTGAGCGTGTGTGGTTTACGCCTTCTATATATACTGTGAATCGGAGATACCAATTTTCACCCTATACTCGATACAGCTTGTATCTTGTTATACAGTACCTTTGTTCGACATTTAGTATTATGGTCAAATCCATACTGAGTAAGCGTCTGAGACTGACTATGGTACTATGTATACGGAGATTTCAATTGTACCCTATAATATATATACTTGCTATCTTGTTATCCAGTACCTTTTTTTACAACATTTTTTATTATGGTCAAACCCAGACTGAGTGAGCGTCTGAGGGTGACTCCGGAAATATATACCGAGATTTCAAATTTGGCCAACACTGTATACAGCTGTACGCTTGTGTTACATTACCCATTTACATCTTTTCATATTCTTGTGTAATCCATACTGGGCCTGAGAGCGTTTGTGTCTGCCTCCTGAAATGTATACAGAGATTCAGAATGTTTACACTCTACTATATATACCTTGTATCTGGTGATACTGTACCCTTTTTCACCTTTTTATTTTATTGGGTAATCCGTACTGAGCCTGTGAGCGTCTGTGTATGACTCATGAAATATATACGGAGATTTACTGTTATCCCTAGACTGTATAGAGCTGTACGCTTCTGATAAAGTACCATATATCTGCTGGTATTTTGGGTCAATTTTCTAAAACATGAGGAAGTATGGTGGAAGAGGACGTGGACGTGGGCGTGGGGGGCACCTGGTACTGATGATGGCGTTGGTGCATCTGCTGGTAGTGCCAAAAACACAATAGCAGCTAAGGCAGGAGGTGCTGAGCCTGCATCATGGTGTAGCTCTGGAAGGCCTGTAAGGCTCCGTTTTCTAGGAGTAGGTAGACTGCTTTCAAAGCTGGAGCATCAGGAACTGTTTTTGGCTTACATTGCTGAAACAGCCTCCAGCTCTATCGCCTCCTCTTCTGAAGTTTAAAAAAATGCAAGCACAGAGTCGTAAGTGCGGGCTTCTGGTCAGGAGCAACCACGTTCCCTGTGTCCTTCACCCACACCAAAAGTGAAGGATGCATCAGCACACACTTCAGATTACTCCATGGATCTGTTTTCACATACCATGCCTGGGTTAATTAAAAATGGGGCCCATCATATACTGGAGCATTCAAAATGGGGGACATCTGACACTGGAGTATCATCCATGAGGCCCATCATACAGGAGCATTCTAAATGGGGCAGATCAGACACTGGAGCACCATCTATGGGGCACATGATACACTGGAGCATTAGAAATGGGGCCCATTATATATTGAGCATTATTAAGGCCCATAAGACACTGGAGCATCATCCATGAGGCCCATCATATACTGGAGCATTCCAAATGGGGCAGATCAGACACTGGAGCAGCATCTATGGGTCACATGATACACTGGAGCATTAGAAATGGGGCCCATTATATATGGAGCATTATTAGGGCCCATAAGACACTGGAACATCATCCATGAAGCCCATCATATACTGGAGCATTCCAAATGGGGGACATAAGACACTGGAGCAGCATTTACGGGGCCCTTTATACACTGGAGCATTAGAAATGGGGCCCATTATATATGGAGCATTATTAGGGCCCATAAGACACTGGAACATCATCCATGAAGCCCATCATATACTGGAGCATTCCAAATGGGGGACATAAGACACTGGAGCAGCATTTACGGGGCCCTTTATACACTGGAGCATTAGAAATGGGGCCCATTATATATGGAGCATTATTAGGGCCCATAAGACACTGGAGCATCATCCATGAGGCCCATCATATACTGGAACATTCCAGATTGGGGACATCAGACACTGGAGCAGCATTTATGGGGCCCATTATACACTGGAGCATTAGAAATGGAGCCCATTATATGTGGAGCATTATTTGGGCCCATAACACACTGGAGCATCGTCCATGGGGACCATCATATACTGTAGCATTATGTGGAGCTCATCATATACTGTATGGAACATTATATGTGACCAACTATTCTGTAATGAGAAATATATGGGGCTCATTATTCTGTATGGTGCACAATGTGGTGGCCATAATACTGTATGGAGTAATATACTGTCCTTTTTTGGAGCTATTGTAGAATTTAAAATAGATCAGTCATGTCATGTAAGCAGTGTATTTGTCATTGTACTATATCTATATTTCTGTGCCATATCGGAGCATCATGAGTTGTGGTATCTGTTGAAGGGGCGCACTGACACTCTTTGGCCCAAGGCACACGAAAACCTGGAGCCAGCCCTACCACGCCACAACTTTAGCCAAATAACCCCCAGTTTTCAATGCGTAACTATTATTATGAAGTAAATTAAGGTTGACAAGCTTCAGTAATCAGAATTGATGTTTTTGGCATTGAAATGGGCACTGTAAGTGTGTTTACTGTCCTCCACTCCCTTCCGACTTTGCTTCCCCATTGACTTGCATTGGGTTTCGTGTTTCTGTGGGCCTCTGACTTTTCCCTATAGTCGGCCGATTTCGTTTGACCCGACTTTTGAGAAAGTCAGGTTTCATGAAACCCGACTCGACCATAAAAAAGGCAAAGTCGCTCATCTCTATATTTAACCCTTTTGTGGCGGTAAAGACGCAGGGCGCCACACATGCTCAGGTGTTCTCCGAGTATTTTGGCATGCTCGGAGAATTAGTTTTTCTTGACGCAGCTGCATGATTTGCGGCTGCTAGACAGCTTGAATACATGTGGGGATTCCCTAACAAACTGGCAATCCCCACATGTATTCAGGCTGTCTAGCAGCTGCAAATCATGCAGCTGCATCGACAAAAACTAAATCTCCGAGCACGCCAAAATACTCGGAGGACACCCGAGCAACGAGTATTCTCCATCATCACTAATGGAGAACATAAAGAGAAGAGAACTGTGTGAGGACTTGAGATCCAAAAGTGTTGTGCAATATCAACCAACTCAAGCTTACAAGTCCATGTCCAGAGATCTTGATGTTCCGTTGTCCACGGTGTGAAACATAATCAAAAAGTTCACAACCCATGGCACTGAAGCTAATCTCCTTGGTCGTGGACAACAAAGGAAAATTAATGAAAGATTGCATCGCAGGATAGTCCAGATGGGAATAAGCAGCCCCAATCAAGTTCCAAAGAAATTCAAGCTGTCCTGCAGGCTCAGGGTGTATCAGTGTCAGTGCCTACCATCCATCCACATTTCAATGAAATAAAACACTATGGCAGGACACCCAGGAGGACCCCACTCGGGGACGGAGAAAGGAATAAGGAAACTGTACTTCCTTATAATAATAAAAGTATCTCCTGTGCTTTCTTATATTTAATAATAATAAACATAATAATGATAATAATATTGACGCCTTGCTTCCCCTAAAATAATAACAATCCATTGTGCCTCCTAATAACAATGACTCTTAGTACCCCTTTATTGTAGTAATGCTCGTGAGCAGGGGCGTACATAGAAATAATAGGTGCCCCCTAGAAAATGTCCTATCATGTCACAGTCAAAGAGAAAATTGCTCAACATTTTACTAAACGGAGAAGGAAATGTATTGCAGCACGTAGACAGTTATTTTGCCGCTACTGAAGCCCCCAAGTGCTCACAGGCAATATGATTGCCCCACAAAAATTACACAAAGTATGATGACCCACAGCACCCCATACAGTAAGATTGTCACCTCAGCCTCCCATACAGTATGGTATCCACCACAGCCCCCAATATACAGCGTGAGAGGCTCCACAAATCCCCACACAGTATGATGTCCACCACAGACCCCTATATAAATTAACGTCCACAAAAAGTCCCCCGTACAGTATGAGGAACTTACAGCCCTCATACAGTATAGTGGTCACCACAGCCCCCAACATATTATAATGTACCCCATAGACCTCCAAACAGTATAATGTCCACCATGCCACCCCACATAGTGTGATGTCCACCACAACCACCCTACTCAGTAAGATGGTCCACCACAGCAACCCCACACAGTATGATAGATTCCCCATAACCCCCTATATAGTATGATGGACCCTCCAACAGCCTCATGGCTTCATATATATTATGGTAGTACACTTCACAGCC
The DNA here is from genome assembly GCF_039654945.1 of Dendrobates tinctorius. Classification (NCBI taxonomy): domain Eukaryota; kingdom Metazoa; phylum Chordata; class Amphibia; order Anura; family Dendrobatidae; genus Dendrobates; species Dendrobates tinctorius. The sequence continues at coordinate 14,204,079 of NW_027361802.1, forward strand.
TCTATATAGTATGATGGTACCCCCAACAAACCCCCATTTAGCATGATGTTTCACCTCATAGCCCCCTATGTAGGATGATGGTCCACTTCACAGCCCCTATATAGTATGACGGTCCCCCCAACAGTACACTATATAGTATGGTGGTCCACCCATAGCCCCTGTAAGCAGAATGAGAAAAGAATACAGTACCTAAAGTAAAAGATGTTTTGGGGTTGTTTTGCTACCTCTGGCACTGGGTGCCTTGACTGTGTGCAAGGCATCACGAAATTATTACAATTAGGCTATGTTCACATTTGCGTTCAGGAGGTCTGCGGATGGCTGCCTACTTCCTCATCTCTTCCTCCCTGAAGCTCCACCTACTTCTGTATGTGTCCTGCTTTTCCCTGCATACCTATCTTGGATACTCAGGGACATGAGTTGTATGCGAATGTGTCCGCATGTGGCGATTTGACGTGTGCGTTGACCGCACGAAAGCGCAAAATTTTGCGTTTCCGTGCGGTCGCCGCACACGTCAAATTACCACATGCAGACGCATCCGCATACAGCGCATGTCCCTGCGTACCCAATATTAAAGATAGGTATGCAGGGAAATGCAGTACACCTACAGAAGTAGGCTGAGCTTCAGGGAGAAGTAGGCAGCCATCCGCAGCCCTCCTGAACGCAAATGTGAACCTAGCCTAATTGTAATAATTTTCTGGGAGAAATACTTTATATTTTGGAACAATTTTGAGGGCGACAACACTTTCGGCCATGACTGTATCATGCAAACTACTAAACTTCCACATTGCATATAATCATATAAAGAAAAAAAATCCTTAAATAAAACGACCAAACGACCAAAATGACTGCACCACTAATTGAGGCTATGGAACATCTTGAGAGCATAAAGGAACAAATGCTACGTCTCAATAATGATAAGACCAAAAAAAGTCTTATGGATACAATTAATCCTATCTTTAACACGAGTAAAATCATCACACCCACTCCCATTGAAATTTCATCCCCTGCACTTATGGAATTCCCAGAAGGTACACAAGATTCACTATTGGACCTTTCTGTTTCTGATGCACCTAATGACAATTTGATTCTAATTGATAATTCTAACACAGAAAACACAGCCACTGTCCCTTTTTTACCGCGAGCACTAAAATCTGCACATATAAAAAATTTCTTTTCACCAATAAAAGGAAAAAGAAAAGGACTCATAGAGGAAGCAGAGGTGGGAGAAAAAAAGAAAGGGAAAACCAATTAATAAAACCTAAAGATAAATCTGATACTGAGGATGGTAACAATATTTTTAATTTATCCTCTCATGTCCTTACTCCTGATGAAATCAATGTCCTCTCCAAGGGTCTTACTTTTTGTCCTACCTATAGAACGAACGATTTCAGCCTCTTTTTAGATTTACAGATTTTTATAAGAAAGCTCACACTTAAACGACATTTTTTATTAAAAGAAACCAATCAGACCAAATATAATGATAATATTTCTGAAACTTCGATGAATACAGATATACCTGAATTCCATTTGGAAGTACCGAAAAAAATCAAATTTTTATCCTGTTGACAGCAAGGGTCATCATTTAAACGTATTTAATGATATGGTACAAGAAAAATTCAAGGAATTGTTTCAAATTAAAAATAAAAATAAAAATATTTATAAACATAATTTAACCAAAAATGAAAAAATGGCATTAAAAACACTGAAATCCTATACAGATATTGTAATCCGCTCAGCTGATAAGGGAGGAGGTATAGTGATTCAAGATCATAAGGACTATTGTAGTGAAGCCCTTAAAATTCTATCTGATGAAAAATATTATGCCAGAACTTCTTTTGATATATTACCGAATATCAAGATTAATTATGACAAACTGATTTCTGAAGGTCAAAATACTAATATCTTTGATAAATATGAACTAAAATTTCTTAATATATCTAACCCCCGTATTCCTTTTTTCTATCACTTACCCAAGATCAACAAAAATCTGGAAAATCCTCCTGGTAGACCCATTATATCGGGTATTGGCTCTACCACCAGTAATCTATCACATTTCATTGATAGAATCATGGTGATACACGTTCCCACACTCAAGAGCTATATTAAAGACTCAACACATCTCATCCAAATTTTACAACAGATCCATTAGAAACCACAATATGTATTTTTAACCATGGATGTATCCTCTTTATATTCCAATATTCCCCATGACTTGGAACTTGCATGTTTTAACAAAATTTAATCCGCAGGTCAAAAAAACTTTTTACTGAAGGGTATGGAATTTATTTTAAAAAATAGGTCAACGAAAAAAAATTTTTTTTCTGGTGTCCAAAATATTTTAATGAATTTGGGGTATTTTTGGGGTGCTGATTCTGAATATGTCATCAGTTTTGCCAGATTGGCTCAAGTTTTTGAGATTTTTGGTATCTTATTTATAGCACTTGTTGGTAAATGCGACGCATCATCTCATTAATTTCTTTGGATTAGTACTTGAACTGAGCAGTTCTCAATATAGTTTTGTGTTAATTAGTGTTCTAAAAGTTTGTTCATAGCTTGATTTTTGCACTAACTTTATGTTGTTGTCTGTTTTCCAGTGAAAAGCATGAACTCATCATGAAGAAGTTGTCTTAACGATCCAGACTCATTCTGTTACATTTGTGGTGAATATACACTGCCAAAACATAGAAGAAACATAACACACTTCGTAAAAAAAGTGTATTTTGCCTATTTTGGGGTTATGCTTGGGGACCAAGACAAGTTTTGGGCACCACACATAGTGTGCAAAGCATGTATCGAATTATTACGAAAATGGAGCAAAGGACAAAGAAAAAGCTTCAAATTTGGTGTTCCAATGGTGTGGAGAGAGCCAAAAAATCATCATGATGACTGTTATTTATGGTAAACACAGGTACAGGCACATCTTCACAATGAGGGACAGGCCTTCTTGCAGATTCCATGTTACTCCCATTTTCGTTTCTTATGCTTATTGAATCCTTGCACTTGCACTGCACAGAAATAACAGTCATCATGATGATTTTTTGGCTCTCTCCACACCATTGGAACACCAAATTTGAAGCTTTTTCTTTGTCCTTTGCTCCATTTTCGTAATAATTCGATACATGCTTTGCACACTATGTGTGGTGCCCAAAACTTGTCTTGGTCCCCAAGCATAACCCCAAAATAGGCAAAATACACTTTTTTTACGAAGTGTGTTATGTTTCTTCTATGTTTTGGCAGTGTATATTCACCACAAATGTAACAGAATGAGTCTGGATCGTTAAGACAACTTCTTCATGATGAGTTCATGCTTTTCACTGGAAAACAGACAACAACATAAAGTTAGTGCAAAAATCAAGCTATGAACAAACTTTTAGAACACTAATTAACACAAAACTATATTGAGAACTGCTCAGTTCAAGTACTAATCCAAAGAAATTAATGAGATGATGCGTCGCATTTACCAACAAGTGCTATAAATAAGATACCAAAAATCTCAAAAACTTGAGCCAATCTGGCAAAACTGATGACATATTCAGAATCAGCACCCCAAAAATACCCTAAATTCGATGAAATATCTTTGGCACCAAAAATGCTGTTGACCAGTGTAATTATTTTACTTTTGATGGGTGTTTGTATCACCAGCGGCTTGGGACTGCGATGGGCTCTCCAGTCGCACCTACCTACGCTAACATTTTTATGGGGGTCTTTGAGGATTTTTATATTTTTAATTCTAAATCACAGCACAATATAATTATTTACAAAAGATTCATCGACGATTTGTTTTTCATATGGGACAATTCTAATAACAATATTGATGAATTTATTAAGGACATTAATAATAATCGCTGGGGTTTGTCCTTTTCCTCAACATATAATCCTGTTAGTATAAATTTTTTGGACTTAACCATTTTTATCGAAAATAACAATATTGCAACTAAGACCTTTTTTAAAAACGTGGATAAAAATAGCTATATACCCTTCAACAGCGGGCATTTTGGGAAATGGCTAAGAAATATACCCGACGATCAGTTCAAGAGAATAAGGAAAAACTGTTCCAATACGGAGGACTTCGAAAATCAGGCAAAAATTTTAAGGAACAGGTTTTTAACTAAAAAATATCCTGTGGATCTGGTCAAAAATGCATATAAGAAATGCAGGAATTTATCTCAAAATTCACTGGTCAATGGATCTAAGATGACGAAAATCGATAACAAAAAATTTTCAACCAATTTCATCACACAATATTGTACTGAGAATATCAAAATCAGACAGATTTTAACACAGAATTGGCACATTTTGTTAAATGATCCTGTTTTATATAAAATTCTTCCTAGGAGCCCTGGTATTACTTTCAGAAGAGCACTACAATTAAAAATCTGGTAGCTCCTAGTCGTTTAAAAGCCGACCCTTTATCCTCCCTGCATAGTCCCTTAAAAGGAGTATATAAATGTGGTAAAAGAAATTGTCTATGTTGTAAAATTATTACACATAAAGCAAGAACTTTTAAATCAACCACCACCAATGAATGTTTTCCGATCAGTAGTTTTTTAAATTGTGCTACAGATTTTGTTATATATGTAATTGAATGTGAATGTAATAAACAATATGTAGGGAGGACCACGCAACCACTGCATCTGAGGGTTAACTCCCATAGACATAACATCAGAATAGGTTTTTACAGCATGGTCTCTCCAGGCATTTTGCTATAAAACACAATAAGAACCATAATGGATTCAAAATTAGTCCCATTGAGCACATCCCCGGTGATCATCCGGATAGAATAGGGCAATTAAATAGCAAAGAGGTCTTCTGGATTTATAGGTTGAACACACTTAAACCAAATGGACTCAACGAAATTACGGAAGTTTTTTTATAATTTAACCTCCTATTAACATATTTCCCTCTCATTTATTTTCTAGTATATATTCTGATGGTTTGCTTTTTATATTTCTTTCATTTTACATTCAAACGTTCCTACAGAAATATATGTCAATGTGTAATTTTGGTGTCGATTATGGTTATATTTCTCATTTGATTTTTTTCCAAAAAATAACGTAAACACTGAGCATAATGTTTTCCTTTCTTCTTTTTCCACTTTTTTTGGGAAGCGATCCTGCTCCCGCACGTTCTTCTTGAGACGAACCCACCGCAGGCACGAGCTCTCCACCTGGTACCATTGAATTTTTCCAAAATCTTCATAGAAATATACACTTAAATATACTTTTATCTTCAGACAAATATATATTTTTATAATATACACTTAAATATACTTTTATCTTCAGACAAATATATATTTTTATATTCCTATTTTTTCTTACACATATTTTAATTCCAATACATGTTCTTATTCAACTTTTTTAATAAACATTTTTAATAAACATTTTTAACATTTTTACCAAACATCCCAAACGTTTTTATGATCCCATATGAGAATTGTCTTCTTCTCCAATACGGATCTCCTTCTAGTACAGTGGTTCCGACTTTGGACCTTGAGTCCTTTTTTCTTTTTGATGTTACAGGTTCGCTATTCCTTTCATAATCATCCTTTTTTTCTTTTTTCTTTTTTCTTTTATATAACCTTATTTACCTGCAATTTAATTTGAAATAATTAGTGATTATAACCAGTCTAGATTTATTAATATATTTTGTGCAGCTCTGTTCTTGTGAACTTTGACATCTGTCTCTCCATCACATGTGCGCTTGGCGCCAAATTTCAAATAATGTATGTATATAACTGGAGTTGGCTGTATCCGTTCACTTTATGTCATCCCCTGAGGAAGAAGTATTATACACTTCGAAACGCATTGGGAATTAAACAGTTAAACTTCTCATGTCGTGTTAAACTGAACTTTGTCCAGCAGCGCACAATAAGTCCGAGAAAGTTATTTTATCCATAAGGATTCAGTGTCATGCCCGTCATGACAGTTATGCTGCATGACCCCTGGAGCAGTGTGCACATGCACCTCTTGACTGTTATGCTGCATGACCCCTGGAGCAGTGTGCACGCGCACCTCATGACTGTTATGCCACATTACCCCTGGAGCAGTGTGCACGCGCACCTCACTGTTATACCTGTCATGTCTTATGCTGCATGACCCCTGGGGCAGTGTGCACGCGCACCTTACCTCATGGCTATCTGCCATTGCTTGTGCGCACATGTGCTACCTCTCATGGCTGTGTGCCATTGCTAGTGTGCACGCGTACCTCATGGCTGCATGCCGTTGCTGTGTGAGCGCCCGTCTCTGCTCTGTGTGCTGTGGTCCTCTCTATGGTCCTGGAGGACCATATCCAGCAATTCTTTCTATGGTCCTGGAGGACCAAATCCAGCAATCCTCTCTATGGTCCTGGAGGACGGACCATGTGGTCCTCTCTATGGTCCTGGAGGACCCGACCATGTGATCCTCTCTATGATCCTGGAGAACTCGACCCGGAAGCCCTTCCCTGGTCCTGACCCAGAAGTTCAGGTGCTAATGTCCTATATCAGACCGCCCCTTTCTATAGTCGGGGCCTGAGTATCATGTTGCTTCCCTGCTAGGCTGTTTGGTCCTGCTTGGTTGCTCTCTGTATTCTGTGCCCCTGCACTCTGCCCTGTTGTGCTTCTCTGCATGCACACGCTTTGTGCTTGTACTCTGTCTATTGTCCTGTGCCATGTCTTGTGTTGTCTTTTGTGCCATGTTTTGTCTTTGTTATTCCTAGCTTTGTAGTGCTTCCTATGTTCCCTGACTTTGCCTGGCTTTCCTATCCTCTGTCTTATTGTGCTCCTTTTGCACAAGCTCTGCTTCCTTCCTTTGCTCTGCCTTATCATGCTCTCTTGCACTAGCCTGGTTCCGTACTGTGCCTCGCCGTGCGGTCTGTACGTGCTTTGGCCATGTACTCTGCTTTAAGTCTTATCTTTGTAATCTGCCTTCCCGTGCTCCTTTAGCACAAGTCTTGTCTTATACTCTGTGCTTTGCCATATACCTGGCTCTGTGCTCTGGCATACGCTCCGTTTTTCCCTTGTACCCGGCTCTGTGCCTCAGCATACGTTCCGCTACCTGTCTGTTGTTAAATATTAATAATCAGTGGTTAATTTCTTATTACACTCAGTTCTGTGCTGAATGCATTGCTGACACTACATAGGCTATTTTTGTAAGGTTAGCTCATGGTAAAGGACAACTCCATATGTAGAGACCACGTGCTTTGAAAGACGTGTATTTAAGGTGGGGGCTTACTCTAGGGGTCGCTCACTCCTTCACCACCATGAGACACACACACTTGAGGAGTCATCTGTGCTGGGCCACGACACTACGGACAGCTGGTATGTAATCTAACTACCATCCAGTGAAGCTACGCACTACAAGACACACGTCTTTTTCAGAGTTCCAGGAAAGAAGGGTACAAGCTTAGCTATGAACAAATGGACAATCTCTCTTTCACCTATTTTTATGTTTTTCTGTAATAATCTTTTCTTTGATGGAAGAATCCAAATAACATTTTATAAGAACATTGTCATCTGGTAACTAGTCCTGAATATTATATAAGAATACGCATTTTTTAACATCTGTACTCTGCTCTATTTCTCTGACCCGGCTCTGGGCTCTAGCATACACTCCGCTTCTCTTTCTTGTACCTTGCTCTGTGCTTCTGCCTACGTTCCGCTCCTTGTCCTGTACTTTGCCTATCCTTGCCTTGTTTCTCTGTGTGCCCTTTGCATGTGTGGCGCCCCTGAGGGTTCAGTCGCCACAGAGGTACTGCACCTCCTCCTGAGGTGTGGTGTCCCACCATTCAGGTAAGGTGGAGACTCCTGACCACTAGAGTTGAGCGAAACGGGTCGAAAAATTTCAAAAGTCGCCGACTTTTGGCAAAGTCGGGTTTCAGGAAACGAAACCCGACCCTAGGATGAGGTCGGCCACGAGGTCGGCGACTTACGCGCCAAAGTCGCGTTTCAAAAGTTTGTTTTGCGCTCTTTTTCACCCAATCAGGATCCACGGACACTGTGGGCAACGTGATGACATAGGCAGGGGTCACCACCATCTTTCAGAAGGGCATGCAAGTGATTGGCTTGCTTTGGTGGGCGTCACAGGGGGTATAAAAGGGCGTGCATGCCGACCGCCATCTTACTTCTGCCGATCTCAGTATAGGGAGAGGTTGCTGCTGATTCTGTAGGGAGAGCGTTAGGCAGGGAAGAAGACAAAAAAACTGCTTCTGCTGCTAGCGATTTGGCCTGCACAACACACCAGTCACTGTGTGTGCAGTGCAAGGGGAGGCTATGTAGTGGTGTATCAGTGGTGTTGGTTGTTGGGCTGCCTTCTAAGGCTTCCTGACATTCCTGCATTGCTGTTTACCCACTGCTCCGCAAACTGCTTTTTTAAAAGCAATCCCAATTTTTTTTTTTGTCCTGCTGAGAAGAAAAAAAAACTGCTTCTGCTGCTAGCGATTTGGCCTGCACAACACACCAGTCACTGTGTGTGCAGTGCAAGGGGAGGCTATATTGTGGTGTATCAGTGGTGTTGGTTGTTGGGCTGCCTTTTAAGGCTTCCTGACAGGCTGGCATTGCTGTTTACCCACTGCTCCGCAAACTGCTTTTTTAAAAGCAATCCAATCTCCCTTATCCTCTAGTCACTTTTGTCACAGCTGTGCCATCGAGCCTGTGACATAGCGCTCAGATATCAGTGGGCCTCACACAATCCAAAAGTGTCCAGTGTCCATAAGTGTCTGCAGAAATTCAAAATCTCCCTTATCCTCTCGTCACTTTTGTCACAGCTGTGCCATCGAGCCTGTGACATAGCGCTCAGATATCAGTGGCCCTCACACAATCCAAAAGTGTCCAGTGTCCACAAGTGTCTGCAGAAATTCAAAATCTCCCTTATCCTCTCGTCACTTTGGTCACAGCTGTGCCATCGAGCCTGTCACATAGCGCTCAGATATTCATTGGGCCTCACACAATCCAAAAGTGTCCAGTGTCCACAAGTGTGTGCAGAAATTCAAAATCTCCTTTATCCTCTAGTCACTTTGGTCACAGCTGTGCCATCGAGCCTGTCACATAGCGCTCAGATATTCATTGGGCCTCACACAATCCAAAAGTGTCCAGTGTCCACAAGTGTGTGCAGAAATTCAAAATCTCCTTTATCCTCTAGTCACTTTGGTCACAGCTGTGCCATCGAGCCTGTCACATAGCGCTCAGATATTCATTGGGCCTCACACAATCCAAAAGTGTCCAGTGTCCACAAGTGTCTGCAGAAATGCAAAATCTCCCTTATCCTCTCGTCACTTTTGTCACAGCTGTGCCATCGAGCCTGTCACATAGCGCTCAGATATTCATTGGGCCTCACACAATCCAAAAGTGTCCAGTGTCCACAAGTGTGTGCAGAAATTCAAAATCTCCTTTATCCTCTAGTCACTTTGGTCACAGCTGTGCCATCGAGCCTGTCACATAGCGCTCAGATATTCATTGGGCCTCACACAATCCAAAAGTGTCCAGTGTCCACAAGTGTGTGCAGAAATTCAAAATCTCCTTTATCCTCTAGTCACTTTGGTCACAGCTGTGCCATCGAGCCTGTCACATAGCGCTCAGATATTCATTGGGCCTCACACAATCCAAAAGTGTCCAGTGTCCACAAGTGTGTGCAGAAATTTAAAATCTCCTTTATCCTCTAGTCACTTTGGTCACAGCTGTGCCATCGAGCCTGTCACATAGCGCTCAGATATCAGTGGCCCTCACACAATCCAAAAGTGTCCAGTGTCCACAAGTGTCTGCAGAAATTCAAAATCTCCCTTATCCTCTCGTCACTTTTGTCACAGCTGTGCCATCGAGCCTGTGACATAGCGCTCAGATATCAGTGGGCCTCACACAATCCAAAAGTGTCCAGTGTCCACAAGTGTCTGCAGAAATTCAAAATCTCCCTTATCCTCTCGTCACTTTTGTCACAGCTGTGCCATCGAGCCTGTGACATAGCGCTCAGATATCAGTGGCCCTCACACAATCCAAAAGTGTCCAGTGTCCACAAGTGTCTGCAGAAATTCAAAATCTCCCTTATCCTCTCGTCACTTTGGTCACAGCTGTGCCATCGAGCCTGTCACATAGCGCTCAGATATTCATTGGGCCTCACACAATCCAAAAGTGTCCAGTGTCCACAAGTGTGTGCAGAAATTCAAAATCTCCTTTATCCTCTAGTCACTTTGGTCACAGCTGTGCCATCGAGCCTGTCACATAGCGCTCAGATATCAGTGGCCCTCACACAATCCAAAAGTGTCCAGTGTCCACAAGTGTCTGCAGAAATTCAAAATCTCCCTTATCCTCTCGTCACTTTTGTCACAGCTGTGCCATCGAGCCTGTGACATAGCGCTCAGATATCAGTGGGCCTCACACAATCCAAAAGTGTCCGGTGTCCACAAGTGTCTGCAGAAATTCAAAATCTCCCTTATCCTCTCGTCACTTTTGTCACAGCTGTGCCATCGAGCCTGTGACATAGCGCTCAGATATCAGTGGGCCTCACACAATCCAAAAGTGTCCAGTGTTCACAAGTGTCTGCAGAAATTCAAAATCTCCCCTGTCCTATAGACACCTTGTACCTTGTTTTACATTACTATATAGTTTGTTGGATTTTGTCTACATTTCTACCAAAAATGAGGAAGGCTGGTGGAAGAGGCCGTGGAATTGGGCGGGGGTTGGCAGCTGGTAATGATGGTGTTGGTGGTGGATCTGATGGTAGTGGCAAGAGCAAAATAGGACCAAATGCAGGAGGTGTTGAGCCTGCATCATCGTCTGGCTACATAAGGCCTCGAACGCTTAGTTTTCTAGGAGTTGGCAAACCGCTTTTAAAGCCAGAGCATCAGGAAAAAGTTTTGTCTTACATTGCTGACTCAGCCTCCAGCTCTATCGCCTCCTCTTCTTCAGTTGTAAAAAGTAAAAGCACTGAGTCGTCATTGGAGGCTCATGTTCATGAACCACACCTTTCCTTGTGTCCTTCACCCCAACCAAGATTGAAGGATGACGCAGGCCATACTACTGATTACTCCATGGAGCTGTTTTCACATACCATGCCTGGATTATCAAGTCAAATGGTGAATTACCCAGGCCAAGATGAATCTGACATGGAGTGCACTGATGCACAGCCGCTGATGGATGATTCTGCTGGTACATTCACTCAGAGCACTACATTGTCCTCGCTGTGTACAGAGCCAGATTCTGACCCTGATGAGACTCAGGTGCCCCTTCCCGCACACTATACCACCATACACGGTGACACAGAGGAAGGTGCACATGACATAGAAGAGGAGGTGATGGATGACCCAGTTGTTGACCCAGATTGGCATCCATTGGGGGAAGAGGGTGCTGCTTCTAATAGCTCAGATGAGGAGCATCCAAAGCAGACATCGACATCGCAACAGCTGTTATCTGGCAGGCCCGGAGCACTCCAAAGACAGGTTCCAAACATCAAAAGAGTTGCTGGACAGCTTGTCCAGAGGGTCAAAAGATCACAGCGTGCTAGGCTGCAAAATGTCTGCCAAAGTAGGAAGAGTGCAGTGTGGCACTTTTTTGACCAAAATCCTCATGATCAGGCCAAGGTTATCTGTAAGAAGTGCGCAAAGACCTTTAGCCGAGGGAAAAATCTGAAAAATTTGAATACCAGTTGCATGCTTAGACATTTAACCAGCATGCACTTGCAAGCGTGGACACAACACCAAACCTCAAGTGCCACATGTGCAACTGATCACAGCGAAGGTAGTCAGCAACGCTACATTGTTTCCCCCACTGTAAGCCCACCGGTTAGCACAGCAGCAAATGTTGAGGTGTCGTTGCAAGGCCACAGCAGTCAGGGAATCCCACTGTTATATCAACGAAAGACTGATTCTAGGCCATCAGAAAGAACACCAACTCCATCACCATCATCAACCCTCTCTCAGTCCGCCCTGTCCACCGCTACTTCCACCATATGCAGCTCTCAAGTCCAGCTCACCCTCCCAGACACTATGAGTAGGTCAAGAAAGTACTCAGTCTCTCATCCGCGTACACTGGGTTTGAACGCCCACATTGCCAAACTAATCTCGTTTGAGATGATGCCCTTTCGGTTGGTGGAAAGCACAGCTTTCCGCGAACTCATGGCCTATGCAGTACCACGCTATGACCTACCCAGTCGCCACTTCTTCTCTCGCAAAGCCATCCCAGCCCTCCACCATCATGTGAAAGACCGCATTGTCCATGCACTCAAGCAGTCAGTGAGCGGAAAGGTGCACCTCACAACTGATGCATGGTCCAGTCGGCATGGCCAGGGCCGTTACGTGTCCATCACTGCGCACTGGGTTAATGTGGACAAAATACAATAACCAAGGTATATATGAGCATTTTATATATAAAATCATAACACACTGGTGCTCAGGTATAGAACCGTCATGGATCAGTCGCTGCTATACATTAAACATGGATGTGGAAACCACAAAAATACGACCAAAAGATCCTTTATCATGATATAAATGTTTCTTTATTAGAAAGGACATAAAAGGACAAGAAGGCAGACATGTGCAAAATGCAAACTAAAGTGCAAATAGTGCCTAAAGACAACCTGGACCACCACCAGTCACAGAGGAAAGGTAGAAAGATATACAAATCTATTATACAAGAGGCATATGGTATATTGAGGGCAAACAGAGGCCAAGATTTAAAGTATATCACAGAGCTACACAGGAAAACCTATATCACCTCAAACAGAGGTGCCAGATATGAATAAATATCCATGATTATGTATATATAGAAGGAACCACTGCCTATATCCTATGGTGTGCTCAAATAAACCTCCTATCCACTAATGCCATAAGCCCACATGTTGCCGAAACCGGGAAAGAAATCCTTCCCATAAAGGGCTAGACTATTACCCATCTATAGGGGTTAAAAAAACAACCCCAACATTACCTCAACACAGTCCTCAAATGACCAGGTGGTCCAGGTGTCACCCCAACGCGCGTTTCGGAGCCGATTGCTCCTTCCTCAGGGGGCGTGAATGTACAGCACTAATTGCCCGTATTTATATGCGCCTGCCGGAAGTGGTGCGGGCGCGTCTCTCGCACATCCCGCGATGGGTGGCGCCTCCTATCCATGACGCGTCCGGATCTACGCGGGCCCACGTGATCCGGCACCCGACATGGGCGGAGCACCAACCCACACAGAAGCAGCGAGCGCGCCTGCGCAACCCAGTGATCATGCGGCGGCCATTTTTATACAGGGCAAAGCCCAAGGCAAACGTGCACAATATTAAAAACACAGTAAGGGGCCAAAACATCGGAATACCGCCATACCAGCATATAACATGCCACATTAAACCAAACTATTAGGACAACATGACCAAAAAAGGGGGGGGGGGGGGGGGGAAGGAAAGGGGATTAAAGAAAGCAAAATGATAATTAGACCCATAAACCATCATCATTTCAAAACACATACCATGAGAGCAATCAATCCCACTTACGTTGTGCTGTCTCAAAAAATCCAAAAGGACTTTCTCGTATATTCCCAAAACGGGGAGACAAATCCCCGCTATCCATGTCCCAAATGGGATACGAAGGGTATCCCACCCGGGACAACTATCGAGATATCCATTCACCATACATTCCAGAATTAATCTAATTTAACTGACAAACATACGACACGCAAATACACACAATAACTCTCCCCTATACAGCATCAATGAATAGAATGATGTTACAGACTAAAATAGGGCCATATCTCTAAATATTTATGGATGTGTGCATATATCAGTAACAAAAGAGAAAACCAGTGTCAAAAACAAAAACAAAAACAAAATTCCATACATACAAAATAATTATCATGCCCGAAGGCACAATATTCCAAAAATACTGTATACATTGAAGTCCCAATGGACCATTATCAGTATCAAGTTCATTGTCGAGGTAAAAACACCTCCACCATCCAGAATATATGGTCTTCTTGGTTTGAATACGTCCGACTTCACATCACTCATCTTCTCGAACTCTCCCACAGATAATCAAGGATAGCTTGGCCACTTCAGTCACATCACCAGGTGCAGTATATACAAAAACCGAGAATGGCTCCAAGGTGAAAAACTAAAAAACAAGCAATGAATTAAAAAACAATGCAAGAAATAAAAAGAAATAAAAACAACCACTGCTGCACCTACATATGCACCAGCACCGTCCCATACCGGACAGCCACCTCACAGGAATGGAATATAGGATAAACTCTCGTTCAATCCTTTTGGATGTACCGTATTGAGAGTCCATATCCAACGAGTTTCTTTTTGAGCTAATCTTTGAGATATTTTACCTCCCCGAATCCCCACATCCACCATGTCAATACCTTTGACTCTCAGACCACTACTATCGCAATTATGATATATTTTGAAATGCTTTGGTAGTGTTTTGAGCAGATGAATATCTTCTTCACTTACCGCGGCTTGTATACCCAGAACATGCTCCCTGATCCGAACTTTCAGTTGTCGTGTGGTAAGTCCGATGTAGATCAGGGAGCATGGGCATGTGGCATAATAGATGACATTCCGGGACGTACAAGTAATATTTTTAACAATCTTATATTGTTTCTGTCCCGAAGAGTCTATAAAAGTGTCATCTTTAACCATATTAATACAAGCCACACAGCGGCCACATGCCATACTACCCCCCTTCCGGGACCGATTGAACTCATCCAGAAATGTCCTGGGGGGATCCCCTCTATAATGACTCCGAACTAAGTGATCCCGTAAATTTTTAGACCGCCTAAATGTTATTTGGGGTTTCTCGGGAATAATCTTGGCTAAAATCGGGTCTGTCTTCAAGATGTTCCAAGATTTATCTATAATCCTCCTTACTTGTTCTGATCGTGCATTGTAGTCAGTAATAAATCTCACTACCTCTGATTTTTTAGGCTCGACATTCGTTTTATACAAGAGAGAGTTTCTATTACTATGTTTAGCTCGTAAATAAGCTCTTTTAATAGATCTATTGCTATATCCTCTCTCTGCAAAACGACCCTTCAAGTCTCTTGCCTGATTTTCAAACTCTACCTCAGTTGAGCACAATCGTCGGAGACGCAAAAACTGGCCAACTGGTACAGACCGCACCATATGTGTCGGATGTGAGGAGGACGCGTGTAGGAGCATGTTAGTGGCAGTAGGCTTCCTATAGATGGTGCTTTGTATAGTCCCCTCTACACCTCTACTCAATAAGACGTCTAGGAACTCCACCCTATCCCTATCAAATTTGGCAGTAAGGTGTATATTAAGGCTGTTTCCATTTAATTCAGAAATAAAACTCTCAAGCGATGTTGCGTCCCCCTGCCAGATCACCAGGATATCATCTATGTAGCGCGTCCACAGGGGGACGCGCTCCATAGATGACAGCCGATCTGACATCAGGAGGTCCCTCTCCCACAACCCCAGGAACAGGTTGGCATAGGAAGGTGCGAAAGCCGCCCCCATAGCCGTCCCCTGGAGCTGCAGGAAGAAGGACCCCCTAAACGTAAAAAAATTATGCGTGAGGGAAAACTCTAAGACCTCCATAACCAAGGCCCGCAGGTCAGGGGAAAGATTGGATGTTGATAAAAAGAATTTGATTGCTCGTAGCCCATCACTATGGCGAATGCTCGTATACAACGATTCCACGTCCATAGTGGCTAAAAGTGTATCATCATCTAACGTGAGGCCATCCATTTTCTGCAACAACTGGTTCGTGTCCTTGAGAAAAGAAGGTAACTCCTCCACAAGCGGCTGGAGGAGGGAGTCCAGCCACTTGTTGACGCACTCCAAATAGCCCCCCCGCCCCGAGACTATAGGTCTTCCCGGAGGGATCTGCATATTCTTATGCGTCTTGGGGAGGAGATAAAAAGTCGGTACCAAAGGTTCAGCTACTATTAATGCGGTACAAAGCTCACCAGAAATGATGTCAGCTTCTCTCGCTCTAATGAGAATCCCCTTCAACTGTGTACAAAAGGCGGACAAGGGATTAAACGTCATCTTCCTATAATGGACATCATTAGAGAGCTGTCGCATGGCCTCCTTCTCATACATATTTTTCGGCCATAAGACGACGTTTCCTCCCTTGTCCGCCGGCTTGATCACTATGTCGGGGAGACTCTTCAAGTAACTCAATCGTATCCTCTCCTCCCTAGTTAGATTATCCATTTTAATATATTTTGGCACCTTTAAAAATTCATTGCTGACCACCTTCACGAATAAATCTATAACACTACAATTCGAGAGAGGGGGGAACTTCTTGGAGCGCATCTACAAGGATGGAGGTATCTTACCTCCCTCCGTGGACACGTGTTCCTCAGCCAGTTCCTCAAGGATCCTCAAGGCTGATTGTTCTTTTTCTGTAGGGAACAATTTATGTAAGTTATCATCATAGAAAAAACGTTTAAATAACAAGGACCTAGCAAAAATATGCAGGTCCTTGATAGCCGTGAATCTATCAAAACCAGCTGCTGGTGAAAATGATAGGCCTTTATAAAGTAATGCACAATCAGATCTAGTGAGTATATGGTTACTCAAATTGATTACCTTATTATCCCTACTTGGGCCTTCCGCCGAATAATTTCTCATCCTTTTATATGTGCGGAAATTATGATTTTTCATCCGCCCATAATTGCCCTTGGACCGGGTGACTATTGAAGAGGTAGAGGCCTCAGAGTGGGTGCCAAGCGAAGACATGGAAGTATTGGAAACACTCCGATGTAAGGATGACGAATTCCCAGAATATCTTTTCCACTGGTAAACCACCTTCTCTTGGTAGTCCTTAAGATCTCTATTGAATTTAGAAGCTTGTGTATCCTTAATTTTCTTCACCACCATATCAACCAACTTTTCAAGGTCATCTTCATATCCTTTCAATTGTTCACTCGTACAATTAGCTCTAAGATCTATCAACACCTGATCTATTTCCTTATCCAAACCATTGATTGATTTAGTATTGTGGTCTACCAGTAATTTCATAAGAGCCACTGAACATGTCCCGCAGGCGTCCTCCCAACCAGACACAAATTCTGTATCATCAATGGGGAAAGTGGGTAATACCCGAACTCGTAGACCCCTCGGTATCATGCCCTTAACAATGTACTTTTCAAGAAAAATTCTATTCCACCAAATTTTAGTACGCTTGACAAGTAGTTTCTTTGTAGATTCGAATAAAACATCATTCCTGTGATTGCAAGCCCGTGTACCACCTGTCCCATCCTGTCCAAAGAATTCATCCGCTTGCCCCAGCCAGGATTTTTCCCTGGCCCTGTAGTCCATTAGACCTAGGTAAGACCCTGTGCGAAACACAGAACAGTGTTGACAAAATACAATAACCAAGGTATATATGAGCATTTTATATATAAAATCATAACACACTGGTGCTCAGGTATAGAACCGTCATGGATCAGTCGCTGCTATACATTAAACATGGATGTGGAAACCACAAAAATACAACCAAAAGATCCTTTATCATGATATAAATGTTTCTTTATTAGAAAGGACATAAAAGGACAAGAAGGCAGACATGTGCAAAATGCAAACTAAAGTGCAAATAGTGCCTAAAGACAACCTGGACCACCACCAGTCACAGAGGAAAGGTAGAAAGATATACAAATCTATTATACAAGAGGCATATGGTATATTGAGGGCAAACAGAGGCCAAGATTTAAAGTATATCACAGAGCTACACAGGAAAACCTATATCACCTCAAACAGAGGTGCCAGATATGAATAAATATCCATGATTATGTATATATAGAAGGAACCGACATAGTGATCAAGCCGGCGGACAAGGGAGGAAACGTCGTCTTATGGCCGAAAAATATGTATGAGAAGGAGGCCATGCGACAGCTCTCTAATGATGTCCATTATAGGAAGATGACGTTTAATCCCTTGTCCGCCTTTTGTACACAGTTGAAGGGGATTCTCATTAGAGCGAGAGAAGCTGACATCATTTCTGGTGAGCTTTGTACCGCATTAATAGTAGCTGAACCTTTGGTACCGACTTTTTATCTCCTCCCCAAGACGCATAAGAATATGCAGATCCCTCCGGGAAGACCTATAGTCTCGGGGCGGGGGGGCTATTTGGAGTGCGTCAACAAGTGGCTGGACTCCCTCCTCCAGCCGCTTGTGGAGGAGTTACCTTCTTTTCTCAAGGACACGAACCAGTTGTTGCGGAAAATGGATGGCCTCACGTTAGATGATGATACACTTTTAGCCACTATGGACGTGGAATCGTTGTATACGAGCATTCGCCATAGTGATGGGCTACGAGCAATCAAATTCTTTTTATCAACATCCAATCTTTCCCCTGACCTGCGGGCCTTGGTTATGGAGGTCTTAGAGTTTTCCCTCACGCATAATTTTTTTACGTTTAGGGGGTCCTTCTTCCTGCAGCTCCAGGGGACGGCTATGGGGGCGGCTTTCGCACCTTCCTATGCCAACCTGTTCCTGGGGTTGTGGGAGAGGGACCTCCTGATGTCAGATCGGCTGTCATCTATGGAGCGCGTCCCCCTGTGGACGCGCTACATAGATGATATCCTGGTGATCTGGCAGGGGGACGCAACATCGCTTGAGAGTTTTATTTCTGAATTAAATGGAAACAGCCTTAATATACACCTTACTGCCAAATTTGATAGGGATAGGGTGGAGTTCCTAGACGTCTTATTGAGTAGAGGTGTAGAGGGGACTATACAAAGCACCATCTATAGGAAGCCTACTGCCACTAACATGCTCCTACACGCGTCCTCCTCACATCCGACACATATGGTGCGGTCTGTACCAGTTGGCCAGTTTTTGCGTCTCCGACGATTGTGCTCAACTGAGGTAGAGTTTGAAAATCAGGCAAGAGACTTGAAGGGTCGTTTTGCAGAGAGAGGATATAGCAATAGATCTATTAAAAGAGCTTATTTACGAGCTAAACATAGTAATAGAAACTCTCTCTTGTATAAAACGAATGTCGAGCCTAAAAAATCAGAGGTAGTGAGATTTATTACTGACTACAATGCACGATCAGAACAAGTAAGGAGGATTATAGATAAATCTTGGAACATCTTGAAGACAGACCCGATTTTAGCCAAGATTATTCCCGAGAAACCCCAAATAACATTTAGGCGGTCTAAAAATTTACGGGATCACTTAGTTCGGAGTCATTATAGAGGGGATCCCCCCAGGACATTTCTGGATGAGTTCAATCGGTCCCGGAAGGGGGGTAGTATGGCATGTGGCCGCTGTGTGGCTTGTATTAATATGGTTAAAGATGACACTTTTATAGACTCTTCGGGACAGAAACAATATAAGATTGTTAAAAATATTACTTGTACGTCCCGGAATGTCATCTATTATGCCACATGCCCATGCTCCCTGATCTACATCGGACTTACCACACGACAACTGAAAGTTCGGATCAGGGAGCATGTTCTGGGTATACAAGCCGCGGTAAGTGAAGAAGATATTCATCTGCTCAAAACACTACCAAAGCATTTCAAAATATATCATAATTGCGATAGTAGTGGTCTGAGAGTCAAAGGTATTGACATGGTGGATGTGGGGATTCGGGGAGGTAAAATATCTCAAAGATTAGCTCAAAAAGAAACTCGTTGGATATGGACTCTCAATACGGTACATCCAAAAGGATTGAACGAGAGTTTATCCTATATTCCATTCCTGTGAGGTGGCTGTCCGGTATGGGACGGTGCTGGTGCATATGTAGGTGCAGCAGTGGTTGTTTTTATTTCTTTTTATTTCTTGCATTGTTTTTTAATTCATTGCTTGTTTTTTAGTTTTTCACCTTGGAGCCATTCTCGGTTTTTGTATATACTGCACCTGGTGATGTGACTGAAGTGGCCAAGCTATCCTTGATTATCTGTGGGAGAGTTCGAGAAGATGAGTGATGTGAAGTCGGACGTATTCAAACCAAGAAGACCATATATTCTGGATGGTGGAGGTGTTTTTACCTCGACAATGAACTTGATACTGATAATGGTCCATTGGGACTTCAATGTATACAGTATTTTTGGAATATTGTGCCTTCGGGCATGATAATTATTTTGTATGTATGGAATTTTGTTTTTGTTTTTGACACTGGTTTTCTCTTTTGTTACTGATATATGCACACATCCATAAATATTTAGAGATATGGCCCTATTTTAGTCTGTAACATCATTCTATTCATTGATGCTGTATAGGGGAGAGTTATTGTGTGTATTTGCGTGTCGTATGTTTGTCAGTTAAATTAGATTAATTCTGGAATGTATGGTGAATGGATATCTCGATAGTTGTCCCGGGTGGGATACCCTTCGTATCCCATTTGGGACATGGATAGCGGGGATTTGTCTCCCCGTTTTGGGAATATACGAGAAAGTCCTTTTGGATTTTTTGAGACAGCACAACGTAAGTGGGATTGATTGCTCTCATGGTATGTGTTTTGAAATGATGATGGTTTATGGGTCTAATTATCATTTTGCTTTCTTTAATCCCCTTTCCTTCCCCCCCCCCCCCCCCCCCTTTTTTGGTCATGTTGTCCTAATAGTTTGGTTTAATGTGGCATGTTATATGCTGGTATGGCGGTATTCCGATGTTTTGGCCCCTTACTGTGTTTTTAATATTGTGCACGTTTGCCTTGGGCTTTGCCCTGTATAAAAATGGCCGCCGCATGATCACTGGGTTGCGCAGGCGCGCTCGCTGCTTCTGTGTGGGTTGGTGCTCCGCCCATGTCGGGTGCCGGATCACGTGGGCCCGCGTAGATCCGGACGCGTCATGGATAGGAGGCGCCACCCATCGCGGGATGTGCGAGAGACGCGCCCGCACCACTTCCGGCAGGCGCATATAAATACGGGCAATTAGTGCTGTACATTCACGCCCCCTGAGGAAGGAGCAATCGGCTCCGAAACGCGCGTTGGGGTGACACCTGGACCACCTGGTCATTTGAGGACTGTGTTGAGGTAATGTTGGGGTTGGTTTTTTAACCCCTATAGATGGGTAATAGTCTAGCCCTTTATGGGAAGGATTTCTTTCCCGGTTTCGGCAACATGTGGGCTTATGGCATTAGTGGATAGGAGGTTTATTTGAGCACACCATAGGATATAGGCAGTGGTTCCTTCTATATATACATAATCATGGATATTTATTCATATCTGGCACCTCTGTTTGAGGTGATATAGGTTTTCCTGTGTAGCTCTGTGATATACTTTAAATCTTGGCCTCTGTTTGCCCTCAATATACCATATGCCTCTTGTATAATAGATTTGTATATCTTTCTACCTTTCCTCTGTGACTGGTGGTGGTCCAGGTTGTCTTTAGGCACTATTTGCACTTTAGTTTGCATTTTGCACATGTCTGCCTTCTTGTCCTTTTATGTCCTTTCTAATAAAGAAACATTTATATCATGATAAAGGATCTTTTGGTCGTATTTTTGTGGTTTCCACATCCATGTTTACTGGGTTAATGTGGTGGATGCAGGGTCCACAGGGGACAGCGGTGGTGGGACAGTGCTGCCTAGCCCACGGTATAGGAAACAGTTGGCTGTAGGCGTTCGACCCTCCTCCTCCTCCTCCTCCAGAAGCGAAAGCTCGTCCACAGAGCGCAGTCGTACGAGCACTCCATCTGCAGCTGCCACTGTTGCACACGATGTGTCCCCCTATCGAGCAGCTAGTGGAAAGCGTCAGCAGGCTGTGTTGCAGATGATGTGTTTGGGCAACAGACACACCGCCGAGGTGCTGGCCGAGTACTTGAAGCGACAAACTGAGTCATGGCTGGGCAGTGTACATCTTGAGGCAGGCAAGGTAGTTAGTGATAACGGCCGTAATTTTGTGGCAGCCATAGCCCTTTCAAAACTCAGCCATATACCTTGCTTGGCTCACACCTTGAACCTGGTGGTGCAGTGCTTCCTCAAAAATTATCCGGAGTTAACAGCCCTGCTCCAGAAGGTGCGAAGACTGTGCGCGCACATCCGCCGGTCGCCTGTACACTCCGTTCGTATGCAGAAGCTGCAGCGATTGCTCCACCTTCCCAACCACCGCCTCATTATCGACATTGCAACAAGGTGGAACTCCACCCTGCACATGGTGGAGCGGCTGTGCGAGCAGAGGCAGGCCATAATGCATTTGTGGGAGGATACACGGACAGGCACTTTGAGAGCAGACATGGAGTTGACAGGTGTGCAGTGGTCGAAGCTGAAAGACCTCTGTAAAGTCCTTCAGTGTTTTGAGGAATGCACACGGCTGGTAAGCGTAGACGACGCCATCCTAAGCATGAGCATCCCACTTATGCGTCTGCTCATGCAAACTTTGACGCACCTTAAGGAGCAGGCGTCTGCAGCCAATGTTGATGAGGAGGAAGAGGAGGAGGGAATCCTTGATGACATTCAGCCATTGTCTGCTCAGGGACCTCTCCTGGACGAGGTGGAGGAAGAAGAGGAGGAGGAGGAGGATGATGGGGATGATTACTTAGGGGAGGAGGATGCATCTCGTGGGGCAAGTGAAAATGTTGGCGTGGCAAGGTCTGGTACAGGGTTTGTGCGTGACTGGAGGGATGTGGATTTGCCAGAAAGTGCTCCTCCAACCAGCACTCGCAGTGCATCATTGACACCGGGAACATTGGCCCACATGTCAGATTATGCCTTGCAGATCCTAAAAAGGGACCCACGCATTGCCAAAATGATGAACGATGACGACTACTGGTTGGCCAGCATCCTGGATCCACGCTATAAAGGCAAATTACAAAACATCATGCCACAAGAGAACCTTGACCTAATATTGGCTAATAAACAAGCAACTCTGGTAAATCGGTTGCTTGAGGCATTCCCAGCACACAGCAGCGGTGATGGTTCTCACACGAGCCGTACGGGCCGGGGGCAGCTTGGCAGAGGTGTTCGTGGTGCACACAGCAGAAGTGGCGTTGGAGACAGGGGTTTCATGACAATGTTGTGGACTGATTTTTCAAATAACGCTCACACAACTGGTAATACTGCATCGATGGAAAGTGACAGGAGACAGCAGTTGTCAACTATGGTTACAAACTACTTTTCCTCCCATATCGATGTTCTCCCACACAGGTCATTCCCCTTTGACTATTGGGCCGCTAACTGGACACCTGGCCTGAATTGGCCCAATATGCCTTACAGGAGCTCGCTTGCCCAGCTGCAAGTGTGCTATCGGAAAGAGTCTTCAGTGCAGCTGGATCAATCCTGACAGAAAAAAGGACCCGTCTGTCAACCCAAAATGTGAATGATCTAACCTTCATTAAAATGAACCATGCATGGGTTTCCAAGGATTTTGTCCCACCTTCCCCTGATGACACATAGGGTGACAGAAAAATGGCTTGCTTTGGTCCACCTCTTCCTGGGACTTGACCTATTTCGCCTTTTGCATCAGCTGAATGTCCAACATCAACATATGCCACTTTCTAAAACTCCCTAACTGTGCTGCCTCCCCCCCCATGGCCGGGGTCACCACCTAGCGCACGACACCGTGCGAGTGCCGTTGCCCTGGACAGGTGGGTAGGCCGACTCTTGGGCGCGGGCACCGGCACAGGGTCCCTCATAGTGCAATCAAGTGTCTCTGACGGTGGTGGTGCACACCCGCCGTCAGACACACCGCCGTACTATGAGGGGCCCAGTGCCAGTACCGACGCCCACGAGTGGGCCCCCCTTGCTTGGGCAGGGCCCCAGCATTTGCAATCTTTACCTCTCCCTGCTCCTCCGCTGTGTAATCTGGGCCGTCAAATCCATACTGTGCCTGACACCGTCTGAGCCTGCCTCCTGATGTACAGACATATATTTTGAATGTGTACGCTATTCATACATGTTATCCGGGGATACGGTACCCTTTCTAACCTTTGTGCAATCACGTGCAATCCATACTGGGCCTAACACCGTCTGAGCCTGCCTCCTGATGTACAGACATATATTTTGAATGTGTACGCTATTCATACATGTTATCCGGGGATACGGTACCCTTTCTAACCTTTGTGCAATCACGTGCAATCCATACTGGGCCTAACACCGTCTGAGCCTGCCTCCTGATGTACAGACATATATTTTGAATGTGTACGCTATCCATACATGTTATCCGGGGATACGGTACCCTTTCTAACCTTTGTGCAATCACGTGCAATCCATACTGGGCCTAACACCGTCTGAGCCTGCCTCCTGATGTACAGACATATATTTTGAATGTGTATGCTATCCATACATGTTATCCAGGGATACGGTACCCTTTCTAACCTTTGTGCAATCACGTGCAATCCATACTGGGCCTAACACCGTCTGAGCCTGCCTCCTGATGTATAGACATATATTTTGAATGTGTACGCTATCCATACATGTTATCCGGGGATACGGTACCCTTTCTAACCTTTGTGCAATCACGTGCAATCCATACTGGGCGTGAGAACGGCTGGCGAGCTGTTAAGCAAGCTACAGCACCTGTGGTTTGCACACGTAAGTTTTTCATTTTTTCAGGAATGACGGTTAGGCCTAATTCCGGAACTGCGGTTGACCTGCACTTACTGGGAAATCATTGTTTGCGGGTAATAATTGTCATCAGTGATCCCCATCACTAACGTTGTTCAGCGGGTTATCTGCACCTGTAAGCGACAAACGCTGGCCTTTTCAGTGTAGCGCACATGCAGCCACGGACATGTAATGGCATGACACACCAGTTATTGGCCAATCTCATGTGCCAGAGCCTCACGTGTCCCTCTAGTAAGCCGGACTCGGACCGCGGGGCATGACGGAGTCTCGTTCGTTAACGGAATTAAGCTTGCAATGTGTGCATCTGTTCTGTAGCTGGCATGGTTGAGGTTTCCCAGGTGGAGTCGAATTTAACCGTAGGCTCCACTCCTGGTGGTGCCCTTCTGGACATTCCTTTAAGGTTCAGCTTTGCAACCATACTGCCCACGTAAAACAAACACTTTGCCTTCATGAACGCTGTTTGGAGGGTCATGACTCGTGGGAATAACGCCGCCCAATCAGTTAACCTGCTAGAGAGATCGTTCGTTGCTCCCAAGCATGACATCACACTCCCTAGGAAGAAGGTAATGCCACTGTGGCGACCGTACTCCTGGGGGCGACACAAGTGCACTGATGCCCAGCCACTGCTTGATGAATCTGCTGGTACATTGACCCAGACCACTACATTCCCCTCGCACGCTACACGGCCTGGATCTGACCCTGATGAAACTCAGGTTACCCTTCCCATATACAGTTCCATCTTACACGGTGACAAAGAGGAAGCTGCAGATGAAAGTGCAGGTTTGGCCCACCCGCCATCAGACACACCACCGTACTATCAGGGGCCCTGTGCCAGTGCCGTCGCCAACGAGTGGGCCCCCCCCTGCTTTCTCAGGATCACAGCACTTGCAAAGTTGAAACACTGTGCAGTGAGATGGAAGATGGGGACGACGAGGAGTCCAGACAAGTACAGGGATTCCCTAGCGAGGAGACTTATTTGATTGTTTTCAATGTTGGGACAGCAATTTTTGGGGAGCACTATACTCTGGAGAATGATAGATGGTGCCCACCATACACTGGAACATTCCAAAGGTGGACATCAGACACTGGAGCAGCATTTACAGGGCCCATTATACACTAGAGCATTAGAAATGGGGCCCATTATGTTTGGAGCATTATTTGGGCCCATAAGACAGTGGAGCTTCATCCATGGGGACCAACATATACTGTAGCACTATGTGGAGCTCATCATATACTGTTTCAAACATTATATGGGACCAATGATTCTGTATGGAGAAGTAGATGGGCCTCGTCATGAGATGTAAAAAGTGAAGTATTTTTCATTGTACTATACCGCTATTTCTCTGCCGTATCGGAGCATGATGAGTTGTGGTATGTGATAAAGGGGCGCTCTTTCGCCCAGGGCACATGAAAACCTGGAGCCAGCCCTACCCCCCCACAACTTCAGCCAAGTAACCCCCATTTTTCAGTGCGTAACTTGTATTATGAAGTTAATTAAGGTTGACAAGCTTAAGTAAGAAGAATTGATGCTTTTGGCATTCAAATGGGCACTGTAGGTGTGTTTCCTGTCCTCCTCTCACTGCCGACTTTTATTCCCCATTGACTTACATTGGGTTTCGTGTTTCGGGACGACCCCGACTTTTCCCTATAATCGGACGATCTTGCTCGACCCGACTTTTGGAAAAGTCGGGTTTCACGAAACGAAACGCGACCCTAAAAAACCAAAAGTCGCTCAACTCTACTGACCACACTCCAACACCTGCATCCCACACATCATAGTAGTGTAGCAAAGTACCCTTTGGTGGCTCCCTGCTTGGAACACGAAGCGTGTTGGGAGGCGGGTGGAGTTAGTTGGCATCAAAAGAGCTGGAAGAGTTTAGGATTTAGTCAGTCTGACAGAGTCAGTGGAAGCGTGAAGATCCCCTGAGTGGGATGGATGAAGGAAGTGCTGCAGCCGACCTCAGTGACCTGGGTCCGCTGGCACAGGAAAGAGACATTGATGGAAAGCCTGACTCTCTCCATAAGAAGGAAGGATTAGTATGGAATGTAAGGAGAGGAGGACTAAGGATTAGGGTTAGAGCAGAACCCTTCCCCAGTTCACAGCGCAAGGTCGGGGTCCGGTCCCCGAGGTTGTATGGATACTAATGGTTCCGCAGCAGACACCGGAGGAATAGAAGGTGTCACCACTTTAATCCCACACAAGACTTGGGGGCACAACAGCAACGATAGTGAGCCGGGACTTGGTAGCAAGGAGCCCCTTTAGCAGGCTACAGCTGTCTGCCTTACAAGTAGAGTTCATAGGAACATCTGACAGGAGGAACTCCAGTGTAACTCAGTACTGTGAGTACTTCACTATAGGCGCAAAAGGGAGACGTTCAGAAAAGGCATATATGTTGGCAGAGTGTTGGAAGGGAGTGCTTCATCTTGCCTGGAAGTTGGCTGAGCCCCTGACCTGGAGGACACGGTACCGATGCGGGCACCTGCATGCTCAACAGACTGTGAGTAAAGCTTTGGAACTACATGCCCTGGTGTCCTCCGCTTATTACTGCGCCAACCCACTCAGCACTGCTACATCTTGGTGCCGGACACAACACTCTCTCCCTTAACACCTATCTTCTCCATCTACTCTGCCCTGGGACTACAGCCCTACTTGTGGAGGGCCACAACATCATTGCTGCACCACACCATCTGTCCCAGAGAATCTGTCTGCAGCGTCGGCTTAACATCTTCATTGCCGAACACCACAGGTGGCGTCACGAATCATCCACTTATAAACTTTAATCATCTGTCACACCATCCCCTTTTATATGGACGCCCAGGGCCACGGACAGGTTCACCGCTACCGTGACACTTCCCATTGAAATCAACGGGCCCGGCTCCAGGTACCCCACAGCCCTGGCGGGTGACCCACATGCGCCTGGCCTTCCCTTGCCCACCTGTTTGTGCCTCAGCCGTGCCCGCCTTAGCCGAGCCCACCTGCTTGTGCCTCAGCCGTGCTCGTCGGCCAGTGACTTAGCTGTGTCCGCCTGTTGTGCCTCAGCCGTTCTGGCCTCAGTCTTGCCTGCCTGTCTGAGCCTCAGCCTGACCAGCTAGCCAGTGCCACAGCTGTGCTCTGTGCTTCCTTGCACTCACTCTGTCTCTGCACTGTGCATTGCATGCCCTCTTGGCATGCGCAGGCACTAGCTTGCTCTTTGGCAAACCTCCCCGTGCTTCTCTAAAGCACGCGCAGGTCTTGCCATGAACCCTGACGTGCCTCTAGCATGCACAGGCCCTAGCTTGTACCCTGGTGTGCCCTCTATCACGCACAGGCCCTAGCCTGTACCCTTGCGTGCCCCCTAGTATGCACAGGCCCTAGCCTGTACCCTGGCATGCCCTCTAGCATTCACAGGCCCTAGCCTGTACCCTGGCGTGCCCTCTAGCATGCACAGGCCCTAGCCTGAACTCTGGCATGCCTCTTAGCGCACGCAGGCCCTTCCCTGGCCTGAACCCTGGCATGTCCCTTAGCACGCACCTGACTTGGACCCTGGTGTGCCCCCTAGCACACACCCTACCTTGCACACACCCTGCCTTGCACTCTTCCTTGGACCCTGGTGCGCTTCCTACCTCGCACCCTGCCTTGAACCTGGAACTCTGCCTTGGACCTTGGCGTGTCTCCTAACACGCACGATGTTTTGAACTCTAGCGTGCCTCCTTTCCTGAACCCTAGCTTGCCTGCCGGATGCCCGGAGCCTGCCGATAACTGCCAGAGGTCCGGAGCCGGATGACTGCGGCCTGATGTCTGGAGCTGATGTCCACAGCCTGATGTCCGGATCCTGTCGATCGTTGCCAGATGTCTGGAGTCCGATGCCATCTAGCCCTTGCCGGAACCCTGGCATGCCACCTAGCACGTACCATGCCTTGGACCTTGGCATGCCCTCGAATGCACCTTGCTGTGTATCACCTTGTCCTCGTAATTATGTCTTGCACCTGATGTTACCCTGAGATCATGCTTTAATGAAGATACCCTGAGACCACGCTTTGTCTTGTCTTGTATCCTGCACGTTCCCTGTTGCCAGACACTCACACTCGTGTTTTCCTTGAGCCGGCCGTCTGGTTCCAGCAGTCGTGGTGGCTCACCCCCTTGGTTTTTGCCCCTGACACTCCCTGTATAGGGGGTGGTTCCTCACAATGTCAGCGCACCCTAGGTGGGTAGGTGCCACGACTCATTGGGTCCACTCTAGAAGTCGACTCAGCAGAAACTGACTCCGTCACATTCAGCTCTTTAAAATGATGTTCAACAGGATTTGGGTCAGGGCTCATAGAAGGCCACTTCAGAATAGTCCAATGTTTTCCTATTAGTCATTCTTGGGTGTTTTTAGCTGTGTGTTTTGGGTCATTATCCTGTTGCAAGACCCATGACCTGCGACTGAGACCAAGCTTTCTTACACTGGGCAGCACATTTCTCTCTAGAATCCCCTTAGTCTTGAGATTTCATTATACTCTGCACAGATTCTAGACGCCCTGTGCAAGATGCAGCAAAGCAGCCCCAGAACATAACAGAGCCTCCTCCATGTTTTACAGTAGGGACAGTGTTCTTTTCTTGACATGCTTCATGTTTCCATCTGTGAACATAGGGCTGACGTGCCTTGCCAAAAATTTCAATTTTGGTCTCATCTGTCCATAGGACATTCTCCCAGAAGGTTTGTGGCTTCTCAACATGTAGTTTAGCAATTTCCAGTCTGGGTTTTTTATGATTTTTTTTTTCAATAATGGTGTCCTGTCCTCTTTGGTCATCTCCTATGAAGTCCTCTTTGGCTCTTACAATGATGGATTGTGCGATCTTACACTGATGTTCCTTGAGCTTAACACCTTTACCCCCAAGGGTGGTTTGCATGTTATTGACAGGACAATTTTTACAATTCTGCCCACTGTCCCTTTATGAGGTAATAACTCTGGAACTCTTCCATGGATCCCGGTGATTCGGACACAGATTTCTCATGACATATTGTACTTCATGATAGTGGTAAAAATTTATTTGATGCAACTTGTGTTTATTTGTGAAAAAAATGGAAATTTGGTGAAAATTTTGAAAATTTCAGAATTTTCCAACTTTGAATTTTTAT
This sequence comes from Dendrobates tinctorius, assembly GCF_039654945.1. Taxonomy (NCBI): domain Eukaryota; kingdom Metazoa; phylum Chordata; class Amphibia; order Anura; family Dendrobatidae; genus Dendrobates; species Dendrobates tinctorius. The sequence goes on from NW_027361802.1 coordinate 14,233,613, forward strand.
GCTCTTAAATCACAGAGATATGGCACTCAAAAAACTTAATAAGTAACATTTCCCACATGTTTACTTTACATCAGCACAATTGTGGAACCAACATTTTTTTATTAGGAAGTTATAAGGGTTAAAAGTTGACCAGCGATTTCTCATTTTTACAATTCCATTTTTTTTAGGGTTTATGGACCACATCACATTTGAAGCCACTTTGAGGGGTCTATATGATAGAAAATACCCCAAAGGGACACCATTCTAAAAACTGCACACTGGAAGGTGCTCAAAACCACATTCGAGAAGTTTATTAACCCTTCAGGTGCTTCACAGGAAATTTTGGAATGTTTAAAAGTAATGAACATTTAACTTTTTTTCACAAAAAATTTAATTCAGATCCAATTTGTTTTATTTTACCAAGGGTAACAGGAGACATTGGATGCCAAAAGTTGTTGTACAATTTGTACTGAGTATGCTGATACCCCATATATGCAGGTAAACCACTGTTTGGGCGCATGGCAGAGATCAGAAGGGAAGGAGCGCCATTTGACATTTCAATGCAAAATTGTCTGGAATTGAGATCGAACGCCATGTCGCGTTTGTAGAACCCTTGATGTGCCTGAACAGTGGAAACCCCCCACAAGTGACACCATTTTGGAAAGTAGACCCCCTAAATAACTTATCTGGATGTGTGGTGAGCACTCTGAACCCTCAAGTGCTTCACAGAAGTTTATAATGTAGAGCCATAAAAATAAAAAATGTTATTTTTTTTGCAAAAAGTGATCTTTGCACCCCCAATTTTTCCCCCAAGGGTAACAGTAGAAATTGGACCCCAAAAGTTGTTGTGAAATTTGTCTTGAGTATGCTGATACCCCATATGTGGGGGTAAACCACTTTTTGGGTGTATGGCAGAGCTCGGAATGGAAGGAGCATCGTTTGACTTTTTCAGCATAGAATTGGCTGGAATTGAGATCAGATGAATGACACGTTTGGAGAGCCTCTGATGTGCCTAAACAGCAAAAATCCCCCAATTCTAACTCCAACCCTAACCACAATATACCACTAACCCTAATCCCAACCCTAACCCTAACTTTAGCCCCAACCTTAACCTTAACTCTAATGGAAAAATGGAAGTAAATACATTCTATTTATTTTATTATTTTTCCCTAACTAAGGAGGTGATAAAAGGGGGGGTTGATTTACTATTTATAGCGGGTTTATATAGTGAGTGTTTATGTTTGGCATCGGTCACACACTAAAAGACGCTTTTTATTGCAAAAAATGTTTTTTGCATCACCACATTTTGAGAGCTATAATTTTTCCATATTTTGGCGCACAGAGTCATGTGAAGTCTTGTTTTTTGCCGGACGAGTTGATGTTTTTATTGGTGCCATTTTCAGGCACATGGCATTTTTTGATCGCCTGTTATTCCGATTTTTGGCAGGCAGAATGAAGAAAAACCAGCAATTCATGAATTTCTTTTGGGGGGAAGTGTTTACACCATTCCGTGTGTGGTAAAATTGATAAAGCAGTTTTATTCTTTGGGTCAGTACGATTACAGTGATTCCTCATTTATATCATTTTTTTGTTTTGGCGCTTTTATTCAATAAAAACTATTTTATAGAAAAAATAATTATTTTTGCATCGCTTTATTCTGAGAGCTATAACTTTTTAATTTTTCCGGTGATGGAGCTCTTCGGTGGCTTGTTTTGTGCGGGACAAGATGGCATTTTCAGTGGTACCAGGTTTATTTATATCTGTCTTTTTGATCGCGTGTTATTCCACTTTTTGTTCGGTGGTATGATGATAAAGCTTTTTTTGCCTTTTTTAAAATGGTGTTCACTGAAAAGTTTTTACTAGGGGGACAGTTTTATAGGTCGGGTCGTTACGGACGTGGCAATGCTAAATATGTGTACTTTCATAGTTTAGATTTTTTTTAATTCAAATATTGATTTAACCCCTTTCCTACATTAGACGTACTATTCCGTCAATGTGACCTGGGACCTACAGTTGTGGCCAAAAGTATTGACACCCCTGCAATTCTGTCAGATAATACACAGTTTCTTCCTGAAAATGATTGCAAACACAAATTCTTTGGTATTATTATCTTCATTTAATTTGTCTTAAATGAAAAAACACAAAAAGAATTGTCCTAAAGCCAAATTGGATATAATTCCACACCAAACATAAAAAAGAGGGTGGACAAAAGTATTGGCACTGTTCGAAAAATCATGTAATGCTTCTCTAATTTGTGTAATTAACAGCACCTGTAACTTACCTGTGGCACCTAACAGGTGTTGGCAATAACTAAATCACACTTGCAGCCAGTTGACATGGATTAAAGTTGACTCAACCTCTGTCCTGTGTCCTTGTGTGTACCACATTGAGCATGGAGAAAAGAAAGAAGACCAAAGAACTGTCTGAGGACTTGAGAAACCAAATTGTGAGGAAGCATGAGCAATCTCAAGGCTACAAGTCCATCTCCAAAGACCTGAATGTTCCTGTGTCTACCGTGCGCAGTGTCATCAAGAAGTTTAAAGCCCATGGCACTGTGGCTAACCTCCCTAGATGTGGATGGAAAAGAAAAATTGACAAGAGATTTCAACGCAAGATTGTGCGGATGTTGGATAAAGAATCTCGACTAACATCCAAACAAGTTCAAGCTGTCCTGCAGTCCGAGGGTACAACAGTGTCAACCCGTACTATCCATCAGCGTCTGAATGAAAAGGGACTGTATGGTAGGAGACCCAGGAAGACCCCACTTCTTGCCCCGAGACTTTAAAAAAGCTAGGCTGGAGTTTGCCAAAACTTACCTGAAAAAGCCTAAAACGTTTTGGAAGAATGTTCTCTGGTCAGATGAGACAAAAGTAGAGCTTTTTGGGCAAAGAAAAGAACACGGTACCTACAGTCAAACATGGCGGAGGTTCCCTGATGTTTTGGGGTTGCTTTGCTGCCTCTGGCACTGGACTGCTTGACTGTGTGCATGGCATTATGAAGTCTGAAGACTACCAACAAATTTTGCAGCATAATGTAGGGCCCAGTGTGAGAAAGCTGGGTCTCCATTGAGGTCATGGGTCTTCCAGCAGGACAATGACCCAAAACACACTTCAAAAAGCACTAGAAAATGGTTTGAGAGAAAGCACTGGAGACTTCTAAGGTGGCCAGCAATGAGTCCAGACCTGAATCCCATAGAACACTGTGGAGAGATCTAAAAATGGCAGTTTGGAGAAGGCATCCTTCAAATATCAGGGACCTGGAGCAGTTTGCCAAAGAAGAATGGTCTAAAATTCCAGCAGAGCATTGTAAGAAACTCATTGATGGTTACCGGAAGCGGTTGGTCGCAGTTATTTTGGCTAAAGGTTGTGCAACCAAGTATTAGGCTGAGGGTGCCAATACTTTTGTCTGGCCCATTTTTGGAGTTTTGTATGAAATGATCAATTTTTTGCTTTTTGCTTCATTCTCTTTTGTGTTTTTTCATTTAAGACAAATTAAATGAAGATAATAATACCAAAGAATTTGGCCACAACTGTAAGTCCCAAGGACGGAATAGTACGTCTAGCGCGATCAGCTGCGCTCACGGGGGGAGCGCAGCTGATTGCGGCCAGATGTTAGCTGATTATCAAAGCTGGCACCCGGCACTATCTGTCAGGGGCGGTCACGGACCACCCCCGACACGTTAACCTCTAGCACACTGCGATCAAACACGATCGCAGTGTACTGGGGGTTTAGGGAAGCATCGGGAGGGAGGGGGCTCCCTCCGTGCTCTCCTGAGACCCCTGCAGCAGCGCAATGTGCAGCGCTGCTGCTGAGGCCTCCTTCCCTGCAGGTCCCCGAATCCAAAATGGCGGCGGGGACCTTTGGGGGCCTGCAGGGAGGCAGCTTCCTCATTCCTGCAAAGCACCGGCATGAGGAAGCCTGCAGCACTGCCTGTGACAGATCGCTGATCTGTCACAGTGATCTGTGATGTGACAGATCAGCGATCAGTCACATGACAGTGATGTCCCCCCTGGGACAATGTAATAAAGTTTAAAAAAAAAGGTGTAAAAATAATTTATAAAAAATCGCTAAATAAATTAAAAAAAAAATTCCCTAATAAATTCATTTTTTTGAAGATAAAAAAACAATAAAAGTACACATATTTGGTATCGCCGCAGCCGTAACCACCCGCCCTATAAAACTGTCCCACTAGTTAACCGGTTTATTGAACCCCTTAAAAAATAAAAAACAAAGCAAAAAAAAAAAACTTTATCATCATACTGCCGATCAAAAAGACGGATATAAATAACCATCGTTCCGCTGAAAACGTCATCTTGTCCCGCAAAAAACGAGCTGCCACACAGCGTCATCAGCAAAAAAATAAAAAAAAGTTATGGCTCACAGAATAAAGCGATGCAAAAATAATTATTTTTTATATAAAATTGTTTTCATTGCATAAAAGCGCCAAAACATAAAAAATGACATAAATGAGGTATCGCTGTAACCGTACTGACCCGAAGAATAAAACCACTTTATCAATTTTACCACACGCGGAACGGTGTAAACGTCCCCCCCAAAAGAAATTCATGAAACGTTGGTTTTTGTTCATTCTGCGTCCCAAAAATCGGAATAAAAAGCGATCAATGTCACGTGCCTGAAAATGGTACCAATAAAAACATCAACTCATCCCACAAAAAATAAGACCTCACATGACTCGTGGGTCTAAATATGGAAAAATTATAGCTCTCAAAATGTGGTGATGCAAAAACTATTTTTACAATAAAAAGCGTCTTTTAGGCTAGTTTCACACTTGCTTTTTTTTGCAGCGCGTTTTTCCCGCAAAAAAACGCATTGAAAAAATGCATACAAAAGCATACAACTGCTGCGTTTTTTTCAAGCATTTTTATGAGCATGCATGAAAAAAACGCAGCGTTTTTATGCGTTTGTATGCGTTTTTAGTGCGTTTTTACCGCGTTTGCTTTTTTCCAACATTAGGTGGCCCCTCACACTAACCCAAACCATGACTTTACTAACCCTAACCCTGACCCTAACCCTAACCCTGACCCTAACCCTAACCCTAACCCTGACCCTAACCCTTAACCAAACCATACTTAACCCTAACCCAAACCCTAAACCCTAACTAACCCTAACCCTGACCCTAAACCTAACCCTGACCCTAACCCTAACCCTAACCCTAACCCTGACCCTAACCCTAACCCTGACCCTAACCCTGACCCTAACCCTGACCCTGACCCTAACCCTAACCCTTAACCAAACCATACCCTGATCCTAACCCTAACCCTAACCCTAACCCTGACCCTAACCCTAACCCTTAACCAAACCATACCCTGATCCTAACCCTGACCCTGACCCTAACCCTAACCCTAACCCTAAACCCCCTTAACTAACCCTAACTCTAACCCAAACCCCTAAATTCCATTGTCTAAACTAATGGTAAAAAAAAAAACGCATGTGCAAAAAAACGCATACATAAGCATGCCAATGCGCACATATGCTCACCATAGACTTATAATGGGTGTCTTGCTGTAAAAAAACGCATTGCACGCGCATGCGTTTTTTTGAGGCAAGTCGGACCCTCAAAAAATGCAACAGGTTGCATTTTGTGCGCCCGAGCGCATACCACAAAAAAACGCATGCGCAGTAAAACGCGTACAAACGCATGTGTATGCGCACATAAGCGCATCCCATGCAAAGTATAGGAAAAAAAAACGCATGCGCTATTTAGCGCTAAAATACCGCGAAAAAAAACGCAAATGTGAAACCAGCCTTAGCGTGTGACAGCTGCCAAACATAAAAACCGGCTATAAATAGTAAATCAAACCCCCCTTTATCACCCCGTTAGTTAGGTAAAAGTAATAAAATAAAAAAAAGTATTTATTTTCATTTTCCCATTAGGGTTAGGGCTAGGGTTAGGGCTAGGGTTAGGGCTAGGGGTGTGCTGGGGTTAGGGTTGGAGTTAGAATTGGGGGGTTTCCTCTGTTTTGGCACATCAGGGGCTTTCCAAATGCGACATGGCGTCCGATCTCAATTCCAGCCAAAAAAGTCAAATGGTGCTGCAATTTCTCCTGATACCCTTGGTAAAATAAAAAAAATTGGACCTGAAGTAATTTTTTTGTGAAAAAAAGTTAAATGTTCATTTTTTTTAAACATTCAATAAATTCCTGTGAAGCACCTGAAGGGTTAATAGACTTCTTGAATTTGGTTTTGAGCACCTTGCAGTTTTTCGAATGGTGTCACTTTTGGGTATTTTCTATCATATAGACCCCTCAAAGTGACTTCAAATGTGATGTGGTCCGTAAAAATAAAATGGTGTTGTAAAAATGAGAAATCACTAGTCAACTTTTAACCCTTATAACTTCCTAACACAAAAAAATTTTGGTTCCCAAATTGTGCTGATTAAAGTAAACATGTGGGAAATGTTACTTATTAAGTTTTTTGAGTGCCATATCTCTGTGATTTAAGAGCATAAAAATTCAAAGTTGGAAAATTGCAAAATTTTCAAAATTTTCTCCAAATTTCCATTTTTTTCACAAATAAATGCAAGTTATATGAATAAAATTTTACCACTAACATGAAGTACAATATGTCACGAGAAAACAATGTCAGAATCACCGGGATCCATGGAAGCGTTCCAGACTTATTACCTCATAAAGGGACAGTGGTCAGAATTGTGTGACTCGTCCTAGTGAAAAAAAATGGAAGAGAAAAAAAAAACAAGAGCAACTCTGTTCAACTAAGATGACACCTGAGAAAAAAAATTGATCCATATCACTTTGATGATAAGTCTCATGAATGTGTAAATCCAGCCTTGCAAAAAGAAATTTAAGCAATTGTTTCTCAGACAAACAAGCCTTGGTTTCAGTATTTTTCTTCAATAGGAAAATTAGTGCTGTGGAGACGAGAACTGCCTTCCTTGTTTGCAGTATGTTAAGAATGAAAAAAGAAATGGAGCTGTTTATGTGCTGTACTGAAGTAGTGTATATTATGGATAAATCAATTCACCATCACATACACTCTGCGAGCCCTGCACCTCTCACTTGAATCTGTGTATTATTATTCATAGAGATTGGTCACATGAGAAAGGATTCTCCCTTTCGGGAGAATGGGATCGATTATGCTAATGATTCTCAGCTCAATCTCTGATCAAAGTTGGAGCCGAGTGTCAGTGTACTGTGATTCGATCCTATCCTGTGTGATGTTTTACATGCACCCCATAAACTTCAATGGGTGCGTGTGATCCAATTTGTGGAGCCACTTGAAGCATGCTGCGTTTTCTCATTCTGAATTGTAATGAAAAAAAACAAACAAAACAGATCTGCTCTGTCCCTTAACATAATATTAGTGCGCGTACTATCCGATAAAACACCGGATAGTGCTCGGCCAAGTTATACGCTTGTATGAGCAACTCTCATTTTCTTTGTTCTTCAGAGCCTCAGTACCACACCACACTCTGATTTAGGCCTTTTTACCCCTATCTGCACTAATGAGCTGTGCTCTCTGACCTCCATCCTATCCCTAGGTTGTAAAATTCTAAAATAGGCACTGCTTTCTCTGCATCATCTTTTATAGTGGCTTTGCTAGTCCTCCTGATTGACTGCGCAAGACCATGTGAGGTGACAGCTGAAATACCGCACGGTCACGCCTGCGTCATGTGAGCCTGCTACTTTAAATTGCAGTCTGTATTCTGTTAAAAGATTTCCCTATAAGCTATGAGCTACAATTTCTTTAAAGCTCTTATGTAGATTGATAACTAATAATACAATTTTATTACAGAACTGCCATTTAATCAGAAAACTAAGTTTAGCTGTACAGTGTCTCCAAGGGTGACGCTTTATATTATGAAGGCCATTTATCATAATTAAACTAAAGCTTAATTATAAGTTTAAAAATGGAATACAATGTACATTTCCAGTGCCTGTAGCCATTAAGAACCCTTCCCTATATATTGTGTAATCTAAAAATTTGCATATGTTTTCATGATGACGACTATGAAACTAATAACTTTCTTTTATGTATTTCATATGTCTTTCTTCACATAAATAATATGCCTGATGAGGTGACGTTCAACCCTTATGGTGTGTGCACACGCTGCGGATTCTGCTGCGGTTCCGCAGCGGATTTGTCCGCTCCGGGTCCGCAGCAGTTTTTGCTGCGGTGTACAGTACCATTATTCCCTATGGGAATAAAAAACCGCAGTGCAGACGGTGCGGATTTTTCCGCGCGGTTTTCCTGCGGTTTTGAAACCGCAGAAAGAATTGACATGTCAATTCTTTCTGCGGATTCCGCTGTGGTTTGCCATCTCCTCCATTGTGGAGATGAAAAACCGCAGGGCAAAACCGCAGAGCAATCCTCAGGTAAAACCGCAGGTGTTTTGACCTGCAGATTTACCTGCGGATTTTACAAAATCCGCGCGGCCAAATCCGCACCTAATCCGCAGCGTGTGCACGTAGCCTTAGGGCTTCTGCTCCAATGTGGCAATACCTCTCTGAATAAGCATGTCATAAGGTACTATAAATAATTTCCCCTGTAGTTTTTATTTTTACCAGTCTGTTTACATTTTGTTTTTATCTTTAAAAATTGTAAATGTAGCACTTTTTTTTTTTGAGACAATACATTTTTTCATTATGTTATTTTTCTAATACATCCCATAGTGCATTTACACTATTTATTAAACCCGTTCAACGCCCGGTTGACAAGCATTTTTATTGGTAAATTTCCGGCGCCATTTTTTTAAGACAGTGTGTCTGCGAAAATACAGTGTCTTCAATAAAATGTTGTCAGCGTGGTATGTACACACCCTGACTCCAGCGCCATTATATTGAAGTTATGTACTACAACGTCAACATGGCAGTGCTCACGCGCTGCCCATAGGGATAATGACGATGGGCGGTGTATGCACTCTACTATGTTGATGTTGTAGTACATTACTTTAATAAAATTACACCAAAGTGGGCGCATGCCCATGCTGCGCTATTCAGTGCCATTTTATTGAAGACACTGTATATGCAATTTCTCAGACACAGTGTATTAAAAAAAATGGTGCCGGATAGAGCAGTATGCACATAGGTTGACTCTGGTGCAATTTTATTGAAGTTTTGTGCTACAAACTTAAAGGGATCCTATCATCAGTAATAACACTGTTAACTTGTAGATATGTGGCTATTCTGCAGGTTAACAGCATTATGCTGCCCGGCGCCTGGCTCACAGCCTAATGGAGTGGGGAGAAAATTAACTTTATTTTCCCTGCCAGCATTTGGTTTCAGTCATGGAGGTGGGGGCGGTGCTCTGAGTTTACAGAGTGTCCGCTGTAATCGTACCCCTGGCCCTGACTGACACTGGCTCTACATTGAGGCGGCTGTCTGTCAGGGCCAGGAACATGGTTACAGCGGCCTCTCTGTATTCTCAGAGCGATGACTGACCAGCGCCGCCCCCGACCCCATGACTGAAACCGAATGCTCGGCCATTTTGGTATATGCTCCCCCTTTCTGGTCCCCAATCCTATTATATGGTTCCCAATCTTGGAACATGCGCCTCCATCCTGGTCCCCCATCCTGTAATATGGTCCCCATCCCGAAATATGGTCCCCTATCCTGGTCCCTAATCCTGGTATATGATCCCCCATCCTGGAATATGCTCCCCCATTCTGGTCCCCCATTCTAGAATAAGTTCCCTCATTCTGGTATATGCTACCCCATCTTGGTTCCCCATCCTGGTTTGTGCTTTTCCATCCTGGAATATGATCCCCCATCCTTTTGCCCCATCTTGGTATATGCTCCCCCATCCTTGTCTCCCATCCTGGAATATGCTCCCCCATCCTGGAATATGCCCCCCCATTCTGGTATATGCTACCCCATCCTGGTCCTCCATCCTTGTATATGCTCTTCCATCCTGGAATATTCTCCCCCATCCTGGACCCCATCCTGGAATATGCTCCCCCATTATGATATGTGCTTCCCCATCCTAGTCCCCCATCCTGGTATATGCTTCCCCACTCTGAAAAACCTACAAGAAGCAAAATAAACATAAACCCTGCTGTGACTAAATAAGTAAAAAACAAACGTGCATTTAAATAATAGTAATACTGTTTTTGATCAAAAATAGCATGAAAGCCATCTCACCCTCGACAAGGTGACCCTGATCGCGACGGTCCTACACTGTTTAATATTAAAAACCTTACCTTCTGTCAAAGTTGACCTCAGTGTGTGAATAGCAGACGGGTTCCGACCTAAGGACACCAGCCTGGGGAGGCTTTTAAATGTAATTTACTTGCACAGAATGCAAAAATACAAAGAAAAAGCACAAAAATTGAGCTTGGTTAAAGTTGGTATAAATGCAGCATATAAATGCATGTTCTCTTTAGCCATAGAACATTAAAAAACCTACAAGAAGCAAAATAAACATAAACCCTGCTGTGACTATGTAGTACGTGTGCCGAATGGGGGGTGGTCCCTTTCGAAACAGACTGGAGCCAGAAACAGATGAACGTTCAAGCAGGTCCTCTTTATTGGTTGTCTTCTCTGACATCCACAGCAATCTGACAGCTCCTGCATGCTGGCCTGAGTACCTGTCACCTCCTACTTCTCCTGTCTGCGATGGCCCTCTAGATTCTTTCACTGTGGCTGCCATTAGGCCCATGGCCACAGCGCTTCCCCTCGTCAAGTCCATCTGTCCAGTACCCCAGGTTTCCTCTCGGTGCCGCTGTCCTGTCAGGGCCACCCCCCAACTGTCTCTCTCTCCCTGGGACTCGCCCTCCTTTTATTCCTCCTCCCTGGAATTCCCCTTCTCTGTCCCGTAACTCGGTCCACCATGACTCTGTGTTTCCTAGCTTCAGCTGCAGTTAGGTCCTTTACTCACTATCCTATGTCTCCATCTAGTGACCAAAACCCAGAACTACACCGTCTCTAATTCTTGCTGTTTTCCCCACATCTTTATACAATTTACAATAAAGCATTGTACACGGCATATTTTACATTTTCCTTCTTCATCAGACAGGTCCACATGTCAGTCTACCCTCCTACAACTAAATAAGTAAAAAGCAAAAGTGCATTTAAATAACACAGGGTTCCTATTAATACTATTTTTGATCAAAAATAGCATGAAAGCCATCTCACCATTATAAGGTGACCCTGATCGAGCCGTCTCACACTGTCAAATATTAAAAACCTTACCATTAGGGATGAGCGAGTAGTGAAATACTCGGACTCGCTGTACTCGTTTCGAGTACCTCCTAATACTCGGGTACTCGTAACGAGTAGCAAGTTCAATGCAAGTCTATGGGAAATGCAAGTAATGGGCTGTGCGGGACTGTGCTGGGCTGTGCTTGCCTGTGATGGGCGGGACTGTGCTGGGCTGTGCGGGGACTGTGCCAGGCTGTGCGGGACTGTGCTGGGCTGTGCAGGGACTGTGCGAGACTGTGCTGGGCTGTGCGGGAGTATGCTGGGCTATGCGTGGACTGTGCGGGGACCGAGCTGGGCTGTGCGGTACTGTGCTGGGCTGTGCGGGGACTGTGCCAGGCTGTGCGGGACTGTGCTGGGCTGTGTGGGGACTGTGCGGGACTGTGCTGGGCTGTGCTGGGCTGTGCGAGGACCGATCTGGGCTGTGCGATACTGTGCCAGGCTGTGCAGACTGTGCTAGGCTGTGCGGGGACTGTGCAGGACTGTGCTGGGCTGTGTGGGGACTGTGCGGGGACCAAGCTGGGCTGTGCGGGGACTGTTCTGGGCTGTGCGGGGACTGTGCGGGGTGTGCCGAATATTGCGTGGCGAGTAGTGAAATACTCGCCAGGATTCGAGTACCGCGAGTACCGCATTACTCACCGAGTACCGAATCCTAACGAGTATACTCGCTCATCCCTACTTACCATGTGTCAAAGTTGACCTCAGTGTGCTTCACCATCCTGGTATATGCTCCCCCATCATGGTCCCCCATCTTGGTATATGCTCCTCCATCCTGGTAAATGCGTCACCATCCTGGAATATGCGCCCCCCATCTTGGAATATGCACCACCATTCTGGTCCTCCATCCTGATATATGCTCTTACATTCTTGAATATGCTCCCCCATCCTGGAATATGCTCTCCCATCCTAGTCCCCCATCTGGGAATATGCTTCCCCATCTTGGTATATGCTCTCCCATCCTGGTCCCCCATCCTGGTATATGCTTTACCATCCTGGTCCTCCATCCTGGCACATGCTCCCTCATCCTGGTCCCCCATCTTGGTATATGCTCTTCCATCCTGGTATATGCTCCCCCATCCTGGAATATGCTCCCCCATTCTAGCGCCTCATCCTAGAATATGCTTCCACATCTTGGAATATGCTCCCCATCTTGGTCCCTCATCCTGGAATATGCTCCCCCATCATGGTATATGCTCCCACATCCTGGTATACACTCTTTCATCCAGGTTTATGCTCCCCTATCTTGGTCCCCATCTTGGTATATGCTCTATCAACTGGGTATATGCTCCCCCATCTTGGTCCCCCATCCTGGTATATGTTTTCTCATCCGGTTATATGCACCCCTATTCTGGTATATAAACCCCTTCCTAGTTTATGCTCCCCTATCCTGGTCCACCATCCTGGTATATGCTCCCCCATTCTGGTATATGCACCCCACCCTGGTACCCCACCCTGGTATATGTGCCTCCATTCTTGTCCCCCATAATGTTATATGCTCCCTGATCCTGAAATATGCTCCCCAATCCTGGTCCCGCATACTGGTATTTGCTCCCCCATCTTGGTATAAGCTCCCCCATCCTGGCATATGCACTTCATCCTGGTATATGCTCCTCCATCCTGCTTCCCCATCCTGGTATATGCACCACTTACTGGTATATGTTCCTCCATCCTAGTATGTGCTCCCCATCCTATTATATGCTCTCCATCCTGCCTGCGCTGCTGTTGATATATCCATAGATACACACATACATAAATATAAAAAAACCTCCCCTGCTCCTCTGCAGTGTCGTATGCATTATTTAAATAAAATGGCACCAGAGTCAGCACGTGAGCATACTGGGCTATTCGGCGCCATTTTGATGAAGACACTATGAGAAAATTTGTCTTTATGCACAGGTGCTCAATTCGGCGCCACTTTGTCTTCAATAAAATTGCACCAGATAACACACTATGGACAGGTGCTGACTCTGCATACAGTCAGTGCCTACACATACCCCGATCTCTGATGCCACACTCCTCCATCCACATCCTTCTCCCTGTCACCACTAGATGTGTCCTTCCGAGCCGGCCACACTGCGAAGCCCCAGTTTATAGAGGTTTCGGATAGAAGGAAGCATTGTATTATAGATTGCTTAAAAAAATACCACAGTATAGTAAAATAACACTTTGACAACAATTGATATAAGTTTATGTCATGTCAGGAAGGGGTTTTCGGCAAAATTACGTTAATTTACGTCATGGCAATCATGCGGGCACAGGAAATGTGCCCACACGATCGCCACCAGGAGCTAGGCTTAAAAGAAAGCAGAGCTCTGGCTGTCTCAGCCAGGAGCAGTGCCTGCACCTCTCTGAGCAATTAAACTTCCTAAATGCTGCAATCAATAGCGATTGCATCATATAGAGAGCTAGAAAAGCGAGGGGGCTCCCTCTCCCATGTGATCAACACTTCAGGGATGGCAGTGTGGGCTTCTGGTAGTTGTCATGGGAGGTCATCTCCTGGTCTGCCAGTAGCATGGTGTAAAAGGCATTTTGTCAGAGTAACATAGACAGGTATAATGCAATGCAATGTTGGTGCATTGCAATTCATTTTACCAGTGATCAGGGTAATAAATGTTAAAGTTCCATAGAGAGACTAAGTAAAAATGTATAAATAAAATGTAAAAGCATTTTTAAAACCTCTCAATAAATGAAGAACAAACAAATGGAAAAAAAATACTAAACCAATAAAAAAAGTACACATTTTTAGTATTGCTGTGTCCAGGACAACCCAATCTATAAAACTGTCACATTATTTAACCCCTTCAGTGAACACCATAAAAAAAAGTTATAAAATGTGCTTTTTTTCATCATACCGCCAAGAAAGTGGACTGAAACGTGACGAAAAAGTCAAATGTAAATAAAAATGGTAACGCTGAAAATGTCATATTGTTCCACAAAAAAAGCCCCATACAGCTCCTTCAGCGGAAAAATTAAAAAGCTATAGCTTTCAGAATACAGTGATATAAAAACAATTCTTTTTTTCCAAAAAGTAGTTTTTATTGTGTAAAAACAGCAAAACAGAAAAAAGATACAAATGTGGTATCACTGTAGTCGTACTGACCTGAAGAATAAGGCCGGGGTCACACTGGCGAGGAATACGGCCGAGTGAGAGGCGCTAAAAGCACGCATTAGACAAGGAGCAATGATTCTCTATGGGGTCCCTCGCACCAGCCATATATTTCTCATCTGTATTCTACGCTCCGTGCCAATCGCAGCATGCTGCGATTGTCAGCGTACTACGCCCGTAGTACGCCAATGCAAGTCTATGGGTGCGCAAAAAATACGGATTACACACGGACCACACATGTGACTTGCGAGAAATACGCACTCGGTGTCTTTTAGCAAAGCCGGCAATTCAGTGCGCTATACAGTAAACTCACACTGAGAGTTTTAATAAAGAAACAAATTAATAGATATATACACATAGAATACATATATATATATGCATTCTATGTGTCTATATCTATTCTTTGGTTTCTGTTAGAAACCCTGTCATAGGGCTCCATTATATGTCCATTTTGCAAGCCTGCGAGAAAATCTCGCCATACGGATTACATACGGATGCTCACATGCGCAATATACGCGACCACACCTTGATTACGGATGACATACGGGGCACTGTTTAGGGGCCATTCATCCGTATTACGCATGTAAAATACTGACCGTATTTTGCGTCGGTTAGTGTGACCCCGGCCTAAAGCTGTCTTACCAATTTTACCACACTATGAACGACATTTAAAAAATCCTCAAAACAATTCCTGAATTGCTGGATTTTGTTCATTCTGCCTTCCAAAAATCAGAATAGAAAGCGATCAAAAAATGTTAACAATGCAAACATCAATTCGTCCCACAGAAATATAGAAAAATTATAATTCTCAAAATGTGGTGATAGAAAACCTTTTAAAAAAAAAAAAACTTTTTAGTGTGTGATAGTAACCAAACATAAAAAACTATATGAATTTGGTAGCGCTGTAATCGCACTGACCCTAAGAATAAAGTAATTTAATCTCTTATACTGCACGGTGAACAGTGTAAAAAAATTAATAAAATCAAATCTTGGGCTGCTGTTAAATTGTTCATTTTGTCTCCCAAGATCGCAGTAAAACAAATCTCTGAAATATGTGTTTCAGAGGGAACCTCCAACAGAAATTTCCCTATGAGGAGGCAGATCACTGTGAATGCAATCTGGCCTGTGATCCAGAGGTGGGTGTCTTTTTATGTGTGCATAAAAATGCCATCAGGCAGAGTTTTGTGCACCTCTGAAAAGAAGGACACAGCTGAACAGAGGCCAGATAGACTCCAAAGTATCTCTGCTGCCTCATTATTGTGAAGGGATCCATCTGGGGTTTCATCTGAATTCCATCATTTGAAGATTTAGATGGAAACCCCGATGTAAGTGCTCAGCGTAGAGCAAATGTGTTCCAAAATGTTATGTAAAATGTTCCCAATAAAAGCTTCAACTCAATCCACAAAAAAAATCCAGTCCCCATTCAGGTCTATCTTCTGTCAATGGAAATATAGGGGACTTCCACATTACTGGTAGCGCTATGGATCCTCACCCCCAACAGAAATCCTGCAAATTCTGTGCTTTCAAATCCAAATGCCCCCTTCCCTTCTGAGCGCCAGTCTGTCTAAACCACATTTAGAGCCCACATGTTTGGCATTACTGTAGTGAGGATAGCCTACGTAATTTATGGGGTACGTGTCTCCAGAAGCACATGCTGGACATAATGTGCACTGGGCACAATGCATGAGCACTACAATATACTGGGTACTACAATGGCAGATTTGCAATTTCCACTCAGCAACATTCACTGCTGATTGTTTCTGGAAAACACCATAGAGTCAAAATTGTCACTCTACCTCTGTAGATAAATTCCCAGAGGAGTATAATTTCCAAAATATGGGTTCTTGAATGTGGATTCTGGTCTCCTGCCACTTTGGGGCTCTATATATGTAGTCCGCAAAGTATTATACAGTAATTTGTTCTCCAATATTTAAATATCTCTCCTTCTTACCTGATTCCCACTGTGTAGCTAAGCAGTGCTGTACAGACACATGTGGGGTATTGCCACATTCAGCAGAAATTGGGTAAAATGGCACTGGGGCGAAAACAAAATTTTAGTGATAAAAATGTAACTACTTTTTCTTCGCTGCCCAATTATATAAAACTAGCTATGAACCCGTTCTACGCCCAGGTGGCAAGCATTTTTATTGGTATATGGTCTCATATCCTGCTATGTGCTGCCACCCTCCTATCCTGGTACGCTTGGCACCCTCATTCCTATCCTGGTATGCAAGATACCCTCCCCACCCAATCCTGGTATGCATGGCACCCCATTCTTCATCCTGGTATGCATGGTCCCCTCACACCCAATCCTGGTATGCATGATACTCCGTCATCACTATCCTGGTGTGCATCGTCCCCTCACCCCTTATCCTGGTATGCATGGTACCCCTCATTCCCCAATCCTAGTATGCATGGTCCTCTCACCCCCCAATCCTGGTATGCATGGTACCCCTCATCCCCCAATCCTGGTATGCATGGTAACCCTCATCCCCCAATCCTGGTATGCATGGTCCCCCTCATCCCCCAATCCTGGTATGCATGGTACCCCTCATCCCCCAATTCTGATATGCATGGTACCCCTCATCCCCCAATCCTGGTATGCATGGTAACCCTCATCCCCCAATCCTGGTATGCATGGTCCCCCTCATCCCCCAATCCTGGTATGCATGGTACCCCTCATCCCCCAATACTGGTATGCATGGTCCCCTCACCTCCGCTATCCAGGTATGCATGGTCTCCTCACCCACCTATCCTGGTATGCATTGTTGCTTCACCCCCCTATCCTGGTATGCATGGTACCCCTCACCCCCCAATCCTGGTATGCATGGCCCCTTCACCCCCAATCCTGGTATGCATGGTCTTCTCACCCTCCCTATCCTGGCATGCATGGCCCCCTCATCCCCCAATCCTGGTATGCATAGCCCCCTCACCCCCCATATCCTGGTATGCATGGTCCTCTCACCTCCCCTATCGTGGTTTGCATGGTCACTTCTATTAAAAGTAAAAAAAAAGAAAAAAAAAAAAAACATTTATACTCACACTTCTTTCCTGTGCTCCAGCGCTATTCTGCTGGAGGCCGGGGCAAGTGTGTCTTCAGTAAAATGTCGCCGGATCGCGCTATGCGCGTGCGCGATTCCGGCCCGGCGCCATGTTGCTGAAGACACACTGCAAATGTGTCTTCAGTAAAATGGCGACGGATCGCGTATGCGCAGCGCGATTCCGGCCACACTCCAGCCCTGGTCTCCGAGCGAAGAGAAGCGCCGAGGCAACGCTCCTCCTGGACAGGTAAGTATGTATGTATGGCGTCGGAGATGGCGGCATGCAGTGTGTATGGTACCGCCATCTCCGGCGCCATACACACTCCTCACCACCGCTGGCAACCTCACTCCGCCTGGAGCCAGACTGCTCTGGCGCGTCGCGCTTGCGCAGTCTATAGAGGCTTCAGACAGAGGGACGCTCCCCCGGTTATATTATAGATTCTGTGACACACCTGTGGGGTCAATATGATCACTGCACCCTTAGATGAATTCATTGAGAGGTGTAGTATATAAAATGGGGTCTTTTTTTCTTTTATGAGGTTCTAGCACCTTGCGGCCCTTCCAGTGAGTCATGGCACCCACAAACCATACAGTAGTGTTCAAAATAATAGCAGTCCAACATGAAAAACCTCTGTTTTTGGAATAAATTATATTACCACATGTCAAACAATTTACCAGTTGGTGCACTAGATTCTAAGAAAACCAACAGAATCTGCATTCATGATCTGCATGTTTTTGCAAACTCCCACTAGTCTCACACCTCAATATCCGGCACTGCCGCCAGCACTCAGGACGGGAGTGTGCGGCTGCATAGAAATACATGCAGCTGCACACTCCGGTCCCGAGTGCCGGCAGCAGTGCCGGATATTGAGGAGCGAGACTCGTGTGAGTTTCTCGCATGTGTGACCCTGGCCTTAGAATAATTAATTGAAAATGGAGTGTGTTCCAAATAATAGCAGTGTGGAGTTCAATTAGTGAGGACAATCATTCTGTAAAGAAACAGGTGTGAATCAGGAGGCCTTTATTTAAGGGTGAAGCCAGGACATGTTGTACACATTTCTCCTGTGAAGCCTGATAAATATAAAGAAGTGCAGACAATGAAAGGCTGTTCAGCTAAAATGATCTCCAATGCTTTAAAATAGAAAGCAAAACCAGAGAGATGTGGAAGAAAATGGAAGACTACCTTTCGAATTAATAGAAGAATAGCCATAATGGCAAAGTCTCAGCCAATGATCAGCTCCAGGATGATCAAAGACAGTCTCAAGTTACATGTGACAGTAAGGCCGGTGTCACACTGGCGACAAAAACAGACGAGTGCAATGCAATAAAAAATCGCATTGCATTCGTCCCAATGATAACCTATGGGGCAGCTCCCATCATCCGATTTTTTTGTCGGCTCTTTTCCTCGGTCTGAGGCAATCGCAGCCCCGATTATCGGATCGGACTCGCCAGTGCAAGTCTATGGGGCCGAGAAAAAAATCAGATTAAAAACAGACCACAAGTGTGACTTGCGAGAAAATCGCACCCCGTGTCCTTTAACAAAAGTCGGCAATTTTGCAATACAGTAAAATCACACTGACAGGTTTAATAAAGAAATGAAAGAATAGATATAGACACATAAAATACATATATATATACATACATGTCTTTGAGACACATACAGTATATATGTATATATATTTATATTTCATAGAGTTCAACATAGCAGAATAGCCGTTAATCAAATGCTGGCTTCTGTAAAATCATTAAAATCATTACAAAACCCGACATGAAATGACACATGGTTTACATACAGTAAACCATTTCATTTAATGTATTTTTTTTATATGTCCCTGACTAATAATTAGATTACGGTTTGTGTGTAAAATTTGGGAAATGTAGGTGCTAACTAAAGGGGTTAATTCATTGAAAAAAATTGTGTGGGCTCCCGCTGTAAAAGTGCAACCAGAGAGGGAAAGCAAGTGAGTGAGAGCAGATTTTAATAGCCTTGAGAGGGACCATTGTTTTTGCCCCCCCTGGATACAAAAATCTGCCCCGCGTTTGACGTTGTGTGTGACTCCAGCCTAAGAAGACGTCTGTGTGAAGCTAATCTACTAGCAAGAAGTCCCAGCAAAGTCCCACTGTTAAAAAAAACAAAAAAAAAAAAAACATGTACTGAAGCCGATACAATTTGACAAAGAACACATCAACTGGCCTTAAGAGAAATGGAGAATCCTTTTGTGGACTGACTAAAGTAAAATTGTTCTTTTTGGGTTCAAGGGCTACAATTTATCAGATGACCCCCAAACTCTGCACTCAAGCATGCTACACTCAGAAGACAGTGAAGCATGGTGGTGCAAGCATCATGATATGGGCATTTTTCTCTTACTATGGTTTACAGCATACCAGGGATCATGGACCAATTTGCATATATTAAAATACTTGAAGAGGTCATGTTGCCTTATGCTGAAGAGGATATGCCTTTTGAAATGGGTGTTTCAGCCAGACAGCGACCCTAAACACACCAGTAAATGAGCAAAATCTTGGTTCAAGTACAACAAAATTGAGCTTATGGAGACTAATCTCCGAACCTTAATCCGATAGAACACTGGTGGGGTGACATCAAAAATGCTGTTTCTCAGGAAAAGCCATCAAATGCCAAAAGATTATGGCATGTAGTCAAGAGTCCTGGACTGGAATAACAGTTGACAGGTGCCATAAGTTGCCTGAATCTATGCAACATGGATGTGTAGCATTTCTAAAAGTTTAGTGCTTAGTGATTAGGTTAGTGATTCACAGGAATTCTAAATTGTCATAAAAAATAGTACATATTGTGAGTTTGTAAAGACAAATACAGACACTGATATATTTTAGAACAGCCCCATTTTCATTTTCAGTAAAGTAGTTAAAAAATATATACATTTCTCTTCATGTTTTGAATTAGAAAACCGTGCGCAATGTTCCCAATGCATCGAGATAAAAACGTCATCCGAATGATGAAGCACAGGGGCTGCCACAAAGGCTTGCTTCAGGATCAGAAAGGCATTCTCAGCCTCCGAAGACAAAACATTGGGACTAGCTCCTTTGCGAATAAGAAACGAGATGGATAACGAAGAAAAATGAGGAATGAACTGTCTGTAACAGTTCATAAAGCCAAGGAATCGTTGGATGGTCCCAACCCCGTGGGGTCGCGGCCAGTTGACACTTTCTCGAGATCCATCCTTAAACCGGTGTCAGAGATAATGTACCCCAAAAATGGTAAGGATGTCTGCTCAAAAATACACTTCTCGAACTCGGCATAGAGACTTTTCTCCCTCAATCGTAGCAACACTTGACGAACGTTCTGTCTATGAGAAGGCAGATCCGGAGAGAAAGCAAGAATGTCGTCCAGGTACACCACTTTGCAGGAGTATAAGAGATCCTGGAAGACGTCATTAACAAACTCCTGAAATACTGTGGGAGCATTGCAGAGGCCGAAGGGCATGACCAAATATTTGCAATGTCCGTCCCACGTGTTAAACGTGGTCTTCCACTCATCCCCAGTGCAAATACGGCTCAGATTGTAGGCCCCACGAAGATCAAGTTTGGTGAAGATCCGTATACCCCTCAACTGATCAAAGAGCTCTGTTATAAGCAGCAGAGGGTATTTGTTCTTGACTGTGATATCATTCAGACCCCTATAGTCTATACAGGGATGAAGGGAGCTGTCCTTTTTAACAAAGAAGAATCCCGCTCCTGTGGGAGAGGAAGACTTCCGAATAAAGCCCCTGGACAGATTCTCCTGAACATATTCTAGCATGGCTTGGGTCTCAGCTGGAGATAGCAGGTAGATTCTGTCCCTTGGAGGGGTAGAGCCAGAAATGAGCTCAATCGGACAGTCATATGGCTGATGCAGGGGAAGACTCTCCACATCCTTCTTGTTGAAGACATCCGCAAAAGAGCAATAGGCAGATGGTAACCCAGCGGGAGCAGAAGAGGGCCGTGAAGAACCAACTGGCAAAACTGTCCCCTACGAAGTATGTCACCTGAACGCCAGTCGAAGATTGGCTCATGCGCCCTTAGCCAGGGGAGACCAAGCAGAAACGCTTGAGACAGATTTAGACAGAACGTAGAAAGCTGTCTCCTCCCGATGCAGGGCTCTCACCTGTAACTGCACCTCTTCGGTAACCTTAGTGACTGTCTCCTGCAAGGGTTTGCCATCCACCAAAGCAATCAACTGAGGATTCTTCAGGGTTTTAACTGGAATCCGTAACTTATGAACTTCCTCAAGCCTAAAGAAGTTCCCTACCATGCCCGAATCCACATAATCCACCTCAGAGTAGTGTTTGTAAACCAAGATCATCTGGACAGACAAGGTTAGGGGTAGAGAGGAATCACATGCACCTAGGGAGGCACCTCTTACCTGTCCTAAGTGGAGGAGTTTCCTGGACGCTCAGGACAGGAATGGAGCTAGTGAGAAGCACTTCCGCAGTAGAAGCAAAGACCCTGTGCGAATCTCTCTCTTCAGTGTTGTTCCGCCATTTTGAGCCGATCCACTTGCATCGATTCAGGTGCAGTAGCAAAGGTAGACACCGTGGGTCATGGACTGAGTGGCCTATGTATTAAAGGAGATGGTCAATTAGGTCTTCTCTCCTGAGCAGATTCGCGAGAGAACTCCTGGCAATGTAGATCAATACGTGGGGCGAGAGAGGTAAGATCTTCAATAGAAGTTGGAGTATCCCTGCCCGCGAGTTCATCCTTAATTCTGACCGACAGTCCCCGCCAGAACGCTCCGACCAGCGCCTCATTATTCCACCCCAACTCAGAGGATAAGGTGCGGAAGTGAATGGCATATTGGCCGACAGTAAGAGAACCATGGCGGAGATTGAAGAGGGACTCTGTTGTAAAAGCCAGATTACCCTGTTCATTGAACACTCTACGAAAGGTCTCCAGAAAGGTTGGCAGCTGAGAAACTATGGAATCAACACATTCTCACAGTGGATTTATGCAAGCCAGAGCCTCCCCCTCCAAGTGTGAGATTATGAATGCCACCTTAGCCCAATCGGTGGAATATTGCTGAGGTTACAGCTCAAAATAAAGGCGACATTGATTCAGGAAGCCTCTGCAAAGCTTGGGATCGCCATTATACCTGGGCGGCTTTCCCAGGCGAGGTGGGGGGTGAGGTACAGAGACAGAATCAGAATCACGGGATAGGACCTGAGCTGAGGCCATGGCAGCAGACTGAAGATTTTACAAATGGTCATCCACTGAGGCCAGATAACTTAGCATGCGGGACTGTGTGTCACGCTGCTGGGAAAGTTCCTGCTGGAGATTTGCAAGCTGAGTTGCATTTACTGGGTCAGAGGCCTGCAATGAAGTCAGTTAAACTCCATGGACTGCATAAATGACATAATGTGGGATTCTCGTGCAAAAATGTCAACTCCTTTTGAGCAGAAAAAGAGGCACAAGCGGGGTCCATGGCCTGATTATTCTCTAACGCCTCCTAGAGTGGACCCTCTGGGTCATGATACCAAACCTCCCTGAATGAGCTGACGTAGTGAGACTGACCCCTATACAGGGAGTGTCAGGGGCAGGCCCAGGGGAGTTAAATACCATGACGGCCGGGACGAAGGGAGGCGGCTCGTATGAAACTGAGGAAACGAAGAGTAGATCCGAGAAGACAAAGGGCACCGGGGAACAAGGAATTATGACCAGGGGCTGACAGGGATGCAGTATCCAGTGGTGGGAGGCATAGTTGCTGGAACAGGATCCGAGGACCAGAGACTGAAGAGACAGGGCAGGATCCCAGGATCACCAGGGACTCAAGCAAAGACTGGCAATGAAAGAGAGTATGAGCAGAGCAGGATAAAGCCTAAGCAGAATAAGTGCAATGGAAAGCACACAGAGACCTGAGAAACCGGAAGTGCCGGAGAGACGCGGCAAGGGTCCCGCTCAGCTGCACGACGGGAAGCGAGAGGAATGGTGTGAGTATCGCGGGACCGGGCGGCTGCAGCTGTGACAGTTTTCAAGATGTTGAAATGTCATAGGGGCATTACAAAGCCCAAAGGGCATCATGAGATATTCAAAGTGTCCATACCGATATCTGAATGCTGTCTTCCATTCATCACTGGAGCGAATTTGTTTCAAATTATAAGCCCCACAAAGATCCAGTTTAGAGAAAATCTTAGCATAGCGGACTCTTTCCAATAATTCGGGAATCAAGGGCAAAGGATAACGATTCCGTGTGGTTACTTTATTGAGTTCCCGATTGTCAACACAGGGTCTTAGGGTCCCATCTTTCTTCTTTACAAAAAAGATATATGTGCCCCTGCTGGTGAGAAAGAAAGACGCATGAAGCCCTTGGCCAGATTTTCATCAATATACTCCTTTAAGGCTTTTAGCTCAGGTGCCGCCAAAGGGTATGCATTATCGAAAGAAATAGCTGCCCCAGGAAGCAACTCAATGGGACAGTCGTATTGCCTATGTGGAGGAAGCTGGCCTGCCTTCTTCTTGTCACAGATGTCATAGAATTCTTTGTATACTGAAGGTAAAGTAACTACATGTACAGGAGATTCCATATCTGTGGACTCAGAGACAGCTTCAGTTATCGCTGAGTTGCTCCTTGTCGGAAAGGTGATCTCCTTGGTCTCTCAGTTGATAGTCGGGTTCTGAGCACGCTACCAACGGATGCCTAAAATCACAGGAAAATGAGGGGAAGAGATTGACAAGAAATAAAGTTGCTCCTGATGATTAGGCTCCAACAAAATATCAAAGGGAACAGTCTCCTGATCCACAGGTCCAGAGATTAAAGGTGACCCATCCACTGTTTCCATGGTAATCGGAGAGGCTTTTTGCTGAATCTCTGCCATATTCTGTGGCAAATGTGATATCCATAAAATTGCCCCCTGCGCCAGAGTCAATCATAGCTGCACTGGAAATCCACTGTTCTGAACACAGGATTTTAATAAGGAGAGAATAGTGAGAGTTCTTTTCCTTCAGCTCCCTGGGAGGTAGTCATAGAAAGTGAATGGAATACAGTGATTAATGGTAGGCTACATTCAGATATGTCAGATTCATCCTCACAGTTGTCATACTCCCCTACTGCTGCCAGCACTTTGTTAGGCCGCTTGGGACACTTAGGACAGTTGATTAGAAAGTGGTCAGATTGGCCGCAGTAGAAACATAGACTTTATCGAAGGCGGTGCTTCCGGCGTTCATTATACTCACGCTTCTGCATGGAATCAATTTGCATGGGCACCTCCTCTACCTCCCAAGATGTTTTACCTGCAGACTCTCTGGGAGGAAGGGAAAAGTTAAATGTAGCCAATTTCTCCTGCCTACGTTCAGAAAGGCGAATGTCTATGTGCACACAATGCTGTATAAATGTTTCATGTTCTTATGGTGACTCAGAGAGGCTAATTCATCCTTTACAATGCTAGACAGACCCCTCTTAAAAATAGGTAATTGTGCATAACTGTCCCAATTAGTATCTACTGCTAATCTCCTAAATTCAGTAGCATACTCAATCACAGAACGTTTACCGTGGCGTAAAGACAGTAAAGCAGATTCAGCTATTGTGCGGCGATTAGGGTCATCAAACATTAATGCCATAGTGGCGAAGATATTGTCCAGATTATTTAACCGAGGGTCACGAGACTGGATCATAGGATTCGCCCAGGTGAGTGCTCGTGAGGTCAGCAGCATTATTACACACAATACTTTGGATCTATCATTAGGGAAGCGGTCAGCATGCACATCAAAATATAGCATACATTGATTTACAAAACCACGAAACTTGTCGTGATCGCCATTAAATCTGAATGGGGCAACTTAGGTGGGCTAGCTGGTGGCGGTTGCCCACAGTGTAAAGTCACTTGTGCCGCCATTTGCATACTTAAGTCCTGAAAAGCCCGTCCATACTGGGACTCCACATCAGCAAGTTTGTTTTCCTGGGCCACCATTCGTGTACTTAAATCCTGTAAAGTTTGTCTAGACACTTGTTCATTACGTTAAATGCTTTCAAATTACCTTTGCAGACTCTCCACATCTTTCTGCAAAGATCTAATTATGGCAAACACCTGCTCTAATTTGCTTTCTGCAGTAAATGTTCCAGCATACTCCTTTAAGGCTAGAGTAGCCTGTAATAATTAGAATGGATGACTCAGGAGTCTGATTGTGTGGAACAGACAACTACAGGACACAGTTTATAGGAGGTAAAGTCTATATTATATCACTCGGTGTTTTAAACAGGTGCAGGGAAAACATCAAAGTCTATAAACACGCAGTGTAGATTTGAATGCAACTTAGCAGTCTGTAGGTAACCTCAGAGGAAAATGTAATCAACGGAGCAGTCTGTGTAGCACAATAATACTTGAGGATGCTTCAAAACAAGTAAGTCCTTGGGTACATGTAAGCCAGTCCAAATAATATAGTAACTTTTCCAGGTAGGCCAGGGTAGGAAGTCTTAGGTATTGCAGAGCAAAGCAGCAATCAGCTTACGTGTCCAACAAATGCAGGTAGAGCAACTTGAACAGTCAGAAGCAGGAGAAATGCTGGAAACCGGAGTAAGCAGCAGAAACTCTGAGACCCAGGAAGCCTCCAGAGTCAGAGTCTTTCAATAACAAGGTGACATTAAGCCATTACTATTAACCCATGAGCCACCGCTATAAGCCATGGGAATAGAGAGGCTAAGTGCCAGAAAAGGCGCATCTTATAGATGCGGCTTTTCTGGAGTGGCTGGGGGCAGACTTTGTTTAGCCGGGGAGGCAAAAACAATGGTCTCTCTCTAGGCTATTAATATCTGCCCTCACTCACTGGCTTTCCCTCTCTGGCGGAGAAAATTGCGCATGAGCCCACGCAATTTTTTTCCGTGAATATAGCCTTAAATTTAACCCCTAGAGTTCCAAATTATTCCTAACATAAGCTACTAAATTGATAAAACATGGACATATAAAAATAGTTTTGATATGACATGGTTTACTATATCATGTCGGGTTCGGGAATCATTTTACAGAAGCCGGCAATTGATATAGTGGTTATTATGTTATGTAGAACTCTATGAACTATAACTATATATATATATATATATATATATATACTGTATATATATATATATATATATATAGTGTCTCAATGACATGCATGTGTGCGTGTGTGTATGTGTGTGTGTATATATATATATATAATCTCTATCCTTTCGATTCATGTCAGTGTGATTTTACTGTACAGCACACTGAATTGCGGTCTTTTAAAAAACGGATCCGTCTAAAAACAGAAGAACCGGATAGAAAAAATGATGCAGCGGATGTTTTTCCGCCGGATCCGGTAGCCAACGGATTGTTACTGATGGCAAAAAAATTGACGTGTGAAAGTACCCTTATTGTAGTCTTGGACAAGCTATTTGTCCAGGGCAGATTTAGGAAAACCTGCCATAGGCTTTTATTTTGAAATGCACTACAGGATGGTAGTGGGGCAGTCCATTTCCTTCCCTGACCCCAGATTTTCCATGTGGCCTTTGGCCACAGGTTCTTTTGTAAAAACCCCTGCAGCAGAGGGTTGGTTGTGTCAGTATGGAGTTTGCAATTTGCGGAGCAGCTGGCTCTGCAGAAATTCATCCTGTGTGAGGTAACTCCTGGCACCCCGCAGCGTTATACAGTGGTGCCGTCACTCTCGGCAACCGGATTCTCACAGACTGTTCTGTTTCCCGTCTGCGATCCAGAGGATTCCGTAAGCTGTACACTGAATGAGTGTGGACATTAAACACGTTTGCTGTGAACTTTTCCTGTGGTCACGGTCTGTCACACTACACCCTGCTGGCTTGTGTTAAATATCACTGTCAGAGGTTGACAGTGGCATTTAACAGGTTAAAGGCTCTTAAAGGCAGATAATGATTAATTCAGCTGATTAATTCAGCCATCATGTGCGGGTAAAGATGTGGGCTTGTTGTGTGAGCTCACATCAAAGGTAGGGACATGACATATGATGTAATATTATGTCATGTCGTGACGGGGTTAAAGGTATCTGTCACTAGGTTTTTGCTATGTAATCTGAGAGCAGCATGATGTAGGGGAAGAGTGATGTGCCACTTGGCTGTGTTTGCTGTTTCAATACAACTAATGTTTTATTTTACGCCCCATTGCACAGCTTTCTGTCAATGTACAATGTACACAGAAAGCTGCTAATTAGTTATGTGGGCGGGTTACACAGGGCTTAATATTCTGAGATCTACTTGGTCTGCAGCAGAGAAAACTGGGCTTCTTTCACAACTGATGCACCCAGTAAACTAAGTTTTCACTGGAATCAGGGTCTCTGCCCTGCTCTGTCCCTTTAAAAGTTTTAGGCTAAGTTCGCTCTAACATCCATGTTCACACCAGCACGTGGCTAGGGACCCCACCTCCCCTGGCCAGTAGCCTCCAATTTTCAATTTAAACAAATATTTATTGGGGGTGTAACTGAGAAATGGCATAAGTGCAGCTCTTCGAGGTTCTAGATTTGTTATATAGATGATAATACATTTCTTTAATAACACAAACTTGTCAGGAGAGAGCATTCGTGCTATTGACTCTTACCAAGCTTATCAATGCATTGTTATTTCAACCATTAAATTAATTCAGAGCAGATTGGATTTTATCTGTATAAAATCCCACTGTTTCTTCCATATTGCACATAATGATCATGCAAAAGCTGTTGCAACAGTTAATAGTTTACCATAGCAGTGCCCTGATCTTTCCCTACAGAACAGGTGCTCCCGATCCTTGGTACTGGTTTCTGGCTTTGTTCTGTGTTATACTGTTGCTTGTTTGAGCTGCCAACAGCTGAAGAAATAAGATAACGAGAAGTGTCTCACAAAATCTGTTGATTGGGGGAAAGCAATGCAAGGAGAATGAGATATATGTCTAGGTTTATCATATTGCTGTATCAAGAAATACTGTCCAAAATATTAGTGAATATGCACTGATCAGACATAATGTTTAAAACCAACCTCCTAGGTTCACTTTCTGCTGAAAGCAGCTTTGAGCTATGAAGATGAAATGTGGTATCTGGCGCCAAGACATTAGCAGTAAATAATTTTTTTATTGTAAATTGTGAGTTGTGGTCTTTTTAGTCCTACTGAAAGGGGTCACTGCTATTTGAGAAAACCATTGCCATAAACTGGTGTACTTGATGTGAAACTATTTTTTCTGTGTGCATACCTCCCAACTTTTGAAGAACAGAAAGAGGAACAAGTTATGTGGTGTGCATAGGACGCCACAGCAGCTTTTGACCACGCCCCTGGACGCACCTCAATTCATGCCCATTTGCCATTTATTTCTCCTCTGGTACAAGGTGATTTCACAGGTGGGGTGGTAGTGAGGGAAATTCAGAAGACGTCCGAGATTGCAAGGCATGGACCCAGATCAGGATTGTCCTGCTGTATCCGGGACAGTTAGGACAAGAGATGAGTTTATCGATTCATGGGACTTGTGTCCAGGTCAATGGTACTGGCAGCTGGGCAAGATGTAGCGAATCTCTTACTTTCTGGTGAACTGAATGAGATCACCACTAGCACCGTGACAAAATTCTCACTGTGTTAGCGGGATCTCATTGAGGTCACTGCAGTTCATCAGGCCACTCACAATGTGCTGCCCGTGGGAACAGCAGCTCAGTGACTGGCAGTAACCTCAATGACATTACCGCAGGTCACTGACGCAGCCTGAACATTCACATCATGACACTGTTCAGCTTGAAATCCAGCTGAAAGAGAAATGGATTATGGTGTGGGATAATATGGATTATCTTCTTGTCGGACAGGTGAGGAATATGGTTGTTTTGTTATTTTTTTGTTTTTACAGGGGACATGGGGATCAATGGAATATAAGTGTAAATCAGAGTACAATTCTTTTTTTTTTAAATAAATGTGTAAAAGTGGTGAGGAGTTTTATTTCAAATATAGGACTTTATTCTTGCTGTGTGTTTATTTCAAAACTTTCTATGGGGTTAGTAAAAGGGGTATCTCCATTACTAAATCCTAGGCTTGATGTCAGCTGATGCTACAAAGCTTACATAACCCAAACCACTTGCCACCGCCACAAGGTAAGTGGGAAGAGCGAGGCTAAGCTCCAGATTTGGTGCATCTTATTGATGAGCCATTTCTGGGGTGGCTGAGGGCTTATGATGGTAGCCTGGAAGGAGGGGGCAAAATCTCTGGCTCCTTCCCAGGCTGTTGATATCAACCCACAGCTGTCTGTTTAGCCTTTGCTGGTTTGATTATATAGGGGACCCTATGTCATTTTTTTTTCTGGAGTACCTCTTATACTCACCAGTAAAGGCTGAGTAAACAGCTGTGAGCTGTTATTAATGGCCTGGGAACCTTTTGAGATATTGTCCCTTTTCCCAGATTATTAACATCAGCCCCCAGCCATGGGCTTTCACGCAGGATATGAAAAGTTAGCGAGAGCTCACATCATTTTTTTTTTCTTTAACTCCCATCATTGTCACCTGGTCATGCTAATCTCAGGAAGACCAGGTGAAAATGATGAGAGTTGCTTTTAGCAGCCTGTACCTTTGATCAGCGCAAACTGTACTGCTGTTCCCAGGCGCCAGTACGTGTCACATGGCCACACGGATGGTACACATGGACAGCAACCAGATACACGGATGTCACATGGACACAGACCACGGATCTCACCAGTACTGTTTTTTCCTGCACAGGAATCACCAGGATATGTGAAGGAGGCCTTAGGTACACTGGGAGCACCCAGCAAAGCAAGACCTTTTATTATGGATATGCTATGTTCTAGTCATCTATTCACAATGTAGCCCTTTTCAAAGTCTCTCAGGTCCTAGCTTCCAACAGGTCAGCTTCACATCATCTGATTATTTGACGCTTGATATATTCTATCTCTTTACATATTCCAGCGTTTCTAAATGTTGTTGACTTCATCTGTCAGTAGTTTAACATTATGTTGAGGACAAGGATATGGTATTAAGGGGCAGAAAACTATTGATTAATATGAAAGGTGGATTTTGTGGGACAGGAAAATATAGTAAATTCCAGATCATAGGGGCAGCCTGAGAGGAATCCTGTTTCCTATTACCACTAGCAAAAAAGCAAAAACAAAAAAAGATCAGATGAGAACAAAGTGAAGACAAAATAAGCAGGAAAGTATGGGATATTCAAGGAGGTGAAGTGATATAAAGTGGAAAGTAGCCTGAATTTATAGCTTATGCATGCAGATATAAAATTAATGCAATAAGCATGCTCGTTAAAGACAAGGTGAAGACTTGATTGATATACAAAGGACTAATATCTGTTCCTTATTAGCAGTCTGTTCTTTGAGATAGGTTTATAGATCTATAAAAAAAATTACACAACTACTTCACAGTGAAAACTGTTCCTGCTTTGTAACTGCCAAGGCCAACTGACTCAAAAGATCTACAGTGGGGAAAAAAAGTATTTAGTCAGTCAGCAATAGTGCAAGTTCCACCACTTAAAAAGATGAGAGGCGTCTGTAATTTACATCATAGGTAGACCTCAACTATGGGAGACAAACTGAGAAAAAAAAATCCAGAAAATCACATTGTCTGATTTTTTTTCATTTTATTTGCATATTATGGTGGAAAATAAGTATTTGGTCAGAAACAAGCAATCAAGATTTCTGGCTCTCACAGACCTGTAACTTCTTCTTTAAGAGTCTCCTCTTTCCTCCACTCATTACCTGTAGTAATGGCACCTGTTTAAACTTGTTATCAGTATAAAAAGACACCTGTGCACACCCTCAAACAGTCTGACTCCAAACTCCACTATGGTGAAGACCAAAGAGCTGTCAAAGGACACCAGAAACAAAATTGTAGCCCTGCACCAGGCTGGGAAGACTGAATATGCAATAGCCAACCAGCTTGGAGTGAAGAAATCAACCGTGGGAGCAATAATTAGAAAATGGAAGACATACAAGACCACTGATAATCTCCCTCGATCTGGTGCTCCACGCAAAATCCCACCCCGTGGGGTCAGAATGATCACAAGAACGGTGAGCAAAAATCCCAGAACCACGCGGGGGGACCTAGTGAATGAACTGCAGAGAGCTGGGACCAATGTAACAAGGCCTACCATAAGTTACACACTACGCCACCATGGACTCAGATCCTGCAGTGCCAGACGTGTCCCACTGCTTAAGCCTGTACATGTCCGGGCCCGTCTGAAGTTTGCTAGAGAGCATTTGGATGATCCAGAGGAGTTTTGGGAGAATGTCCTATGGTCTGATGAAACCAAACTGGAACTGTTTGGTAGAAACACAACTTGTCGTGTTTTGAGGAAAAAGAATACTGAGTTGCATCCATCAAACACCATACCTACTGTAAAGCATGGTTGTGGAAACATCATGCTTTGGGGCTGTTTCTCTGCAAAGGGGCCAGGACGACTGATCCGGGTACATGAAAGAATGAATGGGGCCATGTATCGTGAGATTTTGAGTGCAAACCTCCTTCCATCAGCAAGGGCATTGAAGATGAAACGTGGCTGGGTCTTTCAACATGACAATGATCCAAAGCACACCACCAGGGCAACGAAGGAGTGGCTTCGTAAGAAGCATTTCAAGGTCCTGGAGTGGCCTAGCCTGTCTCCAGGTTTCAACCCTATAGAAAACCTTTGGAGGGAGTTGAAAGTCCGTGTTGCCAAGCGAAAAGCCAAAAACATCACTGCTCTAGAGGAGATCTGCATGGAGGAATGGGCCAACATACCAACAACAGTGTGTGGCAACCTTGTGAAGACTTACAGAAAACGTTTGACCTCTGTCATTGCCAACAAAGGAAATATCACAAAGTATTGAGATGAAATTTTGTTTCTGACCAAATACTTATTTTCCACCATAATATGCAAATAAAATGAAAAAAAAAACAGACAATGTGATTTTCTGGATTTTTTTTTCTCAGTTTGTCTCCCATAGTTGAGGTCTACCTATGATGTAAATTACAGACGCCTCTCATCTTTTTAAGTGGTGGAACTTGCACTATTGCTGACTGACTAAATACTTTTTTTCCCCACTGTACATGTTACATAATGCCTAGTCTCTGTGTGCCTCCTCCATACATTCACAGACTGCTGTCTAAAAGTGTCAAATAGTAATGACATTTCTTTCCTTCTCTAGAGCTAGCTCCTTTTGGTTTACACTTGATAAATCTTTCGCAGCTGACCTAGGGTAAAGGAACATGTGGTGAAGGTATCTCATTCTTTTTTGCAGTTGTTGCATTTCATCTTAGTTGATAATTGTTTATATGCAGCTGTTGCTTTTTTGTCTTTTTTGGCAGCAAATTCAAAAATGAACTTCTACAGGCCCATCATCTGTCCACGTTCACAATATAACAAGTGCCACATTGTTACTCATGTTCATGAAATTAGTTATGTGTCAGCTGTCAATGAGCAAATATGAGTTTGGGACACATCATCTCCAACAGTTATTTGGGAAGGTAGATTTGTTGCCTTCAGTAATCTAAATTGAATTTGTGAGTTTAGTGTGAGTAGTAGTGTTGAGCATTCCGATACCGCAAGTATCGGGTATCGGCCGATACTTGCTGTATCGGAATTCCGATACCGACTTCCGATATTTTTTCAATATCGGAATTCGGCATCGGAATCGGAAGTTCAGTTGATTGACGGCCTGACGTCATCATGATGCGCGGTGTGTGCGCATCATGATGCGCCGTCATTTCGGGCCTTCCGGGGGTCTCTGCCGGCCTGCCGGGGGGCTGTGCCGGCCTGCCGGGGGGCTGTGTGGACTGCCCGGGGTCTGTACCGGCCTGCCGGGGGGCTGTGCCGGCCTGCCGGTGGTCTGTGCACCCTGTGGGGGTCTGTACCGGCCTGCCGGGGGGCTGTGCCGGCCTGCCGGGGAGCTGTGCTGATGTCCGGGGGTCTGTGCAAGCATCGTCCGATGGGACTACAAGTCCCATCTGGCGATGCCTGCTACCATGACAGTGATTGACACATTAGCCAATGATGGGACAGTAGTAGTCCCATCATCCGGCTAATGTGTTAAATGTTAAAAAAAAAAAAAAATACTACATACATACTACATGCATGCTACATACATACTACATGCTACATACATACTACATATATACTACATGCATGCTACATACATACTACATATATACTACATACATACTACATATATACTACATGCTACATACATACTACATACATACTACATACATACTACATACATACTACATATATACTACATGCATGCTACATACATACTACATGCTACATACATACTACATATATACTACATGCATGCTACATACATACTACATATATACTACATACATACTACATACATACTGCATGCTACATACATACTACATACATACTACATACATACTACATACATACTACATATATACTACATGCATGCTACATACATACTACATGCTACATACATACCACATACATACTACATACATGCTACATATATACTACATGCATGCTACATACATACTACATATATACTACATACATACTACATACATACTGCATGCTACATACATACTACATACTACATACATACTACATGCATGCTACATACATACTACATATATACTACATACATACTACATACATACTGCATGCTACATACATACTACATACATACTACATACATACTACATATATACTACATGCATGCTACATACATACTACATGCTACATACATACCACATACATACTACATACATGCTACATATATACTACATGCATGCTACATACATACTACATATATACTACATACATACTACATACATACTGCATGCTACATACATACTACATACTACATACATACTACATGCATGCTACATACATACTACATATATACTACATACATACTACATATATACTACATGCATGCTACATACATACTACATATATACTACATACATACTACATATATACTACATGCATGCTACATACATACTACATACATACTGCATGCTACATACATACTACATACATACTACATACATACTACATATATACTACATGCATGCTACATACATACTACATGCTACATACATACCACATACATACTACATACATGCTACATGCTACATACTACATATATACTACATACATGCTACATACATACTACATATATACTACATGCATGCTACATACATACCACATATATACTACATACATACAATACATTCATACAATACATACATAGACATACAGTACATATAACATAGAGTAACATACTTACCAATACTTGTCACATTGTTCCCCGAAGCCATTGTCGTCTACGGAATAAATATTAACATAACAAACCACAAAAATACTCACCCACGATCCGAAGCAGTCCACGAGTGTGTCCCACGACGATCTTGGGTAGAGAACGGCAGCATCAGATGATGCTGCCGTTCTCTACGGGCTGAAGGAATCCAATGACGGAAGGTAGGTATCCTTCCGCACTGTATTCCTCCGCCACTTAAAAAAAAAAAGTCCCTAGTCTCACTTTATGCCATTGCTGTGTGGGAAATTCCCACGCAGCAATGGCATAAAGTGAGACTAGGGACTTTTTTTTTTTAAGTGGCGGAGGAATACAGTGCGGAAGGATACCTACCTTCCGTCATTGGATTCCTGCAGCCCGTAGAGAACGGCAGCATCATCTGATGCTGCCGTTCTCTACCCAAGATCGTCGTGGGACACACTCGTGGACTGCTTCGGATCGTGGGTGAGTATTTTTGTGGTTTGTTATGTTAATATTTATTCCGTAGACGACAATGGCTTCGGGGAACAATGTGACAAGTATTGGTAAGTATGTTACTCTATGTTATATGTACTGTATGTCTATGTATGTATTGTATGAATGTATTGTATGTATGTAGTATATATGTGGTATGTATGTAGCATGTAGTATGTATGTAGTATGTATGTAGCATGCATGTAGCATGCAGTATGTATGTAGCATGCATGTAGTATATATGTAGTATGTATGTAGCATGCATGTAGTATATATGTAGCATGTATGTAGCATGTAGTATGTACAGTATGTAGCATGCATGTAGTATATATGTAGTATGTATGTTGCATGTAGTATATATGTAGTATGTATGTAGCATGTATGTAGCATGTAGTATGTATGTAGCATGTAGTATGTATGTAGCATGCATGTAGTATATATGTAGTATGTATGTTGCATGTAGTATATATGTAGTATGAATGTAGCATGTATGTAGTATGCATGTTGTATGTATGTAGCATGTAATTTTTTTTTTTTTTTTTTACATTTAACACATTAGCCGGATGATGGGACTACTACTGTCCCATCATTGGCTAATGTGTCAATCACTGTCATGGTAGCAGGCATCGCCCGATGGGACTTGTAGTCCCATCGGACGATGCCTGCACAGACCCCCGGAGCCTGCACAGCCCCCCGGCAGGCCGGCACAGCCCCCCGGCAGGCCGGCACAGCCCCCCGGCAGGCCGGCACAGCCCCCCGGAGCCTGCACAGCCCCCCGGCAGGCCGGCACAGCCCCCCGGCAGGCCGGCACAGCCCCCCGGAGCCTGCACAGACCACCGGCAGGCCGGCACAGACCACCGGAGCCTGCACAGACCCCCTGGCAGGCCGGCACAGCCCCCCGAAAGGCCCGTACAGACCCCAGAGAGGCTGTACAAGGGCAGGAAAGGGTTTTTCTTATTCCGATACCGGAAGTCCCATAGACTTGAATGGGACTTCCGGTATCGGAATCGGCGATACCGATACTTTTTTTAAAGATCGGCCGATACCATCCGATACGATACTTTGAAGTATCGGACGGTATCGCTCAACTCTAGTGAGTAGTGTTATGACACTTATTGAACAACCAATAAGTCACGATTCATGAAGGTGTTTTTTTTATATCATACTACTTAGCAACTAAATCCACACTGACCCAAAGTTTCAGTGAGAAAAATAATATTGGGACCTCAGTGCATGTTTTAATAGTACAGTGTGTCATGCCAGTAACTCCCAATAGTGGAAAGCGCCGCCCTACTCACTACGGCCCCCCTCTGCACTCCCCAGTCTGGGGCTATTTCACTGAGCTACCTTTTGTAGCATTTCCAACACTGCTGCATCCTCCTGATTCTGATAAGTCTCCATCTGGCTATAAAAAGGCACAGCCACTTTCTACAGGCATATACCTCATCCTTTCCTGCATAGGTGAGATTATCTGGCCTATACCAAAGCAGCAGGAGGTTATTAGGCAGCTTCTCCTACTACTCCTTGGCTGATCTAGGTGCTAGTTCAATTCTTGTCTAGTTCCTAGAAGGTGCATATTGTCTCTCCTGTGTTCTGACCCAGCATGCCTACTAATTAATCCTGATCTCTCCGCTTCTGACCTCAGCTACATATATTGAACCTGTGTTGCCTGCCCTTGGATTGTCTGACCATGTCTTTGCCTCCATCAAGCCTATCCTCACCATCATAGGCTCTAGTGAATACCCGGATGTCACTTAGTTACGCCCCTCCAGGGTATGCTCAGCCCAAGGTGCATTGGGTCCACATCCACCAAAGTTGCACAGGCTTAATGATGTCACAGGGAATGAGGTGATGATATAGCATAGGTTACGATGACATAATGGACTCTGTTGACATTATGTCATCACAACTCATGTTCCCATTAAGACCCATGAATGTTTGAAGCTGATACAGGCGGGAAGTTTTAGGTGGTAATATCACCAGAGCTGCTGCTCTGTAACTACAACTGCCAGACAACTTCATTAGCCCATATGGGAGTTGGGATGCTTTCCTATTTAAGGCTTCTTAGCTAGAGATGGTGTTGGGAGGCATTGGTTAAGGCAATGCTGATGATATCGTAATATGCTATGTCAGTGTCCCATCCTGTGTGATGACCAAATGAGTATAGATATCACTGGTAAGGGATAACCAGACAGTGCCAGTCCTATAAACAGAGTTCTATAACCACAAATAGCATAAAGCCAAAGCAACTGTGTCACCTTTAAGGCTTCATAGTGAATGATAATGCCATGTGGAAACTTTATTATCTTGGTAATGTCACACCTGATGACAATATCTAGTAATTTGGTTCTAATGTCAAGCAGGCTTATTTCATAATTATATCAAGTTGATTACTTAGTAATATGCAAATGATGAAGAAATGGAAACATTTTCAAAATGTCTCGATTTATTCACTATTGAGTATGAACGCTATTTGCAGAAATACACAAACACACTTTGGCATGTTATTAAAGGTTGTCTGAATAATCTTCTGCCAAGCTGAATTCACTTGGGCACACAAATCATTAAGATCCACTGCTGGCAGCTTCTTTTGAAATCTCCAGCCAATGATTTCTCTGATGTGCTTAATACGAGCAAGTCTGGAGATACAGCACACACATTTAGACCTGTGAGGGATTCACTCGCTTTTAGAAGCTTGGTAGCATTAACAGAGGCACGAAACTTGGTGCAAAGGAAATTTTATTTGACTTTGACAGAAAAAGAAAAAAACAAATGTCCATGCACCTGACATCCAGGCTTTGCAGACCTTATCAGACACTGGCAAGGCCGACTAATATCCTACAGGTCCTTCAATTAGACTTAAGGTTCAGAGGTGCTCATATATCCACAGCCAGGCAGAACTGAGCAGCTCTGCTGCACTTCCCTTTTAACTCCAGCTGAATCTGTTGGATTGGATGATTGAAATGAATGGTCCTGCTCATCACTTACCAAACATTCATAAATATCTGAATGGAGAACCCATACTGCTCCACTAAGCCAAAACCTATCAGTGCTGGAACCTTTTTCAGGTGTCACATCATCGAGGTCAGGTACCTCGGTGACACATCCACTCCACACTGGTCGACAGCAGATGGCATTTTGCTGCCTTACAGACAATAAAGTCATAAAACAGTAGCACAAGCAACATGCAGACTACCGTTATAGAGTTGAAAATTGTCTCCTGGGACACATTCATGTTCACTCACAAATGCCTTATCATTACTTTGCCCTTGTGGTCTCTAAACAATTTTTAGACAAAAAGCAAGACTCCCTGGTGAGTAGTTCAATATCGTGCAGATGCCTTCTGATGGTTTGCGTAGACACTTTTCATAATGGATCACTATGTGCCGTTATTCAAATTTCATGAGACCAAGTGAGCAACACGATGAAGAGGGAACCTGATCCAGACCTCTCAAGATTTCACCCCATGTATGTCAACAGCTCAGCGTTAAATTGATCTGATGGTGAAACCAGTGTTATGGCTATTTCTCTAAATGTCCCAGGAGCTGTTTTTCAACACACCAGGTTGCATATTGTTCCTGCTTCTGTGAGCAGCTTGCGTTGCCTAAACATGCTGCCATGGCCTGCAGTATATTTGAATTTGTCTGTCACCATGTACATCTCAGACATCATCGGACGACAAATGCAAAGTGAAATGCCAGCAACCGATCTTAATGAATTGTTTGTGCATATGCATTCATGGTGGCGGAACATTCCTCAGAGAAGCATTAATAACTTTATTAATAACATGCCAAGATGTGTGTTTGTATTTGATCTGAATAAACAAAGTTGTTTTGAACATTTTGTTTCCACTTTTCCAGCATTTGCATATTATTAGCATTTCTATCGATCCAATGATTTCCATAATTCCAAGACTTTTTCTTCTTGATTTTGTTATTTCCATGTTAAGGAGTGCATTTATATATACCAGCATTATAATAAAGCTTTTGAAGTTCCCATCCAATATTTTGGGCTTTATAAAAGCTTTTTTATTTTGCAACTTGTCACATGTAAATGAACCAGGACTAGTCCAGTGAGGTGTCGCTTTGAACAGACCTAATATCAAAAGACTGACCATTACTTCCAAACAGAAATCAGGTGTGAACAGGTGCAAACTAGGAGTAACCTTCTCCAAATACAACTAAACAAATAAAGTAGCACTCTGTAGCGCTACAGCATGCAAACATAAAATATGAAAATTGAATTGCATTACTGCACTAAAAAATATGAAAAATTGAGAATACTTAGCACATAAAATGGCCAATTCATGTGTACCTAGCAGCCACGATAAGGCGATTCTCATTGCTGGGATCTGCCTATTGTGAATCCCCTCCTAGACTAAAGTCTACATCTCTATGGGAAGTACCAAAAAAAACACAAATAAAATTAGTATAAAAAATAGTAATTTTATTAAATCATGAATACATATAAGTATGAAATGAGCAAAAGACTACAAAGAGGAAGATAAACCAGGAAACATGCAAAAACAGCAGCAGGGAAAGGCACAATCACTGTATACCAGTGGTAGGCTGGAGAATGGTAAAGTCAAATATAGATAACTAGATGGAGGCCCGATGCCGCCGCATCGGGAGAGCGGTAACATCCCGATGGGGGCAGTGTTATGAGCTCATTTTCTGCTCCACCAGCTGGGAGTTCTCCTTCCGATCTCCCTCTGGTAGTGACAGGAGGTAGTGAGGTTAGTTTAATTGGCAATGGTCTGCCATCTGACGAGGAGGATAGTGATTGGATCTCCGGAGTATCAAACTGGATATAAGACAGCCAACGCCCTATCCTGTTGCTGGTGATTCAGTCTGTTTCTCAGGTCTTGGACTTCAGCTCTGCTCCAGTCATCTCAAATTAAGTTTGTTTTTTGCTAATGTTCACACTTGCTCTTGTTGGTCAACTCAGTTTTTGTGTGGTCAGCCAGCCCGGCTGGGCTGTGCTGAATTTCCACTCTTATTTATCTGTATTTGCCAATTTGCCTTTTTGTCCTTTATTAGATTGGCCTCTTTTTGCTCTGTCTCAGAATATTCCAGAGTGCTGATATAGTGGGAGAAGTCTAGTGACTTCAGGGTTAATTTTGTTATCAGAAGCGTTGGACATTATTTTTGGTAGGGGTTTTTGGCAGATTGCAGACAGTATTTTTCCTTTCCTGTCCTTTCAAGTTAGTTTGGCCCCATCTTTTGCTCAGCCTATTTTTCTGCCTTTGTTTGTGTTTTCATCTTGCTTCACCGTCAATACATGTGGGGGCTGACTTTCCTTTGGGGTCTGCTTTGGGGAGTTAGTTTTCCTCTTTTCTTACTTTAGGCTTATTTAGCTCTCCGGTTGTGACGAGGCGTCCAGGACCACCGTAGGCATGCTCCACGACTGCTTCTAGTTGTGTGTTAAGATCAGGGCTCTGCAGTCTGCATAGTTACCAACCTCTCTGGTTTTTTGAGACTTAGCGTGTTTTGCTTTTTTCCTCCTCGGTGACCCATCATAACAGGGCAGGCTTTGCAGCACTGAGAATCTCTCCTCCCCAAGCGCTCACCCACCTATCCACTCTGTCTTTCCACCATATGCTGAGTTCTCCTGTCTTTGCTCTCTCCTCTTACCTTTCTCCCCCCGTGCACTGTCTCTCTCCCCCTGTGTGCTGTCTCTCATGTTCTGTCTTCTTTGACCTGTCTACCCCATGGACGGCCGGGATCTCAGTGGCAGTTGGGATCCCAGTGGCGGTTAGGATCCCAGCAGCGGCCTGGATCCCAGCGGTGGGGAGGGGTCCTTGTGATGGGGGAGTCCCAGCAGTGGGGGGGTCTGGTGGTGACCAGCTGGTGGTACTGTGCAAGCGGCTGGTGCCACCAGGGGGTGCCATATTGGAACATCCATTACTTGGGTGTTCCAAAACGGCGGTCGGCTTACTTCCGGTCAGCGCAGTGAATTATGGGATTCGAGGACGTCCGGACGGAAGTGGATGACGGACAATTTTAGGTAAGTATATAAATAGATGATGATGTAGTCGGACAACTATGGAGCCGTCAGGCAGGTAAACAAAGTCAGAAACCAGACATCAATCCCACCACGCTCCCATGCCTCAGAAGTCTATTCCAGCTTACCCATCATTAGTGGCAGTGACCAAGCGTCTCCCCGCTGGCCCCTTGATGCACGTTTCACGTATCAACTTTCTCAAAAGGGGGTACATTGTGCTGATTCCCCTGGGTTTAAATAAGAAGACACTAATCCCAGCACCTGCGACGCACACGTCCTGGAAGCCTCGCGCCGCACATATCATCCTCCCCCATGGCCGTCAGTACCATTCCAGTGGCCCCAGATGTGGTTGCTTCCCCTGTGGCTCATGTGTCGCCTGTCCTAACATCCTGAGATGTGGGTCCTTCGAATCATCTGATGGGAGCAGGGAGTTTAGGATTTGCGACTATATCTCACGCAATACCACGCATGTGATATATTACCTGCCCTGTCCCTGCTCCCTGATTTATGTTGGACTCACGTCAAGGGAATGGAAAGTTGTTAGGACACGCAAACATGTTTGGGACATTTCGGCTACCAGTTATGTACAAGATATTCTGTCACTGAAGACACTACCAAGACATTTCAGATTTATCATGGGTCTGATCCTAGTGGTTTGAAGGTGAGTGGTATTGACATGACAGAGTCCATTGTGGTGTCAGGGGTGGGAATCTGACTCAGTTGCTGGCGCAACGTGAATGTAGGTGGATTGTCACCCTTGACACCATGGTCCCGAATGGTCTTAATGAGTAGTTGAGTTTTGTCCCCTTCCTTTACACTTGGCTTGTTCACCTTTTTTCATGGTTTCGTCCCCTCTGCTGCAGTGGTCATTTTTTCTAAAACATAATTCTGCTCTTATCTGAGTTTTTTCCACCTATTTTTAATTTTTAATAATTTTGCTTTTAATTTTGTGTTTTCCTTCTTCTAGTCTATATCAATCCCAGCGCTTTATTGGCTTACGTGTTCTGGACCTTTATCCACAGTGTTGGCCTTACATTTTTTGATGGATCATCGATGAAGACATGGATGTCGCCATTGATGTCGGCATTGCTGCCTTCACATTGTCATACATTTTTTTAATTTATTTTATTACTTTTTTTATTGTTATTATTGTTTTTCTTTGTATTATTTTCCTTTGTTCCTTTTTTTGTTGTTATATATTATGTTTTTATTTTGTGACATTATTTAACTCCTATACTTTTGTAACTGCTGGAACATTTTCAGTGTCTTGCACTGTATTTTCCTCTATCTATTATGGTCTCACAAATATGATGTTTATTGGCTCTGGTGCCTCATAACTTGTTATTAACTACGGCTAATTTAATTCCCTATATGATGCTTCACTTTTATATTATATTTGAGAGTTTTTCCCCTTTTTTCTGTGTCCTCTTTTTTGGCCGCTTCCTTGGTCTCCTTTAAAATGGCCGCCTTCCGCACGCGCCCCTTGACCTCAAGCACTGCTTCATCTCCGATGTGTCTATCTTATGCACCATGTGCGCATGCTTGCTGATGTCACTGGGTTATTTACCCACATGCGTATACGGTACTGACAGTCATGGGGGAGGATGATATGTGCGGCGCGAGGCATCCGGGACGCATGCGCCGCAGGTGCTGGGTTTAGTGTCTGCTTATTTAAACCCTGGGGTTTCAGTACAATGCACCCCCTTTTGAGAAAGCTGATACGTGAAACGTGCGTCTATGGGCCAGCAGGGAGACGCTTGATCACTGCCACTGATGATGGGTAAGCTGGAATAGACTTTTGAGGCATGGGAGCGCGGTGGGATTGATGTCTGGTTTATGACTTTGTTTACCTGCCTGCCAGCTCCATAGTTGTCTGACTACGTGCCATCATTATCTATATTTGACTTTACCACTCTCCAGCCTACCACTGGTATACAGTGATTGTGCCTTTCCCTGCTGCTGTTTTTGCATGTTTCCTGGTTTATCTTCCTCTTTTAGTCTTTTGATAATTTCATACATGTATGTATTAATGATTTAATAAATTTACTATTTTTTATACTAATTTTTTTTTGTGTTTTTTTTGGTACTCCATCTTCTTTGTGTATTTGTATTATTGAGAGTATTCCCCTAAACACCCATACTTAATTTGGACTCCTGTTTAATAATCTTTATGGGAAGATAGTTTTAAAAATTACCCATACAATCACACCCCACTTCATGGTAGGGCCACTAGCACCTCGCATGCATTTAGGTAGTTTAGTAGGCATTAATGACATGAGAGGTTCCCTTTAAATCAGATTTTTATGTTAAAAGTTTATTTTTTGGAATGGGACAATGTTTTTTTTTTTTACATATCACAATAGTTATTAAAAATGAAAAATGGAACTCTGGCAATTATATTAAACACTGACTTCCTATTGTTTCAGGAACACATGAACATATCCACAAAAGTCATACCCCTATCCTATATTTTGTGCTGAATTTTCTAATGAATCCATATAAAGCTCATTGTGAAGGAAGGGGAGCAGGGTCTGTTGTGATATCGCCTATTGT
The DNA here is from genome assembly GCF_039654945.1 of Dendrobates tinctorius. Classification (NCBI taxonomy): domain Eukaryota; kingdom Metazoa; phylum Chordata; class Amphibia; order Anura; family Dendrobatidae; genus Dendrobates; species Dendrobates tinctorius. Next base: position 14,277,141 of record NW_027361802.1, read on the forward strand.
GATTGGTGGATCCAGCTGTGTATAGGGGTGTTCTCTGTCATTGTAATCCTGTCTCTGACATGGAGTCTTGATGTAAGTTTTTTTTTTAGTAATGTTGCAATTTTTCACACAGATCACTGGGGCTTTGTTAAGTCCCAGTGTCCAGTATGAAAATTGCAAGTTTATTATTATTTTTTTTATAACAAGGAATTATCATCCATTTGTCTCTTCACACAGGTACAGCTCTACACCTCTGCTTGCTGTCTCATCTGCTATCATCCTGCAATATACTTTATTGGTACTCTCCTCTGAAGGAAGTAGTACACACCATTGTAGGAAATCTTCAGTTTCTTGGCAATTTCTCCCATAGAATAGCCTTCATTTCTAAGAACAAGAATAGACTGTCGAGTTTCACATGAAAGGTCTTTTTTTCTGGCCATTTTGAGATTTTAATGGAACCAACAAATGTAGTGCTCCAGATTCTCAACTAGCTCAAAGGAAGGTCAGGTTAATAGCTTCTCTAATTAGCCAAACTGTTTTCAGCTGTGCTAACATACTTGCACAAGGGTATTCTAACCATCCATTAGCCTTCTTAGGCTGATTTCACACTTGCGTTTTTTTGCGCAAAAAAAGCGTGCATTTTTTTTCCTATACTTTACATGGGTGCGCATACACTTGTGATGTGTTTGTATGCGCATGCGTTTTTTTGTAGTGTTCGCTCGGGCGCACAAAATGCATCCTGTTGCATTTTTTGAGCGTCTGACTTGCCCCCAAAAAACGCATGCGCACGCAATGCGTTTTTTTTCACCCAACCACCCATTATAGTCTATGGGTGCGCTGACGTGCGCATGGTAATGCAAAACGCACAAAAACACATGATGCGTTTTTTATGTGCGTTTGCACTGCGCACGGTGAGCAGCGCAAAAAAAGCAAGTGTGAAAGTAGCCTTACACAGTTAGGAAACACAATGTACCATAAGAATACTGGAGTTGCAGTTGTTGGAAGTGGGCCTCTATACACCTATAAAGATATTGCATTACAGAACAGACATTTGTAGCTAAAATAGTTATTTACTACATTAACAATGTATAGAGTGTATTTCTGAATCATTTAATGTTAGCTTCATTGGAAAAAACTGTGCTTTTCTTTCAAAAATAAGAAAATTTCTAAGTGACCCTAAACTTTTGAATGGTAGTGTAATGGATATTGGTATGTTCAGGAAAAATTGCATTATAAATTTTTGGGATTATTTTTTTCCTATTACCCTTGCGAAATTAAAAAAAAATAATCTAAAGTTACATTTTAGTGAAAAAAAGTTAAATGTTCATTTTTTTTCCTTTCATATTCCATTAATTCCTGTGAAGCAATAAACTTTGTGAATGTGGTTTTGATCAGCTTGAGGGGTGTAGTTTTTAGAATGGTGTCACTTTTGGGTATTTTCTGCCATATATACCATTCAAAGTGACTTCAAATGTGAGGTTGTCCCTAAAAAAATTGTTTTGTAAATTTTGCTGTAAAAATGAGAAATAGCTGGTTTAACTTTTCCTTTCAAAGTTTTATTTATTGAAATCTGCACAGGTTACATACAATATGTCGTGAAAAATACCATATAACCTACAAACTTCACTTTTCGAAGGTTAAACAGTGCAACATTCAATGTCCATCTATGACAATGGCCACCAGAAAATAGAAATCTAATGACTGTCGCAGTTATGAAGAGACATTAAGTAATCAAAATATAACTGCGTAGAGGTCTAGATTTCAACTGTCTGCCGACAACACTTACCAAACCAATATCATGATGTCTAACAAATACAAAGAATCAGTATAGAAAATAGAGGTAAAGAGGGTAGAGTAAAGACAAGGTGGAGTCTAAAGATAGGAATACAGCGGAGAGGGAATGAGAAGGGGGGTGGGACAAGGATAGGCATATAACATGTCTACATTATATTAAGATAGGCCAAAGAGGTCATTATACTCTTGTTATCTTTTAAGAGTGGATCTGAACCGAGTCCAAGGGTGCCAGATTCTTTCAAAGGATGAGTATGAGCCATTCACTAGGGCTGCGAGCTTGGCAACCTGATATAGCATATCAACCTTATCCTGTAGCTAGGATGTAGACGGAGTAGTCTTTGTTTTCCAGTACGTGGGTATTAACAGCTTCGTTGCTGAAATTATGTGTTGCACTAACAGTGCAATACTCTTGTGTTCAGCCGGTGACAAAAAATTTAAAAACACTATTTCCGGTGTTAATTTGAGAGTTCTGCCCACTATTTTCCGAATGATATTTTCTACATCATGCCAGAATTGTAATAGTGGTAGGCAGGACCACCACATGTGCAAATAAGTGCCCTCCGAGTCTTCGCATCTCCAGCATTTAATAGAAGATCCTACTCGCCAATGACTATTTTGTTTAGGTGTGATATACCATGTTGCTATAATTTTAAAAGAATTCTCTTGTGCCCTAACGCACTGTGATGAGCCACGAGAGGAATTATAAATGTGTGAAATTTGGCTGGGAGTGAACTTGTAACCCAAATCCTTTTCCCAGTATGTTATGTAAGCTCTTTTATGACAGTAATTCAAGGTATTTAGGATCTGGTAAATAGACGACATTATCTTCTTGGGCATATGTCTTGTTGCGCAAAGAGATTCAAACGATGCTAATGGGCGCGTAATGTCCGACTTTAAAAGATATCGTGCCAAATAATCTCTAATAGAGCCGAAATGTATAAAGGTTAAATTTGAAAGGCCCGGCAGTTCCTTCAGCGTGTGAAGCGAGGCGAGTGTCCCATCTACCAATAACCTATCAACTGCTACATTTGCTAAAAACCGGGGTTTCGTCACATCGTTGTCCCGTGAGTTAGACGCGTGTGGCATTATGTCAGCCAATTTAAGGAAAGGGGATAGAGGAGGAGCTAGAGTGCTTACTAAACCCTTCCATAGTTTTAAAGTAGCTTTAGTGTGTACATTCTGTAACATTTTGCTTGGGTTTTTATAAGAGCACGTCAGGAACATGGATCTCAGGGGGTGTGGGGCTAGCGCCTCCTCCGCCTCGATCCATTGTTTATTGCTAGGTGACAGCATTGTAGTGTGATAATACGTTAAGCTTCTGCTTTTTCCAGATATACCTGCGGAATAACGAATTAATTTTAGCGAGATACGATTTGGGGATGGTTATAGGGAGCATTTGGAAAATGTATAAAAATTTGGGAAAGATTAAACTCTTCAGTAAATTCTTTCTCCCCATCCATGACACATATGAATCCTTCCATGCTTTCATCGTGGATTCTACAGAAGCGATTAGAGGTGGAATATTCAACTGAAAAAGGTCTCTGTCTGATCTTCCTATCTTCACTCCTAAATACTTAATATATTGTTTTGGCCATGTGAAGGGATATGTCTGCTTTAGTCTGGCTAAGGTGCCCGGGGGTACGTATAGGTTCAAAGCTTCAGATTTGGACAAGTTTACTTTGAAATTAGATATATTCCCATATTGATATATGAGATCCATTAAGGTTGGCAGTCCTAGTATAGGGTTGGTCTTGAGTATTAACAAATCTTCAGCAAACGCCGCTGTTTTAAAGTGTGTCTTATTAATTTGAATACCCTCTATTCCCGCATTTAGTTGTATGGCATTTAAAAGAGGTTTCATTGCTAACACAAATAGTAAGGGAGAAAAAGGGCATCCCTGTCTCGTTCCATTTTTTATGGTGAACTCATCTGTTAAAAAATCGTTAATCCTAATTTGCCCCGTGGGCTTATGGTACATTGCCATTATGGCTGTAATGAAGCGATCAATTTCAAATCTGGCCAATACTTCCCGTAAATAAACCCAGTCTACCTTGTCAAAGGCCTTCTCCGCATCTGTTCCAAGAAGCACCAGTGGGATTTTACGGGTCTTTGCATATTGGAGAAGGTATAGTACCTTATGTACATTATCCTTCCCCTCTCTTCCACCTACAAAACCAGTTTGGTTTAAAGAAATCAAGTTTGGCAATAAGTTGGCCATCCTTTTTGCCATCAGCCCAGCTAGTAATTTTAGGCCCACATTAAGAAGGGAGGGTCTTTCCCCTCCGTGTGTATTAGAGAAATTCTGTCTGTAAGCATTTGATACGGTAGTGGATGACCTTGTAGTACTGCATTGCAAACATTTAACAAGTGCGGGAGTAGAAGAGTGGAGAAGGACTTATAGTACAAGGCTGTGAACCCATCTGGACCAGGAGCTTTTCCTTTCAGACACCTCGACAGAGCAGACTGTAGCTCACCCAATGAGAAGGGTCTAGTGAGTTGTTGTTTTTGAGCATCCGACAGGACAGGCAGGTTCATGTTGCCCAAAAAGGATTTAGTGTCTAGGCTTCTTTTAAATGACGATTCGGTATTATCTTCCGGGTGGAGATTATATAATTGCTTATAGTAGTCTAGAAATGCCCGCTCTATGTGTTCAGGGTTTTGCGAGCTTATCCCTTGTTCATTTTTAATTGCGTTAATCAGCGTACGTGTTTGACGCTTTCTCAGTTGCGATAACAATAGTTTGGAGGCTTTGTCTCCGTGAACGTACATTCTATTTTTCCATGATGCATAGAACTTAGCAGATCTCGAGTTCAAGATATCTTTGAGTTGCTGTCTTTTTTGTTTCAGCGCCTCTAGGTTAAGTTGATTAATTTTACGTTTATGTAGAATCTCGAGCTGTGCTATGCTCTCATAGAGATCCTGGACTTCTTTTTGCTGGAGCTTATTAAGGTAAGAGGTGATAGATATCAACTCTCCCCTGGCGACCGACTTATGTGCCTCCCATAGTATTTGAGCGGAAATATCTGGCTTAGCATTGTGTTCAAAATATTGAGAGAGCATCTTAGTCATACGTGCCTGGACTTCAGCATTGCCGAGTACAGATTCGTTATGTCTAGGAAAAGTTTGAGAAAGTGACAACTTTAATAACACCGCTGAATGATCAGAATAAATATTCGGGATTATTTTCGCCTGTTGCATATTAGTAAGCATTTTACTAGGTAAAAAAATATCATCTAAACGATGGTGAGATTTATGTGGGTGGGAATAAAAAGTGTAGTCCCGGTCAGTGGGGTTTAAATATCTCCAAGAGTGAATCAATTGCAAAGAGCTCAACTGCATCTTTATTCTAGATAGATCTTTTGGTGAAAACGAACTTTTCTTTTTGGTTGTATCCATCAAAGGCCCCAATGCCACATTTAAGTCCCCGGCTACTATCAATGTACCCTCCCTGAAGCCCTCCCCTCAATTTTTTTCAGAGTTGAGATTAGCTATTTCAATAGTTTTTTATTTGGTGCGTACAGACTACACAATGTCACAAGGGTGCTATTCAATAGCCTTTTGACAAAGATATAACGACCCTGAGGGTCTGCCATAGTTTCTCTTAGCTGAAAGGACACTCCCCTCGCCATTGCCACCGAGACACCTCTGGAGCCTGAATGGGTGGTCGTCGCATGGAACCATTTATCATATACCGAGTACTCAAAGGAAGGTAATTTATCTGGTTTGAAATGCGTTTCTTGAATAAGTAAAACTGCCGCCTGCTGTTTTTTGAATAATTGCAGTGTATGCCACCTTGTGTTTGGTGAATTCAGCCCATGTGCATTAAAAGAAATAAATGTGTGTACCTTATCAGGATCTACCATGGTTCTGTGTGTGACAATGTACTTGTTCCTTGTATTGAAGACCAATCCTTGTGCCTATGAGGATGGGCTGGGGATCCAAGGAAGGGAGACAAGGGGCGGAAAAGAGGAAAAAGAGTAAAACATAGAAATAGAGAGAAAGAATGCAGAATATTAATAGTATCCATGCAAATATACTATTGAATACCATTATCTAGTGTTTCAAAAACTATAGTTAGCTACTAACAATTTCACAGTATGCCAGCTTAAAGGGAATCTAAATAAACAATGTAAAGCTTAATATGAAATGCTCCATTCTAGCAGAACACCCGGGTCGAGCTTAAAATTATCTCTAGGCTAGTGCCTCATATTGAATTATCAAATAGATGGGGTAGTAGCGTTTACCCATAATTGGAAAAACACACCAATCCCATCTGGTCAGCTTCAATCAATTTTCTATGCCCTTACTAGGATAAAGACAACTAATTAACTGTAAAACCTGACTCCGACTTAAAGATCAAGTTGCGTCTCTGGAGTCTTTAGGTGGCCAGGTCTTTGCCAGCTTCCTCTTCTGCCTTTGCGATTTTGGCGTCAGTGCCACCTGCCATGTTGGAATATCTGGTAGCGAATGTAGCAGAGACGCCGAGTGGAATGACTCTAATTCAGGATAAGCCTCCAGTTCAATCCCCAGAGAATCACAGGCCGCTTTGATGTCTTGCGATGTTCTTGCTTGGATGCTTTTATCTCCACTCGTAATATGAATTCCAAACGGAAACAACCATCGGAAACGGATACCTTTTTTCACAAGTATTTCGGTAAACGGTTTCAGAATTCTCCGCTTCTTGAGAGTGCTAGCTGAAAGATCCTGGAAGAGTTTTATTTGTGAGTCCTCGAATAGAATCTCCTCTGTTTCTCGTGCTCTTCGAAGAATTAAATCTTTTACACGATAATCGAGAAAACGGCATAATACATCTCGCGGTTGCTCCCCTTGGGTAGGCTGTGGTCTAAGGGCTCTATGCACTCTCACCAGTTCAATTTCCTGCGGATCTGATTCAGTAAGTAGACCTTTGAATATTTCCTGTGCTGTTTTGCTCAACGCCTCAGATGCCACTCTTTCAGGGAGGCCTTTAATTCTCACGTTATTACGACGTTCTCTGTTCTCATGGTCCTCCAGTACTGTATGGATTGCATGCAGTTGACTTTCATGCACATTGAGAGAGTCCAGTATGGCGTTTGACCTTTGCGTCATAGCAACCTGTGAGTTTTCAAGTGCCTCAGGCCTATGGCCCTGAAGACTAAGGCCTCTTTCACACATCAGTTTTTTGCCTTCAGGCGCGATCCGGCTTTTTTTTGTAAAACCGGATCCGGCAAAATGCAATGCCGGATCCAGTCTTTCCCCATTGACTTGCATTAGCGCCGGATCGCGCCGGATGGCATTGCGTTTCATCCGTTTTTTGCCGGATCCGGCAACTTGTCTCATTCCGGCGTCTGGAAAAAACGGCTACTGTAACGTTTTTTGTCTCCGGCGAAAAAGCCGGAAGCGCCGGATTCGGCGCTTCCGGCTTTTTGCTACAATGAAAGTCTATGGGCGCCGGAATGCGCCGGATCCAGAAAAAGACGGATCCAGCCACCAGATCCGGTTTTTTTAAGTCTGCGCATGCTCAGATACAATTGGCCAGCCCCCAGGAACAGATATAACCTGCTAGACGGATTCAGCAAAAAAACGGATCCGTTTCTACAGTTCTCCAAAATTTATGCCGGATCCGTTTTTTCTAAAAATAGCCGGATCCTGCCTGACGGCAAAAAACTGATGTGTGAAAGTAGCCTTAAATCTTGTTTTATTTCTGCAAGTTCTTTTTCTATTGGCTCCAGTGCTTTAGATAATATAGCTTTGATGAACAAATGGGTGACTAGAGCATCCCCTGCTGTGCTTCCTGTGTCACTCTCCAGTTCAGTATCTGTATTCTAATGAGGATAGATCACTAAATTTTGGTGACTTAAGAGAATCCAATGAAACCGTTTGTTTTTTAGAAAATTATCGACATCCCTTTGTGTGATAGGTTTCACTGATTTTGAAGTGCTTTTTTGCATTTTTACGCTAGATTTCCCAATGTTTGCTGTTATCTAAAAGATAAGAATAGAGCAATTTGAAGGTTAGAATTCCCTCAGCCGGCTGTGTATTTAGCTAAGGATTCATGTTATTTCTGTGCTTACAGATGCTGTACAAATGCAGGTACTTGATATTTTGTCTATGGCCACTAGATGTCAGTCTAGGTATACGTTCTGTCTTCTCAGGTTGCCAATATATAGACAGAGAGCTTCAGCATATTCTTGCATAAACATTTCAGCTTAATATGGATTGTATAAGCTAGAAAAATGAGGAGAGGGAGGAGGGGGGGGAGACGTGTGTAGCTGATCTTACAGGAGGAGATGTCTCACAATACGTCAGCGTCTCCTAATGGACCCCCTTTTCTTCTCACACCTCCTCTGCCAAGTAGTCCCGGAATCCCTCTGCGTGGTCTGGGCTATATCCTTATATGCAGGGCCTTTATACAACGGTGCGGGGGGATATATTAGTGCGTTCCAACGCCCCTACCTGTAGGTCCAGGCGCCTCTGCTGGGGACAACGAGATCAGCGTGCGGCTGCTGTTACAGCGTTACTGCAGCTCATCAAGAGCCCCCTGCTCCTCCAATGATCCAATCGCTGCCGCTGCCAGCCAGATGAAAAAGGCGGCAGGAGTGTGCAGCCGCGCGTCTGCCCCAGGCCGTAATCGACGCGCCGTCTGTGAGCCCGCCGGGACTATTTTCTGTGCTGCGGCGGATCTCCCTCTCACCGCGCCCGACCTCCGGCTGAAATTGTAGCCGGTCTCTCTACGTGTCCCAGTCAGGGAGCTGATTAACAGTACCTTGTCTGAGGGAGGGTGCTGGTCCTGTTAGACCACCGAACTCCTGGCTTTGGATTAGTGAGGAGATCCTTCTGCTGAGGGCGATAGTGTTGTTTTCAAAGATCCTTCCACCGCTCCAGTGCCTTTTCCCGCCGGCAGGATCACCACTATATGGATCTCTTTATACTCCCGGATGCGATTGCACAAACAGGGTCCAAGTGACCCTGCAGGGTCCTGATCCGGGACCGATCGCGGGGATGGTATAAAAGAAGCAGCCCTGGTGGTTTTTGGGCTGTTTTTAGTGCTTTAGCCTGGGAGCTCAGGATTTCAGCCTCCTGCTTCCTCAGTGTTCAGGCTCCGCCCCCCTAGCTGATTTAACTTTTAACCCTTATAACTTCCTACCAAAAAAAAAATATTTTGTTTCCAAAATTGTGCTGATGTAAAGGAGACATGTGGAAAATATTATTTATGAACTATTTTGTGTGACATATTTATCTGTTTTAAAGGCATAAAAATTCAAAATTTGAAAATTGCAAATTTTCCAAATTTTTGCCAAATTTCCATTTTTTGCACAAATAAGCAAAAGTTACATCGAAGAAATTTTAGCACTAATGTGAAGTACGATATGTCATGAAAAAACACAATCGCCAAGATCCGTTGAAATGTTCTAGAGTTATTACCTCATAAAGGGACAGTGGTCAGAATTGTAAAAATTGGTCCCGTCATTAATGTGCAAACCACCCTCGGGGTAAGGGGGTTAAATATAAAAGTATCATTATACTGACCCATAAATATATACATCTGCCATGCTGCTCTCCTGAACAAATAATTGTCCCTCAGTATGCTTCCTGCACAAAGTATTCCCCCTCACACACAGCTCCTCTTCGTCAAATTTCCCCCCAAACAAAGCTCCTCTCTGTCATATTTAGCCCACATATAGATCCTCTCTGTCATATTCCCATACACATCTATTCTTTGACATATCACCTCAACAAACAGCTCTTCTCTGTCATATTCCCCCACATACAGCTCTTCTCCATCATATTCCCCACATGCACATTTCCTCTCCGTCATATTCACCCCCCACACACAGCTCTTCTCTGTCATATCATCCAATACACTCACAGTTCCTCTTCATCATATTTCTCCAACTCACACAGCTCCTTTCCTTCATACTGCCAACATACACATGCACACAGCTGCCAATGATGACATTCTATAGTCTCTAGCTACTCGTAAACGGAAGTGTCACCGTATGTATAGTTGTGTCAAAAAGTGTTTGCCCCTTTCTGATTTGTCACCAAATAAATTTAAATATTATACAAAGATAACACAAGTAAGCACAAAATGCGATTTTTAAATGAAGGTCTTTATTATTAAGGGAAAATAAAATCCAAACATATAGGTCCCTGGTTGGGCCACCCTTAGCAGCAACAACTGTTATCAAGCATTTGTGATAACTGGCAATGAATCTTTTACAATGCTCTGGAGAATTTTTTTTGGGACATAAGTATTTACAATGCTCTGGAGAAATTTTGGCATGCTCACCTTTGTTGTAATTCAACCACATTGGAGGGTTTCTGAGCATGAACCACCTTTTTACAGGCATTCCACAGCATCTCAATCGGATTAAGGTCAGGACTTTGACTAGGCCACTCCAAAGTCTTAATTTTGCTTTTTAAGCAATTCAGCGGTGGACATGCTGGTGTGCTTTGGATCACTGTCCTGCTGCATAAACCACTTTTCTAAAATGCTGTGTTGCTTGTATGCCAGATGTAATGCGACATACACGTTCCAAAATGTTCAATAGTTTGTCTCATCAGTCTACAGAGTATTCTCTCAAAATTCTTAGGGATCATCAAGATGTTTTCTGGCAAAACTGAAATAAGCCTTTATGTTCTTATTGCTCAGCAGTAGCTTTTGTCTTGGAACTCTGCCATGCAGGCAATTTTTGCAGAGTGCTCACTCAGAATATGTCCTTCATTCCAGCTGCGCCCTATCCCTACACTACTAAGAGCAAAACGGCGGTGCCACTCGTGATCCGGCCTTTATATAGGAGGGTCACATTGCGTGCAGGCCTATCATAGTCATACCAATACTTGGCATGGCTGTGATGGCTCAGGAAATGCAGACTGTCTAAAAAGCTTGTCGATTGGTTGCACTGCAGCCTTTCATTAAACTTTACTAGACTGGCGATGTTGAACAGGAAAACAAATGTACATGAAAATATCCATGCTCAGCATTTGGTATCGGACACTAGGTGTCTGTCATAGACCCTGAACTTTACGGTTTGGATTTGCATATCCCTATTAATCCTTTAGTTGCAATACCGGCGAATCTTGATGGATGGCCATCCGTTGGATCCGTTTTACAACATGCTTGTACGGACAATGCAAAGTTTTTTCGGGCGGACGGTTCCGCATTTTACATTGCGCAGGACTTGCCTCGGCCGCAAATTTAACCCTAAACTCTGTTCGGGCAGCTGAAAAATTCTCTCTCTCTCTCACAAAAGTTTAAATCACTTCCCTTTCGCCCCATTAAAAATAAAACCATTAAAAAAAACAGATATTTGGTATCGCTGTGTTCAGAAATGTCCGATTTATTAAAATATAAAGTAAATTAATCTAATCAGTAATCGGCATAAGAAAAAAATAAAACACCAGAATTTTGGTCGCTGCAACATTGTAATTAAATGCAATCAAAACATCTCGAAAAATGGCGATGCTACAGACCTCAGAAAATGACGACAAACGCAAAAACATATTTTCATACAAATTTTTTCACCACTTAAAAATAACTTATACATGTTTGGTATCTGCGTACTCGTACTGACCTGGAGAATCATATCGCATGATCAGTTTTACCATATAGTGAACATGGTAAAAGAACAAACAAAAAAAAATTGTGGAATTTTATTTTATTTTTTTTCAATTTCACCACACTTTTTTTCCTCGTTTTCCAGCTTACTATGTAGTAAAATCAATGGTGTCAATCACAAGAACAGCTCGTCCCTTAAAAAACAGGCCCTCATACGGTTATATTGATGGAAAAATAAAAAAGTTATGAGTCTTGGAAAACGGTGAGCAAAAAACAAAAATGAAAAACAGAAAATCGCTCAGGGGGTTAAGGGGTTAAGCTATGTGTACCACAATAAATTACCTATAACTTTGATTTCCATGATAAAATGACTAAAAATTAAAAAACAGTGAGATAAAGTGAGAAAAGTGCCTGCTGTAAATGCTCTTAAAAGTCTACACCGAAGGAAACATTGAGGCTGTGGCATAGTAAACTTTTATCTTTTCCTACAACTTAGGGTATATGCCCACGATCAGGAATTGCTGCGGTTTTGACGCAGGGTATTTATGCAGCATCAAACCAACAGCGGACAGATAATACAGCAAATTGGAAGGGATTTCTAGAAATCCTATGTCCACTGTGCGTCTATGTCTATGCGGATCACACACGGACACTGACATGCGTCACGTCTTTCAGGACCGCAGCATGTCAACTTCTCTTGAGGAGACGCAAGTTTCCGCAATAGAAATGTAATCAATACAATGTATTGGATGCGGTAAATCCGCACAGTTCAGTGATCACCTGCGTTCAATAGACAGCAGCGCTTTGGATGCAGTGAAATTACACTATGTTCAAAGCGCTGCTACTTACGGATTGTGGGCACATAGCCTCACACACAACACAATGTTGTCTAGTCTAAATGTAGCATTTCCATGTTTAGAGTGTTGCACTATGGAGAATAGCTGCCCAGTAGAGAAAAAAAGCTATGTTGGCGTGAAATTGTACTTGAAAACATTTCATACTTTTTCCAATTGGCTTTACTTCTTGGTACACAGTGCATTTAGCCTTGGGTATTTACTGTGTTGTTACACTTAGCTATGGAATCACTAAAACTATTATTGCTGAATCATTGCTCTTTTGTTTTCTTTGCCTCCAGTATGCAAGATAACATCAGCTCAATTGTGGTTATATCAGAAGTGTATTGTTAGCAAAGGGCTGTAATAAATTTGTATTAACCAGCAGAGCAGTCAGTTTTATTTAGGTGCTTAGTAATTATAAGAGAGAGAATAATATAATAATAATATAGATAATGGATAATACTACTGTGACCCAATCCGAGTTTGTTCAATTAATAACCACTCTTTGTTTCCTATCACTGAGCCATTTGTTTACCCAGTTACACATATTTTCCCGTAGTGCCATTTTTCCCATTTATATATACCAACCTTTTGTGTGGCATCGTATCAAATGAAATTGAAAAGTCCAAATAGACTACATCCACTGCATTTTCCTGGTCCAGTCGGGAACTTACCTCCTCTTAGGAGCTGATCAGATTAGTTTGGCAGGACGGATCCATGTTGATGCTGGATCATGAGGTTATTCTTATTGAGATATTCCAGGATCGCATGTTTTAGGAAACCCTCAAAGATTTTACTTATAGTCGAGGTTAAACTTACTGGAGAATTTCTAGTATCCCTGATCATGTTGTCTGGGATTTTCTTGTATAAATACTGAAGAGAAAAATGAGTTTAGCATATCGGCTTTTCCCTCATCCTCTTCCACCATTTCGCCCAGACTATTTTTGAGGGGGGCAATACTATCATTTTTTAGTTTCTTACTGTTTATATAGTTTAATCCCTTAGAGACCGCCGATACACATTAAAACGTCGGCCACTAAGGGTATTTACTCCCTCATTGCCGTTTTAAGATGGCGATCGGGAATAAGGCTGTAGTGCCCCCCAGAGTCGGAAAATCTCCGTGGTCTCAGCTACTCTCCCGGAGAACATGATAAGGGCCGGACTTTACCGTTTCCGTTCATGTGATAGCCGTTATTCAGTGAATAATGGCGATCGCAAAAAAAAAGTATGCCAACTGTTTCAATGATTTCTCTCTCTTCTGACATGATGCCCCCTGAGACTCCCCGGTACCTTCACCATCCCCTGGTCCCTCCTGATCAGTCCCCCGGCCCAGCGACCTCTTCCTGAAAGAAAAAATTGAGGGTACATGTGTGAGATAGCAGGAAATGGATGATGCAGTGGCGAGCAGGAGGCAGAACAAGAGTTAACTGGTTTATTAAAGGAGATACTCCACGAAGGGAGGTAATGGGTTAATAGAGAGTAAATGGAAATAATATGACTATATAAGAACAATGGTTCATGAAACAGGTAAACTTATCAGTCTGCTGGTGTACTGGCTGTGAAGGCCTGCAATCCCACGGCGGTGTCTACGTACGTGACGCATAAAGTCTTTGGCATGATCCTGAAGATAGTTGAGGAGATGGCTGCAGATGATGGCAGCGTATCCAGGTTCACCTAAGCGTGGTCCTGCGTTATTGGGCTGACAAACATGCCGTGTCACAGTCTGTGGGATCACAAAAACGTGGCTCATTTTATTGGTGGCAGTGGGCGGTGAAGCTGCCTGGATTTGTGTGAAGCACCAGGTCAGTCTTAGGCCGCGAGCCAGCGGCAATATGCGGCACGGTGAGCAGAGGCTTGTCAGTGTCAGTTGTGAGCGGACACTCAGTTACTGTTTTCTCACAGTCAGTGCGCGCATAGGCCAGGGAAATACAGCACAGAAATGTGGTATCACGTCGGTGACAGGAGAGTGAACCAACCTTTTCCTGCTGCACACCCTGTCTTCCCCCCAATTCCCCTGCTTTCCCTCACGCCATCCCTTTTATTCCCGACATGCCCCCTACCGTCCAGTGCAAAGGTCTGTCTGGGTCAGAAAGCTTTCCACCCGGCAACAATGATGACAGCCCCAACAGTTCCAGAACTGGCGCACGAGAGGTACCCCCTGCCCGGTCCATATTCCTACACTGCCCCTTTCCTTTGCTCACCATTCCACGGACGAATGCTCCTGTTAAACGCGTGGGAAGTCTTCTGTTCTCTGGTCAAATCGTTACCAAATAAATTGGTCCTGATTGTATCGATTGGGGGGTATTCCGGCTGTTGTTCGCTCAGAGCGCCGTAAGTCAGAAGGAGTAGCCGAGTCACATTGAGTGGTCAAATCTGTAATGGATGGATCTGTAATGGAGTAAGGTCTGTCAGCTCAGCCCGCATCTGCTCTAATATATGACGTCCCTCATGTATATGTTGGGGTTCTAGAGTCAGAGATGTATCACGGTCCAAGGGTCTCCTTGTTTCACCGTCAATTGTACGGCCTGTACTTCACTTCTAGGAGATAGCGTGATGTTATCTTCTCCCAAATTGACACAGCGTACTGGGACCGTCCCGTCGTGTACAACGGCTAACGTTCGTGTCACAAGGAGCCATGGAGGTAGGTGTTCCACAGTAGCTGGCTCAATCTGCCTTTAGCAGAGGCTGGTACAATCACCTTTCCCAACATCCCTCCGTCACTGAAGGACTCCTGCGCTTGAGCCACGACGATTAAATGTTGAAATACTCTCCTTTGGGGAGTGTGCGGGAACCACTGCTTTAAGGCATCACCTGAGGGCTCATGGATGAGGAGGCTCCCGAACGCCTTCAGCATGATCATTCCTAGGGTGACGGCATGCCCGTTCTGTGCTTCCACATTTGTTAACACTGCTTCCTTTCGACCCAGGTCTTTGCCACAGATAGAAATTTGCATCCAGACCACTCCTGCGACCGGGATGTGTAAGTGATTGGCAGCTATCAATTTTATCACTCAGCACCACTCAGGCCGTATTGCCTCAGAAAAGTGTCGCCGGAAGTAGATTTCAGGCATCGTAGTCACTTGTGAACCCGTGTCCACCAAACAGCGTACTGCATGACAATCCATTTCAGCCCAGACGAGAGAGCACGTGGAGACTAAATTTGTGGGACTTCTGATACTCCTTCGTGACTGTTCAGGCTTTGGGCAGAGTCCCCCAGGCTCGGAGCACTCTAGTTTAACGGACGGCATGAAAGGGGCCTACTCCATCGTGTGCACTCCCGACCCAAAGGTTTGGTTTCTCCACAATTATCACAGGTGAGGGGCCTCTCTCGACTGGACATCCTTGTTTCGCAGCGAGATTCAGGGCCATTTCTGCCCCTGACGAATTTGAGGTCCCTACTGACTTCTTTTTTGCCTCAGCCAACTCTACTCGTATATCCGTTATTACCTTCCGCAATTCCTCCACACATCGTGGTTCGGTGACCATGTTCACAGATAGCGCTCCGCTCTGGACATTCCCCACCGGGACTGTCACCCCCTGCTCTTGCTCACATGTGCATGCCTCACTTCTATTCTGACAAGGTCATGCGGGGAATCACTCACAAGCGCTATCACAACACCTATTTTGTCAGCACATCTCGCAAGCCTGTCACCAGTTGATCCCACAACAGCACGTCAGTAGGCCCTAGGCCTGTGCCATTTTTTCCAGTGAAAGCAGTATGGATCTCCTGAAGGGCGTTTCTGTACTGAGTCACCATCTCCCCCTCCCTTTGCATACGGCTAATTAGACGCATCAGTAATTCCGCTACATCTGTGGGGTCTCGCTCACTGGGGGGGTCGTAACATAACTGAATCTCTGGCTTCCCCATCCAGAGCCATCATGGCCACCTCGGCTTCCAAAGCAGGAGTCATGGGGTGCACACTCATCATCCCTCTAGTGTTCTCAGTTCAGCTCCATAATATGGTATTATTCCCCATGAACTTAAGGAGGTTACTCAACATTGCCCCCAGAGAGATACTGAACCTAAAGCTCACCCCAGCTGCTTGATCTGCCGCCTCTGTGCCCATAGACTGCATCCTGCTGACAACGCCAAGTGTGAGATAGCAGGAAACGGAGGATGCAGTGACAAGAGTTATCTGGTATAGTACAGGGGATACTCCACGCAGGGAGGTAATGGGTTAATAGAGAGTAAATGTGAATAATATGGCTATATAAGAACAATGGTTCATGAAACAGGTAAACTTATCAGTCTGTTGGTGTCCTGGCTGTAAAGGCTTGCAATCCCATGGTGGCGTCAATGTAGGTGACGAAAGAAATCTCTGACGTGATCCTGAAGATAGTTGGGGAGCTGGCTCCCCATGAAGGCAGAGAATCCAGATTCTCCTAAGCGTGGTCCTGCGTTATTGGGTTGATGAACATGCATTGTCAGGCTAAGTGCACACGTACCGGAACTCTCGCAGAAATTACAGCGAGAATTCCGGAATTCCAGTCCGCGGGAAAATCGCATTTTAAATTCCCGCGATTTTCCCGCGGAAAAACTAGCATTTTGCAAGCGTATTTAGCTTGCAGAATGCTAGCATTTTCCAAGCGATCTGTAGCATCGCTTGGAGAACTGATTGACAGGTTGGTCACAGTCGTCAAACATAGTGTTTGACGAGTGTGACCAACTTTTTACTACTGAGGCCGCCTATGCAGCATCAGTAGTAAAAGATAAAATGTAAAAGAAAAAAGAAAAAAATGGTGTTATTCTTACCCTCCGACGTCCCGCGCATCCGTTCCCAGTAATCCTTTGCGAAAATGCCCGCGATGACGTCAGTTCTCGCGGGATCGCGACGTCTCGCGGTAATTCGCGATGACGTCGCTTGAATGACCGCGAGACTTCGCGATCCCGCGAGAACGGACGTCATCGCGAGCATTTTCGCAAAGGATTACTGGGAACGAGAGCGTGAAGAGAAGCGGGAAGGCTGCGCGGGACGTCGGAGGGTGAGAATAGCAATATTTTTTATTTTAAATTCTATTTTTTACAGGGATATGGTACCCAAAGCCTGGAGGACAGTCTCCTCTCCTCCGGGCCTTGGGTACCATCCGCAATTGTTCTGCTTACTTTCCGCATGGTGTGCACAGCCACATGCGGGAAGTAAGCGGAACAATGCATTCCTATGGGTGCGGGATCGCCGCGATTCCGCAAATTAATGAGCATGCTGCGGTTTTTACCGCGAAGCGATTCCGCCGCGGTAAAAACCGCAGCATTAGCACAGCATTGCGAAATCCCATAGGAATGCATGGGATGCTTATTTTTCGCGTTTTCGCGGCAAAATCGCGCGGTTAAAACCGCCGCGGAAACGCGAAAAAAATGCAACGTGTGAACTCAGCCTCACAGTCTGTGGGATCACAGAAGTGTGGCTCAGTTTATCGGTGGCAGCGGGGGTGAAGCTGCCCGGCTCTGTGTGAACCACCAGGTCAGTCTTAGGCCGCGAGCCAGCGGCAATCAGCGGGATGGTGAGAGGAGGCTTCTCGGTGTCAGGTGTGAGCGGACCCTCAGCTACTCTCTGCTCACAGTCAGTGCGCTTATAGGCCTGGGAAATACAGCACGGAAATGCGGTATCGCGTCGCTGACAGGAGAGTGAACCAACCTTCTCCTGCTGCGCACTCTTTCTTCCTACTAGGTCCCCTGCTTTCCTGCATGCCATCCCTTTTATTCCCGACATGCCCCCTACAGTCCAGTGCAAAGGTCTGTCTGGGTCAGAAAGCTTTCCCCCGGGCAACAATGGTGACAGTTCTGGAACCAGTTCACAAGAGGTACCCCCTGCCCGGTCCATCTTCATACACATGTGCAGTGTGCCCACTGAGATCTGCTGGCCGGTGCCCAGCAACAATAGAAAATGTTTCCTATTTGTTCTTTTTGATCACTGTAATAGATCATATCTCAGTGATGAAAATAAAAAAATAGTAAATCAAACAGCACTTAGTCACCGCCTTAGTTAGATAAAAATGATAACAAATTTTTTCAACATTTTTCCATTCTTGGCAGTTGGGCTCAGGACTCGGGTTAGGGCCCTGGTTAGGGTTAGGGGTGTGTTAGGGTTAGTGTTTGGATTAGGGTTGTTTTAGGGTTAGGGGATTGTTAGGGTTGGGGTTAGAATTGGGGTTTTTGCAAAAGTAAAAAAAAAAGAACATTTACAATATAACTGCTAGTTTTAACTGCTTTGAACAGGTGTGAGTGCCTGTTCAAAGCAGTTAAAACTGGTTTGAATCACTGACTGGTAACCAACTTACGATTTTACTTAAAAAAAACTTTGTCCCAATTAATTTGCACAGCACTGTAGTGCTCTGTCCCTCCCGAGTCTCTCTGTATGACTGAGCAGTACTGTACAGCCACACATGGGGTATTGACACATTCAGTAGAAATTGTGGGACAAATTATGGTGACATTTTTACCCACTTCTTGGGTGAAAATATAAAATCTGGGGCTAAAACAATTTTGGTGGTAAAAATGTACCGTATATACTCGTCTATAAGCTGATTTTTTCAGCACTTTTTTTGTGTTGAAAATGTCCCCTCGGCTTATACATGAGTCAATTGTCCCAGAAAGATGGCGGGGGAGGGGGGAGCGGCAAAGCAGCGGGTCCTAGAGGCAGGAGCCAGTGGCTGTGGCTAAAGCCTGTGCCGCTGCTGTAATAGCACACAGTGCCAGCCGCAGCCGCTGACTTCCAGCACACATCATACTCACCTACCAGCTGGCACTGCATCCGGCACCAGCAGCTCTTCCGGCTGAGCAATCACATGGCCCTGCTCATTATTGTAATGTATATTCACGCCTCTCCACTCCCATAGGCGTGGAGTGCATATTCATTACCTTAATGAGCGGGGCCACGTGATCGCTCGGCAGGAAGAGCTCTGGCGCCAGTGGCCAGAACAAGATGCAGTGCCAGCGAGGGCATGCAGGCAGGTAAATTGTTTTTTTTATAACAGGAATCATGCATACAAGGATAGCGGATAAGGAGCCATACGTACAAGGATAGGGGATTAGGTGCCATGCATACCAAGACAGCGACAGAGGAGCCATGCATACAATGACAGGGACGGGGGAGACATGCATACAATAACAGGGACGGGGGAGACATGCATACAATGATGGGGGAGACGTGCATACAATGACGGGGAGCCATGCATACAGTACAATGACAGGGACGGGGGAGCCATGCATACAATGACAGGGATGGGGTAGCCATGCATACAGTGACAGGGAGGGAGGAGCCATGCATACCACGATAGGGATAAGGGGACAATGCATACCCGGCTTATACTCGATTCAATGTTTACCCAGTTTTTCATAGAAAAATTAAGTGCCTTGGCTTATATTCGGGTTAGCTTACACTCGAGTATATACAGCAGTTAATTTTCTTCACTATGAAATGCGCCACATGTTCTAACAAAAACATCACAGATTAGGATTTTGTGTTCTGATGGTGTTACTTTGATCAATAATATTTTTAAAGGATGGTATTTGCTAATTTGCTGCTGGGCCTCATGAGGTTTGACCTTAGAGTCGGGGAACATCTGCAAGCATATCCTCATCCATGCTGCCTCCTTCCTTGCCTGGTCTGCATAAAGTGCATCCCTTTAATCCCATAGTTCTGGCCTGTCTTGCACCAGAATTATGAGCATCTCAACATTTATGTAAGTTGCCATGATGGTGGACTCCGTGGAAGCGTGCTTCCTAGATTTTTCTAGAGCTTCTCAAGCTAATTAGCATGCCCTAGCTTTCTGATAATGGATGCAGGGGCGTGACTACCGTGGTTGCAGCGGTCACTGCTGCGTCGGGGCCCAAAGTGCTTAGGGGCCCGATCACGAAGCTGCAGCTGCTCATTGGCTGTGCAGCTCCATGCTTTGATTGGCTGCCAACCAGGCTGCAATTGGCCTGAAGTGATGGCTGCTCTGTGCACACAGGACCTGTGATGAGGTCACAGGAGTGGAGGCGTCAGGGGTCACATGATCAGGAGCCTCCATGTATGTAGGACTCTGCTGTGCTGGTTGTCAAGGTGCTGGATGAGGGTAAGTTTTTGTGTGGGGTCAGGAGGAGTTTACAGGGTGGATGTAGCAGAGCCGTGTGTGTACAAGGTGTTCAGAGTGGAGCCGTGTGTGTACGAGGTGAGCAGAGCCGTGAGTGTACGAGGTGTATGGAGCGGAGCTGTGTGTGTATGAAGTGTACGGAGCGGAGCCTGTGTGTATTAAGTGTATGGAGTGCAGCTGTGTGTGTGCGAGGTGTACAGAGAAGAGCCGCATGTGAATGTGGCGCCCCCAGGAGTATGGCCACCAAAGTGACTTTGCGTTCCTCCAGGGGTGTTGATGTCATGCTTGGAAGCAGTGAAGGGTCTCTCTCACCATTAACCTATACATGCAACACAGTTCCACTCTAGACCAGCAGGGGGGACTTTGAACCGGAATTAAGGGGAGGAGTGCTCTCTGAGGGCCAAGAGGAAGGAGTGGTCAGTTAGTGTGAGGAGGTCCACGTGTGCAGACGTGTGGAGAGAGATTGGAGGTTGAGCTGAGGAAAGAGAGCTCCCTCCCAGTGAGAGCGCATGAACTGGGACCTGGTCTCCACGGGTGTATAGATACTGACGGTCCTGCACCAGAAACCAGAGGAGTAGGAGGCTGTAAATGCCCTACTCTCGTCTAAGACTCGGTGGCACAACAGCACGGAGAGAGCCAAGAGAGGAATACGACTACAGCTGTCTGCCATACGAGGAGTGCTAGTAGAAGAGAATTAGGAGGAACTTCAATGTAACTCAGTACTAGGAGTACTTCATTCAAATAAGCGCTAAGAAGGAGACTGCTCAGCACTTCTGCTGAGAGAGAATCCTGAGATGCTTCCAGGCTAGCCTGCTCCAGCACCATCTGTAATCTGGACCCTGGACTGCATTTATCAAGTAAAGGTACAGAAACTGCACCCCGCTGTGTCCTTGTCAGCTTCCTACCCTTCCGGCACTGTTACATCCCCGTGCCAACCACATCTACACTGCCCTGTGACTAAAGCTTCACCTGTGGGGAGCTTTAACATCTTTGCTGCACCATACCATGTGTCCCAGTGGATCTGCATGCAGCGTCGGCTTAACATCTCACTTGCCGAACACCACAGGTGGCGTCACGAACTATTCCTTTCACTACATTCTACCATTCAATTTCCCCCATTAATTGGGTGCCCAGGGCCACGGACTGGGTCACCGCTGCTGTGACACATTCCGCCGACACCGGCCCGGTACCGAGCACCCCACAGCCCTGGGAGGGCGACCCAACTTGGCATCATGAACAGGATTACGGAGCCCGGTACCCCCCAGGTCCTGTGTGCCATAGACTGTGTTTGTGTAAAAGACTGTGTGTGAAATTGGCGCCAATTGCCGCCATTGCCACGCTGCTTGGCACGCGCGGGAAGAAAAGGGGCAGGCCGTTATGGGCGGACCCTTCCACAGAGCGCGAAGAAATGAAGAGCCGCGCGGGAAGAGAGGACAGCGTGCGAGAAGTGGGAGGAGCTGAGGCCTACAGCCCGGAGCGTCGGGCCTGCGAAGCGGCCGCCGGTGAGCTCACACAACCCCTGGCCCTGGCTAACATTAACTAGTGGGGGAAGAGAATGTCTGCACCGAGCAACAATGCAGCGGCGGACGCCGTTGCAAAACCTGCAGCACTGCAGGGAGGAGCGCCCGCCGCAGCGGTCTCCATAATGCCGCTGTCTATGCCCTATATACCAGGAGCGGCCTGGCTACCGCAGTACTCGGGTGAGTCACATACCCTGAGTGAATTTAAAGAGAGACTGTGCAGTTTGTTTAAAGTATACCCTCTGTCTGAAAGCCAGAAAGTGAATATCCTTATTGGACAGCTAACGGGTGCAGCACAGAGAGAGGTGAAAGCCTGGCAGGACACTGACAAAGAGACTGTTAAAAAGATTCTAGCCAAGCTGAGAAGCACCTTTGACACCCGCACTGCAGCTGAAATCAAGATGCGATTCTTTGGATGTAAGCAGAGAGCGCAGGACAGTATCAGGGACTATGCTCTTAACCTACAGGAGGCGCTGCGGGCAGCTAAGCAAGTTGATCCTGAAAGTGTGAAGGAGGAAGATAAACTGTTAAAGGAGCAGTTCATTGAAGGACTCCTATCCAGTACCCATAGATGACAGTTGCGCATCATAACCCTGCAAAACCCTGATCTGGACTTTTCTGATTTTAAGGACAGGGCTATTCGGGTCCTGCAGGAATCAACTGACAGTCGTCCAGCGCCCCCTAGGCACCCAGCGATCACCTACCACCAGGAAGCAACATCTTTCCCTTCCATCCCTGTGGAGGCTGATGCACAGACTCTGGATAAAGATCCAACAGAAGAGCTGCGTCTTCAAGTCAAGGAGTTGACTAAAGGTATGGCTTACTAAAACCGTGCAGTCCCTGCAGGTGTCCTCCAAGGCGAAGATTCAGTTTGCTTCCAGTCCAGAGGATGTCCCATGGCTCCGGAGGAGGAGAGCCCCGCCACTCCGAGGAAGGAACAACGACCGCTATGACCAGGATGGACGTCCCATCTGTCGTCGCTGCTACAAGGCAGGTCATCTCGCAAGGTTTTGTCCTTTAAACGAGCAACCCCTGGGGCAGATGGCCAACCCCCAAGAGTAGAACCACAAGGCCCAAGGAACTGGCGAGCCAAGTATGTGGGAGGGAGACCGATCCTTCCTGTGGTGATTGACGGCATCCCCATGAACGCTTTGCTGGACACTGGCTCCCAGGTGACCACCATGCCCTATATCCTCTACAAGCGGTATTGGGCTGATTCTGAAGTCACCCGTGGCCCAACTGATGAACTAACAGTAGTTGCCAGTAATGGCCAGTCTTTGCCGCAGATAGGATGTAAGGAAATTACTGTTAAAGTGGGGAGGGTGGAATTGAAATCTCAAGGTCTGATAGTTGTGGATATTGATCGATGTGAATGTAATCCCATGATGACTCTTGGTACAAATGTAATTGAAAATTGTCTTTCCAAGATAATTGTCTTGTTGCAACAGGTGGCTGAGACTGCTGGTTCCAGTGAACAACGAGTCCTGCAGAAGGAGATCAAGGCCCTGATGCAAAGACAACAGGTAGAACTCTCTGGCGGAGAAATTGGTAGTGTCAGAGTGAGTGATGCTTTCCCCATTGCAATACCCCCCAGATGTGAAATGTTGATTTGGTGTCGGGCAGCCATAGGCCTCAGAGGGAAAGATTACCAGGCATTGGTAGAACCAGTATACTCTGATAGCAGGCCCACTGTCGTGACAGCCAGAGGGGTAGTTGATGTACATAAAGGGAGAGTACCTGTACGCCTTTTGAATTGTGGGGAGGAGGAGGCCACAATACCTCGGTACGCCACAGTTGCTAAGCTGCTCACTGTTAATAACAAATCTTTGCAGGCAGCAGAGTCTTTGGTCTCATCCGATCAGGTGGAGGACAATGGCTCTGTGAAGCAGATGGAGAAGTGGTGCCAGCAACTGCAGGTGGGAACTGACTCTACACCTTCATACCAAAAAAATGGGGTTTACAGAGTGACACAAGAATATGAGCGGGTATTCAGTAAACACCCACTAGATTTTGGGCAGGCAAAAGGGGTTCAACATCATATCCCCACTGGAGATCATCCACCCATTAAAGAAAGGTACCGGCCTATACCCGCAACACAATACCAATGTGCTAAAGGTATGTTGAGAGAGATGAAGGAAGCTGGGGTTGTCAGAGACAGTTGTAGCCCCTGGCAGCTCCAATAGTTTTTGTAAAGAAAAAGGATGGTACATGAGAATGTGTGTTGATTACAGAAAAATTAACAGTATTACACATAAAGATGCCTACCCATTACCCAGAATTGAAGAGTCATTAGCTGCACTTAAAACTGCTAACTACTTTTCCACCTTGGATCTCACTAGTGGGTATTGGCAGGTTACCGTGGCAGAGGCAGACATGGAGAAAACTGCATTTACCACTCCAATGGGTCTCTGTGAGTTCAACTATATGCCATTCGGGCTCTGCACCGCCCCAGGAACATTTCAGCGGCTGATGGGGTGCTGCCTGGGATGCATGAACTTTGAGACAGTCCTGTTGTACCTTGATGATGTCATTGTTTTCTTTAAGACTTATGAAGACCATCTGGAGCACCTGGCTGAAGTGTTTGAAGCCTTGTCCAATTTTGGCCTGAAGGTGAAGCCTTCTAAATGCCACCTCCTGAAGCCCAAGGTACAGTACCTCGGTCATGTAGTGAGTGCAGAAGGTGTGGCACCAGATCCTGACAAAGTCACAGTCATCCGGGACTGGCCAAAGCCCAGCAACCTCCATGAGGTACGCCAATTCCTCAGGTTGGTAGGCTACTACCGAAGGTTCATCAAAGGCTTCACTGAAATAGCCGCTCCTATGCAAAATCTTCTGGTGGGGCAGTCCAAGAAAGCCAAACAGAAAAGTTCCACCTTTGAATGGACTGAGGAGTTGGAGAGATCTTTCACCAGACTGAAGATGGCTCTCACAAGAGATGACGTTTTGGCCTACCCAGATTATGACAAACCCTTTGTGTTGTATACTGATGCCAGCAATGTGGGACTTGGAGCAGTACTGTCACAGGTACAGAATGGCAGAGAAAGAGTGATCTCCTACCCCAGCAGGAAGCTTCGTCCCACTGAAAGGAACCCTGACAACTACAGTTCCTTCAAGCTGGAGTTCCTCGCCATAGTCTGGGCTGTGACTGAAAGATTCAAACATTACCTGGCTTCAGCCAAGTTTACCATCTTCACAGACAACAACTCGTTGACTCACTTGGACACTGCAAAACTAGGTGCACTGGAGCAGCGATGGATGGCTCGGCTGTCTATGAGTTTACCATCAAGTACTGGGCAGGGCACAAGAATGCCAATGTTGATGCGCTGTCCAGAATGTCAATTCTGCCAGATGCAGGAGAAGACCCTGATTCTCTTGAAGAAATAGAGTTGCCTCCCTTCCACCAGCCATTTGCGGCCCAGCGTGCTCAAGGAGTGAGAAACAGACGGTCTGGCTTGAAAGAAGTCACCCTAAATCCATTGCCCCATCATGACTGGGCAGAAACTCAGGATAATGACCCCGCAGTCCGCCTGGTGAAGGAGCTACTGTCACAAGCTGACTCACACCCAGAGTCGAATGCTCCTGAAGAAACTCAGCAGTTGTGGAAGGAAAGAGGTCAGTTGTTCAATTATAAAGGAAAGCTGTGTCAGAGGAGTATCAATGCCCGCACTCATGAGCTGGTTTGGCAGGTGATAGTCCCAAAGAGAGAGGCATCAATGGTCCTGGAAGCATACCACAATGGAGCTGGACACTTCGGATGGAAGAAGTTGGAAGTGTTGCTCCGGGAGAGGTTCTGCTGGGCTGGTATGAGAAAAGCCATTGAGAGGTGGTGCCGGGAGTGTGGACAATGTAACCTGCGCAGAAAGGATCGAAACAGCCAGAGAGCTCCTCTACAACCAATCATCACCAAATAGGCACTTGAGTTGGTAGCCCTGGACCATGAGAAGCTGGTTCCAAGCCGGTTAGGCTACATCTATGCTCTTACCATTGTGGACCACTATTCAAGAGTCCTGGTAGTTGTGCCTGTCAAAGATCAAACCGCCAGGACAGCAGCCAAAGCATTCCAACAGCACTTCTGTTGACCACATGGATATCCTGAGCAAGTGCTTACAGATCAAGGTCCCGCCTTTGAGGCAGAAGTGTTCCAGGAATTCTGTAACTTGTATGGTTGTAAGAAGATCCGGACAACACCGTATCACCCACAGACCAATGGCATGTGTGAGAAGATGAACCAGGTAGTGATTGACCTACTGAAGACCTTGCCTTTGGAGGAGAGGAATCTGTGGCCAGAAAAGTTGCCAGATCTGGTAGACCTCTACAACCACATCCCGGTGAATTCCATCAACTGCACTCCAGCCTACCTAATGAGAGCAAGGCCTGGTAAACTGCCTATTGATTTGGACATGGGAGTCCTGACACCTGAAGTAAAGTCACCAGATGCTGACTGGGACACAGAGAGGCAGCAACAGTACAGAAGAGTACAAGAATGCGTGGAAAAGAGTCTAGCTCAGGCATGACAGATGCAAGAAAGGCACTACAATCAGAATGCACCTGTAGTTCCCTTGTCACCAGGAGAAAAAGTTCTCAAGAGGAAAAGAAGACTGCATAAGCTGGATGATCAATGGGAAGCTGAACCCTACAACATTCTACCCTCAAACTTTGACAATACCAAGGTGTGCCTTATTAGTAAAGATGGAGGAGAGACATCAACAGCAATATCAAGAGATCATTTGAAATTATGCCCTGATCAGCTAAAAGAAAGAATGGAAGAACAAGATAACATCCAACCCATAGAAGAAAATGTCAGCACCATACTTGGAGAATTCCCTGCAAATTGGACTAAAGTAAATGATGCTATAGTGGTGCCAGTGTTGACATTTCCCCAATTGGTAGCACAGGAAGAAGTGACTCAAGAAAATCCTGAAGATCAGGAAAATCAGACAGCAGATGCCAAACCAGCAGTGGAGCCAGAGAACCCTCGCCCTGCCAGTGGTAAACCTGTTGTGCCCATGGTGAGTCTAAGAGTTCCTTGACAATCTAGTATCCCTGTGCCATGCAGAACCACCAGTAGTGTATCCAGTACATTACACACTACACCAGTGTTACGCAGGTCTACCCATACTACACAAGGTATACCACCCATCAGATATCGTATATAGCTAAGTTAAAGTGAATGTTGAAATGGTATGTATATATGTAACTGTTTTCAAGTTTTGTGCCTAGAGGTAACCTGTAAGAGTTTCCTTTGAATTTGCCAGTTTTGTTTCATGGACATTGTACCACAGGACTTGTGTGGTCACCAATTTGTATATAGTTCACCATTTGCCCAGGAATGGACCATGGACATTGATGCTTGGACTTGTCATCATAGGACTATTTTTGGAGCTCTTGGCTGTTGTACATTTTTCATTTTTCAAATCTTCTAACCTTCATACTGTTTACATGTTAATATGTTTTTCATATGTTTTGTTCAGCCCAGGAGTGCTGACTTGCACTAGGGGGGAATGTGGCGCCCCCAGGAGTATGGCCGCCACAGTGACTTTGCTTCCTCCAGGAGGGGTGATGTCATGCTTGGAAGCAGTGAAGGGTCTCTCTCGCAGTTAACCTATACATGCAACACAGTTCCACTCCAGGCCAGCAGGGGGGACTCTGAACTGGAATTGAGGGGAGGAGTGCTCTCTGAGGGCCAAGAGGAAGGAGTGGTCAGTTAGCATGAGGAGGTCCACGTGTGCAGACGTGTGGAGAGAGACTGGAGGTTGAGCTGAGGAAAGAGAGCTCCCTCCCAGTGAGAGCGCATGAACTGGAGCCTGGTCTCCACGGGTGTATGGATACTGATGGTCTTGCACAAGAAACCAGAGGAGTAGGAGGCTGTAAATGCCCTACTCTCGTCTTAGACTCGGAGGCACAACAGCATGGAGTGAGCCAAGAGAGGAATACGGCTACAGCTGTCTGCCATACGAGGAGTGCTAGTAGAAGAGAATTAGGAGGAACTTCAGTGTAACTCAGTACTAGGAGTACTTCATTCAAATAAGCGCTAGGAAGGAGACTGCACAGCACTTCTGCTGAGAGAGAATCCTGAGATGCTTCCAGGCTAGCCTGCTCCAGCACCATCTGTAATCTGGACCCTGGACTGCATTTATCAAGTAAAGGTACAGAAACTGCACCCCGCTGTGTCCTTGTCTGCTTCCTACCCTTCTGGCACTGTTACATCCCCGTGCCAACCACATCTACACTGCCCTGGGACTACAGCTTCACCTGTGGGGAGCTTTTACATCTTTGCTGCACCATACCATCAGTCCCAGTGGATCTGCATGCAGCGTCGGCTTAACATCTCACTTGCCGAACACCACAGGTGGCGTCACGAACTATTCCATTCACTACATTCCACCATTCAATTTCCCCGATTAATTGGGCGCCCAGGGCCACGGACCGGGTCACCGCTTCTGTGACACATCCCGCCGACACCGGCCCGGTACCGAGTACCCCACAGCCCTGGGAGGGCGACCCATGTACGAGGTGTATAGAGCGGAACCGTGGGTGTACGAGGTGAGCAGAGCTGTGTGTGTATGAAGCAGAGCCGTGTGTGTACGAGGTGTACGGAGCAGAGGTGTGTGTGTACGAGGTGTACGGAGAGAAGCCACGTGTGTACGAAGTGTACGGATTGGAGCCGCACCGCATGTGTACGAGGTGGACGGAGAGGAGCCGTGTGTGTGAGGTATATGGAGAGGAGCCGTGTGTGTATGAGGTGGACGGAGAGGAACCGTGTGTGTATGAAGTGTACGGGGCAGAGCCGCATGTATATGAGGTGGAGAGAGAGGAGCCGTGTGTGTACGGAGTGGAGACGCGCGTGTACGAGGTGTAAGGAGTGGAGATGTGCGTGTATGAGGTGTGCGGAGTGGAGCCACGTGTGTACAAGGTGTATGGAGCGGAGATGTGCGTGTATTTTGGCATGGGGGGCCCATGTGAAAGTTCACACTGGGGCCCATAACCTTGTAGTTACGCCACTGAATGGATGATTCAATTTCCTGTCACCTGGAGAAGTCTTGCATATTTCTCGCAAGTCACACGCATGGTCCATGTGTAATCCTTTTTTTTTCTCACACTCATAGAATTGCATTGGCAAGTCTCAGCCAAGATACGGTGCAAATCGTAGCATGCTGCGATTTCTCTCGCACGTATAATACGGCCGAGAAAAAAAACGGATGATGGGATCTGCCCATAGATTAACATAGGTCCGAGTGCTATGCGATTTTTTTTATAACATAGCACTCGTCCGTATTCTCTAGTGTGACTCCAGCCTTAGAGAGATTTTCACACTGGTTACGGACCCATCAGTCTTTGAGGCCACCTTGACGAAGGTTGATGGGCAGACGTTATTTGGCCAAATTTTGTGCCAAGCGTCTCATTAATTTTTTCCTAATATTCAAAAGCCATATTGCTATTCATATGTCATATATTTCACATTGACATGCTTTAGCATGATAGAGTGCAACCTGTTTTGTACATTGAATATGGAGGTAGCTGCTCCTGGTATGCCCCTATTCACACTAGTTTGGATGTGCCAGTCAGTTTTTTGTTGTTTATATGCAGAGTGCCCCAACAGAGCCTATTTTCACAGTACCCCCCAAAAATATAAATCACAAAAAAACCCCACAAAAACAATGTTGCAGAAAATGTTTTACATATTAAGTCACTTAGAGGGAAAGGATTAGGTTCTCTGGTTACTGTCATGCACATAAACCCCTATTAGGGTTCGCTATCGCAACGTGAGTACATAAAATAATCGGTCCCATTCTCATCCAGGAGCGTGGGGTGATTTTTTCTCACTTGCCATCCGTGTGCTGTCCATGTACAATCCTTTTTTTTACTCAGCAGCTATAAATCATTTACAGATTTACAGGAATATTTAGGCTGTGTGCACACGGTGCGGATTCTGCTGCGTTTCCGCAGCGGTTGACCAAGTACAGTACAATGAAACCCTATGGGGTTTCAAAAACGCTGTGCTGAAGGTGGATTTTTTTCCGCGCGGTTTTGCTGCGGTTTACAAACCGCAGCATGTCAATTGTTTGTGCGGTTTCCGCAGCGGTTTCACACCTTTAACATAGTAGAGGTGTGAAACCGCTGGGCAAAACCGCAGACCAAACCACAGGAAAACCGCAGGTCACTTTACCTGCGGTTTTACCTGCGGTTCCGCGCGGAAAAAAACGCAGCGGAATCCGCAACGTGTGCACAAACCCTTACAGTTTCCTAAACTAGAGAATTGTAATGTATCCATAAAAATTGGATGCTATACTGATGGTCCATATGGCATGCAAATTTTTTCTCGAGCTGTACTAATTTAGGAGTGGAATCACAGCGTGTTGCGATTTTTTTGTCATGTTTAATACAGCTGAGAAAAAATATGCGCAGATCTGTACTGCCTCATTGAATAACAATGGTCCAAGTGCAATATGATTATCGGATTGCACTCGTCCGATTTACACGCTATTGTGAGCGAGCCTTTACTCATGTATTTTGATTTCTAAGAGTCTTATACCATCCTCTAGTGGACATTTTCAGTATAAACTCTATTACATCTACAGTAAAATTATTTGAGCAGACCAAAATAATAAGGCTGGGTTCACACGTAGCGTTTTTTTTGCGTTTTCGCAGCGATTTTAAATGTGCGATTTTGCTGCGAAAACGCAAAAAAACAGCATCACATGCAATCCTATGGGATTCCGCAATACAGTGCTAATGCTGTGGATTTTCCTGCGTCGGAATCGCATTGCGGTAAAATACGCAGCATGCTCATTAATTTTGCGGAATCGCGGAAATTCCGCCCACATAGGAATGCATTGTTCTGATTACTTTCCGCTTGTGGCTGTGCCCACCATGCAAAAAGTAAGCAGAACATTTGTGGATGGTACCCACGGTCCGGAGGAGAGGAGACTGTCCTCCGGGCTGTGGGTACCATATCCCTGTAAAAAATAGAATTAAAATAAAAAATATTGTTATTCTCACCTTCCGGAGTCCCGTGCAGCCTTCCCGCCTATCTCCACGCTCCTGGCATCTTCCGGTCCCAGTAATCCTTTGCGAGAATGACCGCGATGACATCGCTATCTCGCAGGAGCACGAAGTCTCGCGGTCATTCGCGATGACGTCGTGGGAGCGCGACGTCTCGCGGTCATTTGCGCAAAGGATTACTGGGACCGGAAGATGCCGGGAGCGTGGAGAGAGGCGGGAAGGCTGCGCAGGGCGCCGGAAGGTGAGAATAACAATATTTTTTTTATTATTTTTTACATCGTATCTTTTACTATTGATGCTGCATAGGCAGCATCAGCAGTAAAAAGTTGGTCACACTTATCAAACACTATGCTTGACGAGTGTGCACAACCTGTCAATCAGTTCTCCAAGCGATGCTCCAGATCGCTTGGAAAGCGCTAGCATTCTGCAAGCTAATTACGCTTGCAAATCGCTAGTTTTTCAGCCGGAATTTAAAATGCGATTTTTCCGCGGAATGGGATTATGGAATTCTCGCTGTAACTTCTGCTGGAATTCCGCAATGTGTGAACTTAGCCTAACGTACAAAATATATATATATATATATATATGTTATAAGTGTATAATTCTGTTTTACTTGTTATATGTTATGTTTTTTGCATGTGTCCATAAAGCGAAAAGCACAAGCATACATTGCTTAGATAAAAAAAAAATGGGAGAGAAGAAACCCTTAATAAAAAAAGTTTGAAACTCTTGGCTTACTTGAGTAGAAAACTATACATACATTGATGTTTTAAGATGTTATGTAATATTATGATTGTTTTCTACATCTACTAACATTTTCAGATGAAAGATATGGAGAGTCTCAAGATTTGTGGATAGAATCGAATTACCATATCCTGGTGAAGACACGCCAATATGATCATTATATTAACTGTATTTGAGACCTAGTTCATTATACGAAATAGCGGCAGCCTAAGTACAGTAGATAGGCAGGAAACTCAAATAGTATGAAATAGGCCAAAAAGCATGTAAATAATGCATGGTTCTATGAACACATTCTCTAAACTGAGGCTCCTTATAAAAAAGCTGCTAGCTGCTAGTTAAACATTCTGGGCAAAGTACTTTAGTGATGACATATCAAAGAAATAAGTGGAGGAGGAGGAGGGGGGTAGGGAGTAGTTGACTTCTCTTTTGTCTCATTTCAGGGAAGCCGTTATAAATCTGCAGTATATAGGAAGTTGTGTGTATCAAACACTAAAAAGGGAGTTTTAGAATTAATGTAGCAGTTATATAAAAGAATAGTAGGTTATATTTGCGCTTAGACCAATATTCCCAATGGGGGTACAATGTACTTTATGGAAATAAAGCCCAATAATGGCCCCCAAAGAGTAGGCTGAACGGGTAAATCTTGAAACAGTGACCAGGGTGAAAATCATTAACCATCACTTGCCCACACAGAATGAAGGAATAAACAAAAAATATGCAAAAAAAATGCAAAAAAAAGCTTAGTAGGCTCTTAATGATAGCAAGCTCTTAATGATAGCAAATTAGTAGCAGTCAATCATTAAGTTAAGGCAAAAGTTAGTTTTAGGCTACTTTCACATTTCCGTATTGAAGAATCAGGCGCGATGCGGCGAAAAATGTAAAAACCGGATCCGGCGCTTGTTGCCACCGGATCCGGCTTTTTTGATGGCCATGCGTCGTGTCCGGCTTTTGCCGGAAACAGCAAAAAATGCCTGTCCGGCGTCTGCAAAAAACATTCCCTGCAACGTTTTTTCACAGCGCCGGACCGCTTTTTTGCAGAGCGCATGCCCGAAGACTCTCTCTCCCTCTCCCTCTCCTGCACCGTATCCGGCAAAAACAGATGATCCGGCAGGCTGCGGCTTCTACCGGATCCGGTTTGACCACTTTTCGCCGCAGCCCGCCGGATTTAAAATCCGGAAAGGTGAAAGTAGCCTTAGTTAGTGTCCGTAGGCTGAGGTTAGTATCAGTAGTCCATATCTAAAGTGCACCAGTGACTGCTTCAATAGGCTGCCGTACTCAGCAGTGGAATGGTTAAAAACAGTTAAATCCAGAGGCATTAAAGTCAGTTATAATACGAGAGGGGAACGATTCCAGCCTCCCAGTGTTAAGATGTCACGACAGAGATGTTCCCGCAGTTGCCTTGGTAAAATCCTTATGTGGAGCTTGTATGGAGATGTAACAGTCTTAACTAGACTGGTAAATGGGGAGCGCTGGTCCCGGCCGGTAACAGCTGCTCCGAGCACCCGCTCCAGCGGGACACGATGAGCCGGTAACGCTGTCCAGGTACAACGTGCTTGTTCCAAGTGCAGGACCTGTGTGATGTGAGTCGTCACGTGATGATCTCATGGTTCAGGCTAGTACGGGGCATGCAGAGGACCAAAATCCTTCCTACGCATTTCGGAGACGCCGGTCTCCTCCTTCAGGGTTTGTCCTACTGGTGGAGATGGGGCTTTAAATAGCTTGCTTAATGAATAGCTAATGATGGTTACAAACAGATTAATAGATACCAAACCGTTCAACTCCATTGTTAAGCTCCTTGGAGGAATCAGAGTGTCCAGAATGAAAATCCATTGGCTTTCAGCACGTGACATTAGTTTAATATAATTCCCCTTTCTCCACTTTTTCTTTATATTTCTTATGTGTTTGTTAAGTCTTATGTTTAGTGGACATTTTGTACGCCCCACATAGATCTTATTGCATGGGCATTTAATTGTATACATCACCCCTTGGGTGTTGCAAGTGATAAAATCACTAATCTCATACTCTTTGCTTTCCCTTGCCAATGTCACTTGTTTTTTAGTGTGTTTGTAAACACATTCTGCATTTCCGACAATTTCTGTGAGTCATTACACACATTTTTTAGACAAGCCCGTGCACCAGCAGAACAGAGTATAAGTCGGACACTTGTGAACGACTGGAGAGGAAGGTGCCGGAGTATCTGGAGCTCTGTATCAATGCCATAACGGGGGTTTGGACCCTTTTGCATTTTGGTCTTCAAAAATGGAAGCGTGACCTGTGCTCGCATGTCACACCTTGGAGATTTTGTCATGCCCGGCAGCTATTGTTCTCTCAGAACATGTGTTCAGCGCTGCTGGTGGTGTCCTGATGGATAAGTGCATCCTGCTGCCCCCTGAAGCTTCAATTCAAAACTCTAAATGCTGGCCCAGACCTTAATACCTTATTCATGGCCCATGGCTTACTGCTTCTGTGCCATTATAAAATGTTCTACTTTGGGTCATTTGCTCAGTCAGCTATCTGTGTTACTATACTTATATTTTTCTACCATAAGTACGAAACTGATGTTTGTGCCACCTGAGTGTGGCTGGGAAAAAAACTGTTTGAGCTGTTGCATGAGGTATCAGGGCCCCTAACAAAGATGGCTTACACTGCTCCCTTAACCTCCAGGAGGTCTTAATTGAAACTTCAGTTCAAATCTCTAAATGCTTCCCCAGACACTGATGCCTGATGCTTGGCCCATGGCTGACTGTTGCTGTGCCATTAGCAAATTTCTACTGTGGTTCAAATGATGCCAATTTTCATGGAGTATGCCCCTAAGTTGAGCTGTTCAGGAAGCTTTTTATCACCCCTTATGACCTCTTTCTCTAATAGATGTCGGGCAGCAAAAATGTGCCAATAAAGGTAGGGCTGTCTAAACATGATAGAGCAGGCCAAGAAAAGCCAAAATAGGTAGGGCAGACCAAGAAGAATCTAAAGATGTAAGGCAAACTTTAAAGATCCTAAAGAGGTAGGACACACCAAGAAGAGCCTAAACAGTGAAACAAGACCATTAAAAGTATACAGATGTAGGGCAGGCAAAGAGGAGCTTACAGAGGTAAGACAGAAAAAGAAGAGCGTAATGAGACTGGATAGCAGAAGATGAATTTTAAAATGTAAAAACAAGCAAAGAGGTAGTGCAGACCTAAAGATGTCTAAAAATGTAGAACAGGTGAAGAAGAATCTAAACTGTCAGCTGGATTTCACCCCCAAAACACCCAAAAATTATTCCTGCAGTAGCTTTACATGGCAAGTCCAATACTCAATTACTGAAAATCCAGCATTTGAATTGATATGCAAATGAATCTGTAGATGTGAAGCCTTTGTCTGTCTGCCCAGTGTCACCTCCTCCTGCTTGACTGACAGCCTCTATGCTGTGTGACTTCAGTCAAAGGAGCAATCAGTCAAGCAGAAAGAGGCAGTGTTGGGCAGGGAATACAGCTGGAGTCACCAAGGCTTCAGATCCACAGCGTAATTTGTATTTCAAATCAAACACTTGATTTCTAAGTAGCTGAGGATCGGCTGGCCATGCAAAGATATTGCTTGACTTTTCTGTGAAAGAGGTACTTGCACATATAAAGACACTGGGGTGTAACATCCTTCTTACAGATTCACTTTAAAGATGTAGGGCAGACCAAGCGGATATTGTAGGGCAGATACTGTACAGAAATAAACTAAAAGCAAGCATAATGCATTCAACTTTATTTACCTTGATGGTACAGATGGTATTTAGCCTAATTGATTGAAAACTACCTCTGCTTAAAACCCATGGTCTCCTATAGCTAACTTGTAAGGGATAGGTATAGTTCTCTCTGTAGTTTAGCACTGGGTATAACAAATAAATATTTCCTTACCTACAATGACTATATCACTTTCTTATCTGATGCCTACCTAGAACACTGTCTCAGGCTGCATAGGGTTGTCTGCTCTTAGGAACTGTTGGCAGCTTCAGAGCAATTGATCACTGTATATCAGTCTCATATCTGTCCTCACCGAGATCCTGTAACGTTCAGAGGTTCATATGAACTGAATAGATGGGATAGCTCTTGTGGCTAGACGGCGTTCTGACTGCAATGTAAAACACCTGCTGTCTGAACACGGTATGCTTGTGAGAGCTTTTATCCACAAGTCTCACATATCAATACAACAAATGATTAAAGCTTGTAGGGGCTAAAATTAGAGTAAATTCACTTACAATCCACAGGTGAAGTAACTTATGTGGTTACATTTGTGACACATCAAAATATTTCCACAAGAAACTATTCAGCTAAAAGTCAACAGTCTGAGGCATATATCTCAACTGGGATTTTTTGTAACACTTCCTTAATTATTTTCAATAATAAACATTTTTCATATTCTCTTCTCTTGGTCGTGAAAGTTAACAAAGGAAACTTTTTACCCTTTTGACCTTAGCACTGCAATTCTAAGTGATAAACTAAACATTCATGAATTCTTAATAAGATGGGAAATTAGTCTATTCTCATATTTCAACAAGTGACATTACACCACTGTCCTCTCATTGGCAGATGCACCATTACTAGTGCAAGACGTTTATCCTAAAACTGTTTGTCTGCGGTTTCTTTATTCTTTTTTTTTTTTTTAAACGTGCCGAGCAGAGAAAATTTTTCTGGACCATAGAAGGTATGCCCAGACACCAAAAACTTGTGGCCTCTGAAAATGAAGGTAATGCTACACTGATTCTGCAACTTTAGTTCAGTTCATTCATTTCAGTTGTTTCTTTTTACCTCTTTTTGTTTCAATGCCAAACATTTCATTGGATTTCTTCCCCTAACAAGATAGATTTAACGCTTTTTATACAAATATTATGTATACTATTGCTTATACTAGCTCTATTTATACTATTATTAATACTAGTGTTATCTGCACCTCTATGTTTACCAGTAAATTAAAGAATTTTTATACTAGTACTATATATACTACTATTCATACAAGGATAGTTCTAAATATTTTCAAAAATGGTCAGATTCAGTTGTGAAATGAGCCATTTCTGAGTTTAACCTCTTGAATTCAAATCTGGCAATTACATTTTTTTGTTTGCTTTTGTTTCAGAATTTTCATTTTACTGCTACATATAATGATGCATAAAAGTTTCAGTATTTTGAAATGTTATTATTTTTGCTAATGTAAAAATGTAAAATATTTTGTTCTGACAATTTTCTGATATTTATTTAGATGAAATTTAGCAACAATTCAAATAACTATAACATGTCTAAACACTGTTGCCAATCATAAACAGTTACAGAAATTGCACTACAAAATCTGGTCCTCATTCACTGACATTTTTTTTTTGCTTGTCTCTTGTACTCCTGCATCAGATCATCTCTTACAATTGTCCAACAGTAATCTGGAAGTATTGATGGATTACATTTTCCTTGATATCTTTTCTCCATAGTTGCAATATCTTGTTGAAATCTCTCACCATAATCATCTCTGCTCCACAGTTTGGTGTAAAAAAAATATCTAGATGCGAATGTAAGAAATGAATTTTTAATGACATGTTTCAGTGAAGATCTTTACATGTTTTGAAGAGATTTTTCAGGAGCTCTTCATGGAAAGTTGTTCTTGAGTTTCCCAAAAAATTAGTTGCCACTGATGCAGATGCTACTTATGCAGCCTTTTCCCTGCCGTCAAATGGAGAAACTCCTCATCTTGAATAAGTTTATGAATCTGAAGTGAAATAAAGATTTCCTTTATCTTTGCTTCACTCAACCTTGGAAATTTATCAATGAGATACTTGAATACTTTAGAATTTTTAACTATTGCTTTTGCAAAGTTCTTAATTAGGCCCAACTTGATATGCAATTGTGGTAACAAAATCTTATGTGGGTCAACAAGTGCTGGATGCAGGACATTTTTTCTCCCTGGCTGAATTGAATGTTGGAGAGGTGAGTCTCTCATTGCAGTGATATTCTCTTGCACAACTATCCCCCTTACACAGAAAACAGCAGCACTTTGTGTATCCACCCTGGAGAACAAGTAAGAGGGCAACCACCTTTAACGCTAGCATGTGTGACGTAAAAAATCTACACTTTTACATTACGGGGCCTTTTAGGCCCCCGTGCAAATCATATGTAAAAACTCACAAAAATACCTTTTACAAGTTCATTTCAAAATTGCAAAATAAGATATGAATAATGCACAACATTTTGTTTATAATTTTTTGCAGAAAACACCAAAAACATTTTTTTTTCAAATTTCAAACAAAGATATGAAAAACACACAAAGGTATATAAATCTAGAGTAATTTATCTGCAGCTACATTTCTTTTCTAACTTTTTCTTTTCAATTTTATTGGTCTTCCAAACAATTTTCACGTTATTTTTTCTGAAGAATGATGTTCTTTAGGCGTTTTCGCAGCGCTTTTAGACGCGCGTTTCTGCTGCGGAAACGCTTAAGAAAAGCATCTAATGTAATAGAATGGAAAGCGCACATGTTGTTTTAATGGTGCGTTTTTTTCTGCTGCGGACACGCTTAGCGGAAAAAAACACAGCATGTTCATTATTTGTGTGGAATCGCATGCATACATACACTGTAATAGCAAAAACACATAGGAAAACGCATGTCAAAACGCTTGACAATCGCGTCAAAAACGCGTGTCAAAAAGCGCATGCGTTTTCCCTGGCAAGGGCATGCGTTTCTGCTCAGGAAAAAAACGCTTGAAAAGCGCTACGTGAGCACATAGCCTTACAGACATTTTCCCCACAAGTGGTACAATATCACTCAGTTTTCCTCTCTAAGTTTCTTGGACAAATGAAAACTCTTTTGTTTTCTTTACCCTGGCCCTGAAATATCCTGAAACTGTACGCCACTCCGTTTCATTGCTTCTTTAATTTGCTTTGGCAAGCATTTGATGTTGCTTCGCTCCATCATGTGAGGCATTACAAGTTCATGGCAAAGGTCCTTCAAGAATAGGCATCTCCTGTCCTTCCTCATATCATCATAGGTCCTTCAGCAATTAGCTCACAGTGTATACTGTCCTCAGTACTCTCTACACAGCTCAGTACTGTAGTCAGAAGAACCTGAGATGATGTCATGGCCTTATCACTCCCTCCCAAACTTATATGACATCCTCATCCTCACATGGCATGATCCGCCCCTCCGGCCCCTCCACCAGCAACCCTAATTACAAATAAAGTAACTTGAGACACAAACTGCGGAGTACATGATAAAAATAGCAGGGCACTTAAAGACCCCCATTCCGTACAGATATGGTTTTCCCCAAAAAAGCATTGTAATACCAAAATGCCTATCAAAAAATTATATGAACAACTGGATATTACCAACAACGACACACTTGAGGAATACCTCGAGGTTCAAAATTCTAACTAAAGTAATTTTGCAGATAATAGCAAAAAAGTAATCACGGGGGCCTAAAAGGCCCCCGATATGCATTGTAGGGTTAAGTAACCACAGAGGGGCCACAAATGTTGGTCATAGTTCAGGCTCCTAAACAGCTGTTCATATTGTCATAGGTTTATTTCATGTGGACTGGATAACCAAGTGGAATTCAAGGTAGCGCATTGTCATTATACAGCAAGATGGCTATCAGGCTTGTTTTGGACAAATCAATGAAGAATTACCAATCCTCTGGATTATGACTTATCTTCAGAGCTTTCATTAAACTGTTGATGTTTCATGTCACAAGATTTCCCTCCATGAGGAAGTATTGCACCAGAAGCTTTATCATGATTGCGGAACAAAGTAATCGAAACATCGCCATCTAGGAGATTCCCCTGCTGCAGCCTGGAACCTAAGAGCTCAGCCTTAAGGTACCATTTCACATAGCGACACACCAGCCATCCCGACAATGATACGACCGACCTGGTAAGGATCGCTGGTGCATTGCTACATAATCGCTACATGACCGTCAAACAGGCAGACTTACCCAACGACGCAGCAACGATCCAGCAATCTGTATAACGACCTTGCCGGTTGTTGGGACCTTGTCACACAGCAGCGATTCTGACGACTCCCGCTTGCGTCCATGATTTCTGAGTCGCTAACGAGGTCACTCGTCTGTGTCAAACACAGCCATGCACGCTGGCCAGCAGGACACCTGTGATCAAAAAATGGCTCAAGACATTCGAGCATGATCAGCAACATCGCAGCGGGGGCCTGGTGGCCGCTACGTGGCACACATAGCGAGATCGCTGGCGAGGTCGCTCTTGCGCCACAAAATCCGTGACGCTTCAGTTATCTCACTATGTGAGATGGGGCCTTAACTCTTAGACAGATTCAAATCTCTAACAAGATCATTCAGTTCATTTTGTGTTATAAGGTGTGGTTCAGTTGAGATTGCTGACGGAAAGTCTTTGTCATGAGAGGAAGATACTTCATGACACCAAGCGCCCTCTTCTGCCTTAGTTGACTAGACTGAAAATGTTTCTGGTGCTTTTGGAACCAGTTGTTCTTCTGTATGTGGTCCACTTTTTCTTCCTTGAAAACGCGATCGTGTTATGCTATACCATTAGCAGCCCGTCAACACTGCTAAAACGTAATGTGAACCTAGCCTAAGAAGCTAAGCTAATAAAGCCTAAAACTGTATACCTTACACTGAGAACATTTATAAAAGTAGGTAATGCAACTGTAATTAGGATTATGTCATCGGAGTTGGCATTTTTTGACTGGTCACCCTAAGATTATTTGAATACTGAAGACTCAATAGACTAAATATATTATGTAACTAGCTGAAGAGCCCGGCGCTGCCCGGGCATAGTAACTAACTGTGGATAGTTATAACAAAATATAATTATCCTGCATCCCATAGTCCCGTGCCCATATACCCAACATACCTATCCTCCATCCCATAGTCGAGTGCCCATATACCCATCACACATCCTCCATCCCATAGTCCCATGCCCATATACCCATCATACATATTCATACATATTCTCCATCCCATAGTCCCATGCCCATATACCCATCATACATATTCGCCATCCCATAGTCAAGTGCCCATATACCCATCACACATCCTTCATCTCATAGTCCCATGTCCATATACCCATCATACATATCCTTCATCCCATAGTCCCATGCCCATATACCCATCATACATATCCACCATCCCATAGGCCCGTGCCCATATACCCATCATACATATCCTCCATCCCATAGTCGAGTGCCCATATACCCATCACACATCCTCCATCCCATAGTCCCATGCCCATATACCCATCATACATGTTCTCCATCCCATAGTCCCATGCCCATATACCCATCATACATATTTGCCATCCCATAGTCGAGTGCCCATATACCCATCGCACATCCTTCATCTCATAGTCCCATGCCCATATACCCATCATACATATTTGCCATCCCATAGTCCTGTGCCCATATACCCGTCCTACATATCCTCCATCCCATAGTCCAGTGCCCATATACCCATCACACATCCTCCATCCCATAGTCCCGTGCCCATATACCCATTATGACATCATCATCATGGCAACCGTTATGACATAACCGTCACCATAGCAACCTATTAAGACATCATCGTCACCATGGCAACCATTGTGACAGCATCTTCGTCATTGCAACCTATTATGACATTAGCGTCGCCATGGCAACCATTATGACATCATAATGAGGGGCGAGGCTTGCAACCTATGATGACATCAGCGTCGCCATGGCAACCATTATGACATCATAATGAGGGGCGGGGCTTGATGCACACACACACTTTTTCCCCATTATGTAGATAGGGTCAAAATTGTTTGGTGAATTGGAAAGCGCGGGGTTAAAATTTCACCTCACAACATAGCCTATGACGCTCTCTGGGTCCAGACGTGTGACTGTGCCAAATTTTGTGGCTGTAGCTGCGACAGTGCGGATGCCAATCCCGCACATACACACATACATACATACACACAGTTGAGCTTTATATATTAGATAGACCAGCTACTAACAAAGCAGTAATGATGATGAAATAATACAGACACAATGTTTCTATAAACCTGCATGAAAGATCTCATAAATTATTACAACCTCCTCTGGATCTTGAAAATTAGAGCTAATCAGCTAATTTAACCATCATATTAGCGTTCAGCACCAAAATACTTGATTTCAGCTGTTTTCATCTCTGAAACAATTTGGCTCTAGAATAGTATTACTACAATTTACACAAAAAAAAAAATCACAGAAATAAAGCAGAGATGCTTACCTGCCCAGGCCTTCAAACAAATGCAGGCTGCAGTGGACCCGATTAAAGATGGAGACACCACAAGTGCAACAATACCGATGAGACAATCACTCTCAACCTACCAGTCCATGGAGGAGGTGATTGTTTGGTATATTAGTGCGCAAAAAATAATAATCTGTATGAGGCATTATTCACATACAGGTGATGCAGAGCATCTGGCTTACAGCCTATTAGTGACACCCATACTTTTAGATCAGGCGGGCTGCACAGTGCTAACCAAAATGTATCCTGTGTGAACAGAGGGCAAAGTTTACAGAGCTATCTGGGCCCAACTGCACCCTGAAAAATAAAGTGCAAAAAATATATCAACATATGTGAGGTATTAGTTGATAATAAGGCCAAAATATGGACGCTCGCAACCCACGTCAAGGGTCCCCACATTTGCGAGTCCTATCACTAAACATCAAAACAGAACTCAACGACACAAAAAAAGACTTAGAAATTCCCCAAAATTTTCTAAAAAAAAATCACAGAAAAAAAGCAGAGATACTTACCTGCCCAGGCCTTCAAACAAATGCACTATCAGGGTGCAGTGGACCCGATTAAAGATGGCGACAACACAGGTACAACAATACCGATGAGACAATCACTCTCAACCTACCATATAGCATATATTTCTATATACTATAGAAGATATAGCAGATATAATATTATTTCTACTATTCTATATCTGCTATTTATATGCAGTAATGTTTATACTACTATGTATAATATTGGTTTGGATACTTCTTTTTGTGCCATTACTATGTATACTGATACTTTTACCAGTACTATGTACACTACTTTTATACTAGAATTACATAGACTACTACAGTGGGCGCGGAAAGTATTCAGACCCCTTTAAATTTTTCACTCTTTGTTTCATTGCATCCATTTGGTAAATTCAAAAAAGTTAATTTTTTTTCTCATTAACGTACACTCTGCACCCCATCTTGACTGAAAAATGTAGAAATTTTTGCAAATTTATTAAAAAAGAAAAATTGAAATATCAAACGGTCATACGTATTCAGATCCTTTGCTCAGACACACATATGTAAGTCACATGCTGTCCATTTCCTTGTGATCCTCCTTGAGATTGTTCTACTCCTTCATTGGAGTCAAGCTGTGTTTAATTAAACTGGTAGGACTTGATTTGTAAAGGCACACAACTGTCTATATAAGACCTAACAGCGTACAGTGCATGTCAGACGAAATGAGAATCTTGAGGTCAAAGGAATTGGCCAAGGAGCTCAGATACAGAATTGTGGCAAGGCACAGATCTGGCCAAGGTTACAAAAGAATTTCTGCAGTACTCAAGTTTCCTGAGAGCACAGTGGCCTCCATAATCCTTAAATGGAAGAAGTTTGGGACCATCAGAAGTCTTCCTAGACCTGGCCATCCAGCCAAACAGAGCAATCGTGGGAGAAGAGCCTTGGTGAGAGAGGTAAAGAAGAACCCCAAGATCACTGTGGCTGAGCTCCACAGAGGCAGTAGGGAGATGGGAGAAAGATCCACAAAGCCAACTATCATTGCAGCCCTTCACCAGTCAAGTCTTTATGGCAGAGTGGCCCAACGGAAGCCTCACCACAGTGCCAGACTTATGAAAGCCCGCATAGGGTTTGCTAAAAAACACATGAAGATCTTCACAGACTATGAGAAATAAGATTCTCTGGTCTGATAAGATGAAGTTAGTAACATAGTAACATAGTAACATAGTTATTAAGGTTGAAGGGAGACTTTAAGTCTATCTAGTTCAACCCATACATATCCTATCCTAACTTGCCCTAACATGTTGATCCAGAGGAAGGCAAAAAAACCCCATGTGGCAAACAGTAAGCTTCACATTGGGGAAAAAAATAATTCCTTCCCGACTCCACATACGGCAATCAGACTAGCTCCCTGGATCAACGCAATATTAAGGGAACTAGTGTATATACCCTGTAATATTATACTTTTCAAGAAAGGCATCCAGTCCCTTCTTAAATTTTAGAAGGGAATCTCTCATTACAACATCATATGGCAGAGAGTTCCATAGTCTCACTGCTCTTACAGTAAAGAATCTGCGTCTGTGAGTATGCTTAAACCTTCTTTCCTCCAGACATAGAGGATGCCCCCTTGTCCCCGTCACAGGTCTAAGAGTAAAAAGATCATTAGAAAGGTCTTGGTATTGTTCCCGCATATATTTATACATTGTAATAAGATCACCCATAAGCCTTCGATTCTCCAAACTAAATAACCCCAAGTGTAATAACCTGTCTTGGTATTGCAGACCCCCTAGTTCCC
Organism: Dendrobates tinctorius; assembly: GCF_039654945.1. Taxonomy (NCBI): domain Eukaryota; kingdom Metazoa; phylum Chordata; class Amphibia; order Anura; family Dendrobatidae; genus Dendrobates; species Dendrobates tinctorius. Next base: position 14,321,150 of record NW_027361802.1, read on the forward strand.
TAATAACCTTGGTCGCTCTTCTCTGCACCCGCTCCAGTTCAGCTATGTCTTTCTTATACACCGGAGACCAGAACTGTACACAGTATTCTAAGTGTGGTCGCACTAGTGACTTATATAGAGGTAAAATTATGTTCTCCTCATGAGCATCTATGCCTCTTTTAATGCATCCCATTATTTTATTTACCTTTGCAGCAGCTGCCTGACAATGGCCGCTAAATGTGAGTTTGTCGTCCACCCATACACTCAGGTCTTTTTCAGTGACTGTTTTGCCCAGTGTTTTACAATTAAGCACATAATTGTACATCTTGTTCGTTCTACCCAAGTGCATGACCTTACATTTATCCCCATTAAAGCTCATTTGCCATTTATCAGCCCAAGCTTCTAGTTTACATAAATCCTCCTGTAATATAAAATTGTCCTCCTCTGTATTGATTACCCTGCAGAGTTTAGTGTCATCTGTAAATATTGAAATTCTACTCTCTATGCCCCCTGCAAGGTCATTAATAAATATGTTAAAAAGAAGCAGGCCCAAAACTGACCCCTGTGGTACCCCACTGCTAACCATGACCCAGTCCGAGAGTGCTCCATTAATAACCACCCTTTGTTTCCTATCCCTGAGCCAGCTCTTAACCCACCTACACATATTTTCCCCTATCCCCATTGTTCTCATTTTATGTATCAATCTTTTGTGTGGCACCGTTTCAAAAGCTTTTGAAAAGTCCATGTACACCACGTCCACTGCATTCCCTTGGTCCAGTCCAGAACTTACCTCTTCATAAAAGCTTATCAGATTAGTCTGACAGGAACGGTCCCTTGTAAACCCATGTTGATATTGGGTCATAAGGTTATTCTTTTCCAGATACTCCAGTATAGTATCTCTTAGAAAAGCCTCCAGGATTTTACCCACAGTTGAGGTTAAACTTACTGGCCTATAATTTCCAAGTTCAGTTTTTGTCCCCTTTTTGAATATTGGCACCACATTTGCTATACGCCAGTCCTGTGGTACAGACCCTGTTATTATGGAATCCTTAAAGATTAAAAATAATGGTCTATCTATGACTGTGCTTAATTCCTGCAGTACTCGGGGGTGTATCCCATCCGGGCCCGGGGATTTGTCAATTTTAGTCGCCGCCGTACTTCCTGCTGGGTTAAGCAGGTGACATTTAATGGAGAATTTTTTATGCCTGATCATGTTATCCGTCATGGGATTTTCTTGTGTAAATACTGTTGAAAAAAAGTCATTTAGCATATTGGCTTTTTCCTCATCCTCATCCACCATTTCACCCAGACTATTTTTAAGGGGGCCAACACTATCATTTTTTAGTTTCTTACTATTTATGTAGTTAAAGAATATTTTGGGATTATTTTTGCTTTCTCTGGCAATGAGTCTCTCTGTCTCAATCTTTGCTGTTTTGATGTGCTTTTTACAGAATTTATTTAATTTTCTGTATTTATTTAATGCCTCATCACTACCTACTTGCTGTAATTCTCTAAATGCTTTATTTTTATCTCTTATTGCACCCCTTACAGCTCTATTTAGCCATAGTGGTTTCCTCTTATTTCTAGCATGTTTATTCCCATACGGTATATATTGTGCACAGGTCCTATTCAGGATGCTAATAAACGTCTCCCATGTTCTTTGTGTATTTTTATGTCTCAGGATATCTTCCCAGTTAATTGCACCAAGATCATCTCTCATCCGTTGGAAATTTGCCTTCCTGAAGATTAGTGTCTTTGTAACCCCTCTACTACACATCTTATTAAAGGATACATGAAAACTTTTTAATTTGTGATCACTATTACCCAAGTGACCCTCAACCCTTACATTTGATATGCAGTCTTGCCTGTTGGTTAATATTAGGTCTATCAGTGCCCCCCCCCCTTGTTGGGTCCTGAACCAGTTGTGAAAGGTAATTGTCTCTCATAGTTGTCAAAAACCTATTACCTTTGCTGGAACTGAAGGTTTCGGTTCCCCAATGTATTTCAGGGTAGTTGAAGTCCCCCATAATAATGACTTCTCCTTGAGTCGCAGCTTCATCTATTTGCTTTATGAGGATATTCTCTGTTGCTTCCATTATTTTTGGAGACTTATAACAAACCCCTATCAATAATTTATTATTTTTCCCCCCTCCCCTTATCTCTACCCACAGGGACTCTACATTTTCATTAGATTCATATATATTATCACGAAGGATGGGTTTTAAGGATGATTTTACATATAAGCACACGCTTCCCCCTCGCTTATTTGTTCGGTAATTTCTGAACAGACTATAGCCCTGTAAATTAACCGCCCAGTCGTGGCTCTCGTCCAGCCATGTCTCAGATATCCCCACCATGTCATAATTATGTTCCAAAAACATTAACTCCAATTCCTCCATTTTGTTGGCGAGGCTTCTGGCATTAGTATACATGCACTTTATGTATCTCTCTGTACCTCTATTCTTTCTTAGATTATTATCTCTTCTAACCCCTCCCCTCATGCCACCCCCACCCCCAATGTCATTATTTGTGCCCAGGTCTCTATCACTGCACTGTCTTCCCCTCCTATAAAAGGAATACCCTCCCCCCGTCCCTAGTTTAAACACTCCTCCAACCTTCTAGCCATTTTCTCCCCCAGCACAGCTGCACCCTCCCCATTGAGGTGCAGCCCGTCCCTAGCGTAGAACCTGTAGCCAACTGAGAAGTCGGCCCAGTTCTGCAGGAACCCAAACCCCTCCTTCCTACACCAATTCCTGAGCCACTTATTAACCTCCCTAATCTCCCGTTGCCTCTCTGGCGTGGCACATGGTACAGGAAGTATTTCCGAAAATACCACCTTGGAGGTCCTTGCTTTAAGCTTACAGACTAATTCCCTGAAATCATCTTTAAGGACCTTCCACCTACCTCTAACTTTGTCATTTGTGCCAATGTGCACCATGACCGCTGGATCCTCACCAGCCCCTCCCAGTAATCTGTCAACCCGATCAGCGATGTGTCGGACTCGAGCGCCAGGTAGGCAGCACACCGTTCGACGATCCCTGTCTTTGTGACAGATTGCCCTATCTGTGCCCCTAATAATTGAGTCTCCCACTACCAGAACCTGTCTGGCCTGCCCTGCTCTCCTATTTCCCCCCTTACTGAAGCAGACACTCCTCCGGCTTTCAGAGGACATGCCTTGCTGCAGCAGTGCTACTCGTGCACTAACACTCCCCTCATCTGCCAACTTAGCAAACTTATTGGGGTGTGCCAGATCAGGACTAGCCTCCCTGGTGCTCTTCCCTCTACCCCGCCTTCTAACTGTCACCCAGCTAGCTGCTTCATTGTCTTGCAGCTCCAACCTAGCATCCCCCCTCATCTATCCCATTGAGTGTCTGCTCAGTGAGCAGAAGACTCCTTTCCATATTGTCTATGGATCTCAGTGTTGCCAGCTGCACATTTAGATCCAGTATCTGGCTTCCAAATGCACAATGTGCTCACATCTCGCACAGCAGTATGCACCCTCGACCGGCTGTTTCATACATGCGGCAAGATGTGCACTGGATGACATTGGCAATAGTGGAGCACATCCTAATGGGGATTGCACCAGACAATAAGATAAGCAAAAATAAATAAAAAGTATTAATAAAATATAACAGCAATTCAGTAATACCTCCCTTGGAAACTCCCTGAATCCAAAGTCACTGAATCCAAAGTCACACACTTACCACAGTTCGCACTAATGCTCAGGTCACACTCAGCTCGTTCACACTCGCTCAGGCAGAAGATTTAAAAGAGTTTTTTTTTTCTTCCCCCTTTTACCAGCACACCACCTTGCTGCTCAATGCACTTCCAAAAGGAGTTGAGCCCCAACCAGCTGCCCCTTATAAACCCTTAATTACTGTATGAACTCCCACCCTTAATTAACCCCTTGTGAATATAGTTACACCTCAAGATTTAAATGCAATATAGTTAACCCTTAAAAGCACAGATAGTAAAATAAGAGATTAACCCTGTAGAGAGAAAAATAGGTTTAACAAGCCCCCAAGCCCCCCAAAAATTGAACAGGTAGAAAGCATTCAGCAACCTACTATTCAGCAACTCACACAGGTATTTGTTATAGGTTTTCCAAATACCTCTTCACTGAATCTCAAGTCACACACTTACCACAGTTCGCACTTACGCTCAGGTCACACTCAGCTCGTTCACACTCGCTCAGGCAGAAGATTTAAAAGAGTTTTTTATTTTTTTTTTCCCTTTTACCAGCACACCACCTTGCTGCTCAATGCACTTCCAAAAGAACTTTTTGGTTATAATTCTAAGCAGTATGTGTGGAGAAAACCAGGCACCGCTCATCACCTGCCCAATACAATCCCAACAGTGAACTATAGTGGTGGCAGCATCATACTATGGGGGTGTTTTTCAGCTGCAGGGACCGGATGACTGGTTGCAATTGAAGGAAACAAGAATGTGGCCATGTACAGAGATATCCTGGATGAAAACCTCTTCCAGAATGCTCTGGACCTCAGACTTGGCTGAAGGTTGACCTTCCAACAAGACAATGAGCCAAAGCACACAGCTAAAATAACAAACGAGTGGCTTCAGAATAACTCTGTGACCATTCTTGACTGGCCCAGCAAGAGTCCTGACCTAAACCCAACTGAGCATCTCTGGAGAGACCTGAGAATGGCTGTCCACCAACGATCACCATCCAACCTGAAGGCACTGGAGAGGATTTGCAAGAAAGAATGGCAGAGGATTCCCAAATCCAGGTTTGAAAAACTTGTTGCATCATTCCCAAGAAGACTCATGGCTGTACTAGCTCAAAAGGGTGCTTCTATTCAATACTGAGCAAAGGGTCTGAATACTTATGACTGTGTTCTATTTCAGTTTTTTTTTTTTAATAAATTTGCAAAAATTTCTACATTTCTGTTTTTTTTTTTTCAGTCAGTCAAGATGGGGTGCAGAGTGTACATTAATCAGAAAAAAATGAACTTTTTTGAATTTACCAAACCGCTGCAGTGAAACAAAGAGTGACAAATTTAAAGGAGTCTGAATATTTTCCGTACCCACTGTATGTATGCTACTAAAATGCATACTGGTATTTACATTAGTACAATGTTTGGTACTTGTTCCTGGGCTTCAACAACACACCACTGAAAATTTATGTAACAGCTATAAAATTCCAGTTCCTGTAAAGTAGAATAAGCAGCTCCATTACTTGGCTGCTAAAAACATCTGTGGATACTGGGGAGAACACAGAAGTGGTTTCTTACTGCTTCTGTCTTCTGTTTTGACAGCTACAATTCTGCTCAGAAGTTCACATACCCCGGCATTATTTTTGCTTTCTTGGCCTTTTTTCAGAGAATATGAACTCCAAAACTTTTACTCCACTCATGGTTAGAGGTTGGGTGAAGCCATTTATTGTCAAACTACTGTGTTTTCTCTTTTTAAATCTGTCATGACTCAAGACGGGGTGGTTCTGGCTCCTTCCTTGTCAGGTCAGGGTTAAGTCTGTCCACCTTTCTTTGGTTCTGGGGTGGCTATTTAATGCTGTTAGTTCCTGGGTTCTGTGTCGGTTATACTTCCGCCTACTCAATTTGAGGTCGCTGACCCATGTTACTCTCTGTATCGTTGTTCCTCTGCGTGTGTCTGTTTGCTGTGTATAACCCGTCTGCCCCCGACTATTGTCTCTATCTTTCTGCTCGGTACTGACTCGTACCTCCTGGTTATCTGACCCCTTGGCTTGCCTATGGTTACTCGCCTGTCTTGTCCCTGGTTACCTCGTTTCCATCTGGCTTCTGATCCTCGGCTTTGCTTTCTGACTACGTTATTGGTTTTGTCCTCTGTATTCTGTGCCCTCGGCCAGCTCCCTGTCCTCGCGTGGGGTAGCTCCACCCCCTGTGGTCACATGACCGGCTAGCTCCGTAACTGGTTAAGCTCAGGTCCTGTGCGCACTTCGCTCCTCGGTCTCCACACACTCTGTCTAGTGGTGCACCTCCCCTGTCAGTGCCCCCAGGCTTAACCCCAGTGACACTGTCCTCGTGTAATTACAAAATCATAATGACAACCCAAAACATCCAAATGACCCTTATCAAAAGTTTACATACCCTGGTGATTTTGGCCAGATAACATGCACAGAATTTGACACAAATGGGTTTGAATGGCTACTAAAGTTAACATTCTCACCTCTGACCTGTGACAAATGCCAGTAAAATTGTTCAGGATGCAAATAAAAACCCACAAATAACATCAGCTGAAATACTGGACTCTCTGAAAACTAGCAGTGTGGCTGTTTCAAGATGCACAATAAGGAGGCACTTGAAGAAAAATGGGCTGCTTGATCGAGTCACCAGAAGAAAGCCAAATGACCCTGATCAAAAGTTCACATGCCCCATTTCTTATTACCGTGTATTGCCCCCTTTATCATCAATGACAGTCTTTTGTGGTAGTTGTGGATCAGGTTCCTTACTTTCTCAGATGGTAAAGTTGCCCACTCTTCTTGGCAAAAAGCCTACAGTCCCCATATATTCCTGGGCTGTCCAGCATGAAATTGCTCTTGAGGTCACCCCAGAGTGGCTCAATGATATGGCCACTCCAGAACCTTTACTTTGCTCTGCTGTAGCCAATGACAGGTCGAATTGGCCTTGTGTTTTGGATCGTTGTCATGTTGTAACGTCCAAGTATGTCCCATGCACAGCTTCTTGGCTGATGATTGCAAATTTGCTTCCAGTATTTGCTGATAACACGCAGCATTCATCTTTCCTTCAACTTTGACATAGTTTCCTGTGCCTTTGTAGCTCACACATCCCCATAACATCAGTGATTCACCTCCTTGCTTTACAGTAGGAATGGTGTTCCTTTCAAAGTCCTTGTTGACATCTCTCCAAATGTAACGTTTATGGTTGTGGCCAAAAAGTTCAATTTTGGTCTCACCACTCTATATTACCTGGTTCCAGAAGTTTTGAGGCTTCTTTCTGTGCTGTTTTGCATATTGTAGGTGAGATACTTTGAGGCATTTTCGCAGTAATGGCTTTCAACTGGCGACTTGATCATGTAGCCCATTTTTCTTCAAGCGCCTTATTGTGCATCTTGAAACAGCCACACCGCTAGTTTTCAGAGACTATTTCAGCTGATGTTATTTGTGGGTTTTTCTTTGCATCCTAAACAATTTTCCTGGCATTTGTCACCTTTAGTAGTCATTCAAACTCATTTGTGTCAAATTCTGTGCATGTTATCAGGCAAAAATCACTAGGGAATGTAAACTTTTGATCGGGGTCATTTGGATGTTTTGTGTTGTCATGATTTAGAAAGAGAAAACACAGTGGTTTGACAATAAATGGCTTCACCCAACAACTAACCACGAGTGGAGAAAAAGTTTTGGTGTTATCATTCATATTTTCTGAATAAAGGTCAAGAAAGCAAAAATTCTGCAGGGGTATGTAAACTTTTGAGCATAACTGTACATAGCACTTAGCAAGCACTGTGAAGAGAATAGAAGTATTATCACTGCTAATCCCTCAGTAACACCTAATAATCACATAATCACCATGTCTCTGCAGGCATAGCAGATCTGCTGAGTCATTGCAGACCCTCATAAGCTCTTCAGGGCCTGTCACACTAAGCGATATCGCTAGCAATATCGCTATAACTTGTGACGTTATAGCGATATTGCTAGCGATATCGCTGTGTGTGATACCTATAACCCGCTCCCCCCGCTGGTTATCGCTGATCGCGCGAGAACAGGCTGGACTGTTTCTCGTTGTCAGCTTCCTGCGGCGCTTCCTGTGGAGAGACGAGCGACGCGTGGAGCCGGGCGGGAGGACGTCAGGATCGCCTAGTGTGACAGGTAAGTAGCGACCCCCGTCCCCAGCGATGTCGCTGGTGAGATCTGCCTGTGTGGCAGCTCACTAGCGACCACTTAGCGATGTACCAGCGATCCTGACCGCGTCATATCGCTGGTCGGGATCGCTGGTACATCGCTAAGTGTGACAGTACCTTTCCAGTGGTGCTTGGTACAGCAGGGAGCTCTTTTTCACTGTAATTTGGGCTCCTATAATTATTCCAGTTACATTGAGATAAAATGAACAACAAAAGTTATGTACATTTTTTTTATAAAACATCTAAAAAAATAAAGTAATAACAAATAAAAAGTCCACATGTAAAAAAAACAGAATTTTTTATATAATCTTAATTACATATATATATATATATATATATATATACACTCACTGGCCACTTTATTAGGTACACCTGTCCAACTGTGTGTTAAGACTTAATTTCTAATCAGCCAATCACATGGCGGCAACTCAGTGCATTTAGGCATGTAGACATGGTCAAGACAATCTCCTGCAGTTCAAACCGAGCATCAGTATGGGGAAGAAAGGTGATTTGAGTGCCTTTGAACGTGGCATGATTGTTGGTGCCAGAAGGGCTGGTCTGAGAATTTCAGAAACTGCTGATCTACTGGGATTTTCACGCACAACCATCTCTAGGGTTTACAGAGAATGGTCCGAAAAAGAAAAAAAATCCAGTGAGCGGCAGTTCTGTGGCCGGAAATGCCATGTTGATGCCAGAGGTCAGAGGAGAATGGGCAGACTGGTTCGAGCTGATAGAAAGGCAACAGTGACTCAAATTGCCACCCGTTACAACCAAGGTAGGCAGAAGAGCATCTCTGAACGCACAGTGCGTCGAACTTTGAGGCAGATGGGCTACAGCAGCAGAAGACCACACTGGGTACCACTCCTCTCAGCTAAGAACAGGAAACTGAGGCTACAATTTGCACAAGCTCATCGAAATTGGACAGTAGAAGATTGGAAAAACGTTGCCTGGTCTGATGAGTCTCGATTTCTGCTGCGACATTCGGATGGTAGGGTCAGAATTTGGCGTAAACAACATGAAAGCATGGATCCATCCTGCCTTGTATCAACGGTTCAGGCTGGTGGTGGTGGTGTCATGGTGTGGGGAATTTTTTCTGGGCACTCTTTGGGCCCCTTGGTACCAATTGAGCATCGTTGCAACGCCACAGCCTACCTGAGTATTGTTGCTGACCATGTCCATCCCTTTATGACCACAATGTACCCAACATCTGATGGCTACTTTCAGCAGGATAATGCGCCATGTCATAAAGCTCGAATCATCTCAGATTGGTTTCTTGAACATGACAATGAGTTTACTGTACTCAAATGGCCTCCTCAGTCACCAGATCTCAATCCAATAGAGCATCTTTGGGATGTGGTGGAACGGGAGATTCGCATCAGGGATGTGCAGCCGACAAATCTGCGCCAACTGTGTGATGCCATCATGTCAATATGGTCCAAAATCTCTGAGGAATGCTTCCAGCACCTTGTTGAATCTCTGCCACGAAGAATTGAGGCAGTTCTGAAGGCAAAAGGGGGTCCAACCCCTTACTAGCATGGTGTACCTAATAAAGTGGCCAGTGAGTGTATATATGTATCCACACAACTGTAATAATCTTTAGAGTTTATTCAATAGGTTATTTAGTATAAAACAAGAACAGTAAAAAAAAAAATGACCAAAATTTGCTTTGTTTTCTAAATTTATAGAAATTTGGCAGTAATGTATATGTACGCTAAAACAAACAGGACTAAAAAATATTAAGTTTGTTCCACAAAGAAAAACCTCATATAGCCACGTCAATGAAAAAAATATGGCTGCAGAAAATAGGTGAGGCAAAAGGGAAAAAAATGATGTTTCAATAAGGCCCAAAGGGGGATGTGTCACGGTGGCAGCGACCCAGTCCGTGGCCCTGGGCATCCGATAAAGATGGACATTTTATGAAAGATGATGGATGATAATAGGGAAAATGATGGAGAGATGGTAGGGAAAAGCGGAGTTTGTCATGACGCCACCCGTGGTATTCGGCAATGATAGCCGATGCTGCACTGCAGATCCTCTGGGACGGTTTTAGGGCAGAAGAAATGGTGAAGCTCTCCACGGGTAGAGCCGTGTCCCAGGGCAGTTGAGCCGGTGATGATGATGGTAAATGCGGTGTAAGGCAGGCGAGATGCAAATGACTGGAGGAACACAGTTGGGTGCAGTTTCAAGGTTTTTTTAAGCACAATTCCTGAGTATACAGTGAGTGATCCACTTGGCACTGTGTCCTCTGGGGGAGGGGTCCAGCAAACTCCCAGGTAGTTTGGGAATACCTTTTCAGGACTCCCCTTTATGCTCACCTTTCTTGGCCATCTCTCTGCCCTGATCTCCTCTTTCCCTCCTGCCCTGCACCTTCACAAGCAGTGTTACCAAGCCAGCAGCTTTGGACCTTGCTGGGCGACATGGGTCAGGCCCTGGGGTCCTCTATCTCTATGGCTGCCTTTTTGAGGAAAGCTTGTGGTTGTGGCTGGGGCACTTAAAGTTATCTCAGCCTCTGGCTTGCTAGCTGAGCCTCATTTGTTATACTCCCCTAGACTTAGGGGCCGGCTCTCCCACTGTGGCCTGGTCCTTCCACGTCTGGATACGGGCCCCACGGGTGGATTTCCACACTACCCGTGCCCCAAGAACCCCTTCTATTCTCCTAGGAGCTTCCTTCCTTCTAGATGTGTCTCTCTGACCCTTACTCCTCCCCATGTCAGTCTGCTGTCCTGTCACCAACTGACTGGATATTTCCAGAACAATCCTTTTCCTCCACCTTAACTCCTCCCACCAACTGCCAATGATTGGATACCCTCTCTCACACCACCTCCTAAGCTCCGCCCCTTCTCTACCTTTCCCACCCACCTACCAACACCCTTTCCTAGCCAGCCTGGGATGAGGCCATCCTCCTGAAATGTACACCCAGATGCCCTGACTGAACTAGCGTATGTTGGGTGCAAGTATTTGAGTCCTAGGTGGTGCTCCCTGCTCACCTGAGGGTGGGATATCACACCTCTCGATGAGGTGCAGTACCTCTGTGGCGACTGGACCCTCTGGGTCTCCACACTAATCTGGAACATTACATTTACATAATGAAGAATAAATATATATAGAATAATCTGAAGTAATAGATTAATGATGCAACCTGCACTGAAATAATTATTCTTAGTTATAGATCATAAAATATGTAGATACATAAGGACTTTTTAACCAATGTTAGATGTTGAAACATATCTTTCTTTCATTATGGAAGCCACGACAGTGCCAGACACATCAGAAAATTGGAAAATGGATCGTAGCAGCACCCACATGATAATCTACTTATAATAGGTCTGAATCCTGTTATACTTCTATTGTTTTGACACATTCAGCAATCTGTCAGCATTCCCAAAGGAGGCTCAGAAAGAAACTTTTAACAATGAACTCAGAAATGTGATCAATACAAACATTAGTGTATTTACTAAATATATAATTTGTATATAGATTCTAAGGTTTTTAGCTATTTATGCCACAAGGGATATAGATTGAACTATCGTATATGGTAACAGAGCTGAACTCTTGTATTCAGTGTTGATCCAATAGCAATGAGTGCTTTGTGTTGGTAATTGATATTCTTAGTAAACCAAATGTGTCCCATGGACCTAGGTGCCTTTTTAGAATGAGTACATGCTCATCTAGCTTTATGTTACTTTGACCTTTAGGGACGCTGTATGTGTAATTTAAATGACATATGTCAGGCTTAAAAAAGTTGAACTAAAAATACATTAGAGAAATAGGTGATAACTTGCTGATCACTGGGAATCCTATAACTGGGATCACCAGTCCCAGGAATGTGGATTGACTATGGGACTGATGGAGACCCCACCATATTTATTACATGAACTGATCCATAGACAATGAATGGAGCAATGGTGGACTTAGGTGACCATCAATCCATTTCAATGGGACGCTCTAGAGTGATTTTATTGGAATTAATAAGTCGTAGCAGTGAGAGCAAACAGTTACTAAGTCTTAATCCGGTAGATAGGTGACAGCTTGCATTTTTGGTACAACTCCTGAGTCAGGTACATGAACATGCATGCAGTATCTTTTATACATTTTATTATGCATCTACAATTTTTACCAAGTTGCTGTGCTGATAATTTCATACACATATATTGATCAATGAATTTCTTTTTGTCCACAGTACAAATTGAGGTGGAAGAAAATGAAGGTAACGTAAAACATCTTTGTTCTTCTTATATAACCATGATGTACATTACAATTTCATTAATTTGGTAGTTCACAAATTTAGTTAGTCCATCTCTTGTTTCAATAATAATTTGCAATATAATCTAGGGCTACATTTTGATAATGTGGCACTGGTTTTGTCACATCTAAGAGGAATTTACCATATTCTACAGGATATGACACAAAAGTGTTGACCCACGTAAGTCTAATCTCTAGGACCGACACATACCTACAAAACGTGGGTCTCCCAACCTTCCATTCTGCATGGTGAGGCGGCATCTGGCTCTTACATCATTGCAAAGATTTAAATGGGTTGTCCATGACTTTAACATTGATAGCTTATTCTTAGGATAAGTCATCATTGTTTGACCGGTGGGATTGCAACACCCTGCACCCCCTGCCGATCAGAGCCACACACCACAGATTTATCAGCAGAATTGGTCAGTACCTGGCTGCGACCACTATACAGTCAACAGAGCTGTGCTGTGCAGCTCCGTAACTGTGCAGTTCCGGCCACCATTGACACTGAACGACTGATCAGTAGTGGTGCCAGGTGTCGAACCCCCACCGATCAGACATTGATGACCTATCCTAAAGATAGGCCATCAGTGTTAAGGTCATGGACAATCCCTTCAATGTTGTAGTGCCCACAACTATCAGACATCTATATCATGTTGTGGAAATGTGCTATACATTTTTCAAGAAAGAATATATCTTAAAAATATTTTACTGTAATTTGGTATATGTATAGAACTATTACATAAAAATTATTAGTAAAAAATTAAGGAGGTGCTTATCTTATAGTTATTGATTAAATGCAGTGCTCATCATACAGTGTTCCTTGGAAAATTAAAGTAGCAAGATTAGTTGCCCTTGAAATCTTTCACTTTTCCCTAATTATCACCTCTCAACAGAGATTTGTCTCACTAGTTCTGTAAGTCATTTTACAAGACTCGTTAAAGGGTTGATTGTGACTTGTAGGATCGCTACTACCAACAGGCGGCGCTATAGAGTTCAAATCCTCTTTTTCTCTGAAGAGGCAATTTGCATATTATTTTCCTAGAGGAGCATTGCACGGCGAATAAGCCTCCTTACCTTGACAAGCCAGAGCTGGCATGTCACTCTCCATAAGGAGAAACCTTACCCCTTAGACCTCAGTCCAGAGCCTCTCACCTTGCCAAATCAGTTGTCATACTTTGCACTGACGAGAGCCAATAGCTCGAAACACCGTGTCTGCAAATAGAGATTCTGATTTGGCTTTTATCCTAAGTCATATTACAAGACTCGTTAAAGGGTTGATTGTGACTTGTAGGATCGCTACTACCAACAGGTGGCGCTGTAGAGTTCAAGTCCTCTTTTTCTCTGAAGAGACAATTTGCATAGTTCTGTATGGAAAGAAAAAAAATGCAGTCAATTGTTTCACAATACCTGACACTGACAAATACAACTCAGGTCTGAAGTGTTACCCCTGTCTGTCATTAGGAAATGCTAAAACATTCAACTCCACTAGACAGTCTTGGTCAATCATTGATGAGCTTGTTATGGATAAATGTGCCAAAAAGGTGTGTTGTTTAGTGAAAAGGGGCTTAATGTGGTTTAACATGCAGCACAATGTGCCAGAAAATACCACAAAAATGTGGCACAAATTTCTAGCACAAAGTAAGCCAAATAAAAGGGGTGACGCGGGTCCGTGACTGTCTCCATTCCCTCCTGTCATCATCTCCCCAGCGGCCTGGTGATCGTTATTAGGTATGTACTGTGAGCCATTGGGCTCTATTGTGGGTTATACTATACGTCACAATGATTGCTGTACTGGTGATCTAACTAGCGCAATCCTGCTAATATTTTTGAGGGGATTTTAGATATATATTATAGTAATATAAGTGGAGGTGCCTTTGTCATCTCCTGTATATAATAATGTTAGATATTTTTAATATTTTTGAGACAACACACCTGCGTCCCGTTTGTTTGTTTTTTTTTGTACTGCACATAGCACTTTGGTGTATACTACCTTACACTTGCTACTATTTTTATGAATTAACTCAATAAAATTTGATATATTTTTGACCATTCTCAGACTTTATGATTGTTTCTTTTGTGTGGTTGTGGTTTATATGTTATATTGCGATCAGTCCACATATTTGTCCATCATTTGGGGTATCAATAAATGACTGTATTTACATACTTTGCTTTTTATTTAAATAATGATACCCATGTGTTTGCTGAGATTGTTTTTCAAATAATAGGTAGTGCAAACTTACATTAGGCAGTGTCAATATACACCAAATTTTTTAAACAGCATAACTCACTGTGATAAATTTGGCCCATTGTAAGGCTGTGTGCCCACGTTGCATTTTTTTAAGCATTTCCGCAGCGTTTGTGCTGGCTCAGATGCTGCAGAAACGCTTGAAAGAAGCTTCACATTAGATTGCATGCGTTTTTGGCTTTTTGTGCAAATACATGCATCTTTAAACGCTCAGGAATCGCTTAGCGGCTAAAAACGCAGCATGCTCATTAATTTCCGCATTGCTGAGCATTTTTAGCCTTTTCCAATGTTCCCAGAAAACGCGCGGAAAAAAACGCATCAAAAACGCGTGTCTTTTGTGCAAAAAAACACGCAAGAAACGCGCGTGACTAAAACACTAAAAGTCTAAGAGGAAGATTTGTCAAAACTCCTGTAAAAGAAAATAGTGGTTCTTCATATTAATCAGATAGTTTTTAATAAACTTTTTTTGGAAAATAAAAAAAACCTAAGTGCTGTATTCTGATCAGTGGGTAAGTACTCTATGTTTCTTCTCCAGTAGTTTTGATAAGTTCCTCTGTAGATTTTATTGTTTAGGATTGGTTTCACATGAGCGTATTTCATTGTGTGTGTGTGTGTGTGTACATACATATATATATATATATATATATATAGACACAGACTGCGATTCCCAGACTGATTGTGGATCTCTAAAACTATAACCTCGAGAATGTAAGTTCAGGTCGAGAATTCCGCTGTCAGTCCGAGCATTGCTGTCAGCATGCAGGCCCTGTGTAAAGTCTGACTGAAGCCACAGGTTCAGAAGGCTGCCTCGGACAGATTTTACACAAGCCACTCCGTCTAGCAGACTCCAGAGAAATCCCAATACCCTTTAAGTCCTATACAGGGATTTGGTTTTACAATAGGACCCAGTGGAATGCTACCATTGAAATGCTGCTGTCCAGGGGTAGGAATGGTCGCCAAGCAGGGTCAGAGCCGAGAGGTTACATCAATGACAAAATCGGAATCCTTAAGAATAGTTAGGAACAAGCCAGAAACAAAACAGAAATACACTAAACAAAACAGGAGCAGAAGATGCACACATAGACAAAGGAACACAAAACTACAGGGTGGGCCATGTATATGGATACACCTAAATAAAATGGGAATGGTTGGTGATATCAACTTCCTGTTTGTGGCACATTAGTAAATGGGAGGGGGAAAACTTTTCAAGATGGGTGGTGAACATGGTGGCCATTTTGAAGTCGGCCATTTTGGGTCCAACTTTATTTTTTCCAATGGGAAGAGGATCATGTGACACATCAAACTTATTGAGAATTTCACAAGAAAAACAATGGTGTGCTTGGTTTTAACGTAACTTTATTCTTTCATGAGTTATTTACAAGTTTCTCTTTGTTTCCAGCCATTGACATGTCACAGAGGTTAACACATGAGGAGTGAATAGAAATTGTGTTGATGTCTGGTGAATGCAGTACCAGGGTGATTGCAGCAGATTTCAATGCAAGACACCCTACGCAAGAAAGCTGTCACCATTTCCATTTTATTTAGGTGTATCCATATAAATGGCCCACCCAAAAAAGTTTGCCTCATCACTGAACATAATGTTCTGTGTAAACTGAGGGTCTTGTTCCAATTTTTGTTTGGCCCATTCTGCAAATTCAGCACGCCGATCTGGGTCATCCTCGTTGAGATGCTGCAGCATCTGGATTTTGTAAGGGTGCCATATGTGAGTAGCTAATATCCACCAAAGGGATGTTCGACTGATGCCAGATCGGCACGCTGAATTTTGCAACACCTAAATAGGCTGAAGTCACACTAGCGATTTTAAAATCGGTCTGATTTTGATGCAGGAGAATCGGATGAGTGTAATGCGAGTGTCATACATTTTTTATGCCAGTACTAGTGATGAGCAAGTACACTGTTACTCAGATTTCCCCAAGCATGCTCAGGTGGTCTCCTAGCATTTTGGTGTGCTCGGAGATTTAGTTTTTGCCTAACAAACAGACAACCCCCACATGTATTTAGCCTGTTTAACAGCTGCAAATAACGCAGCTGAGGCGGCAAAAACTATATCCCCAGTGAACCGTCCCTGCTTTAGACAAGCACGTGTTCCATGACATCAACTGTGTCCTGACCAATGCTGTAACTGGGAAGGTCCACTTAACCACAGACACCTGGACAAGTGCTGGTGGCCATGAATGCTACATTTCCCTAACAGCACACTGTGAACCTTTTGGAAGCTGGGACCCAGTTGGACCCTGGGGCACAACAATCGCTGCTGACAACGAGGATTGTGGGACCTGGTTCAATCAGGGTTGCCACCACCTTCTACAGCAGTTCCTGCACCTCTCCTCCTCACCCTCCATCTCACAAATGTCAACTTAAGTCGCAAGCTGGATCCACTACAGCACTGCCTGGACCAAGTGGGAACAAGGTTTGCTGAAGCTAATCTGCTTAGGTGACAAACCACACACCACCGCAGAGTTGTTGAAAAAACTAGCAGACCAGACTGATCTCTGGCTCTCGCCCCTGAAACTACAACCATTCATGGTCGTGTGTGACAATGGCCGTAGCCTGGTGGCAGCCCTGAAGATTGGCAACCTTGCACATGTACTATGCCTGGCCCACATAATCAACTTAGTGATTCAGTGGTTTCTCAAAACCTACCCAGATCTACCGGAGCTAATTGTGAAAGTACCCCACGTGTACCCATTTCCGCAAGTCAGCTACAGCTGCGGCCGCACTGCCATTGTTGCAGCAGCGTTTTCAACTTCCAGCTCACCGACTAGTGTGCGATGTCACTATTCATTGGATCTCAACATTACATATGTTGGCAAGGCTTTGTGATCAGCAGAGGGCAGTAGTTGAATACCAGCTACACCATGCCCATCGGTATTCTGGTCAGCCTCCGCACTTAAGAGCTGATGAGTGGGCATGGATGCCTGACATCTGTTTGGTTTTCCAAAACTTTGAGGACTTGACCAAGATGATCAGCGTCATAATCCCACTTCTTTGTCTACTGAAGCGCGCGCTGCTCACAATTAAAGAGGATGTTTTGCACGCAGAGCAAGTTGAGATGGAGCAAGAAACTATACTGGGTGATGATACACAGCCCAGCCTCATCTCATCTTCTCAACGCAGATTGGGTGATAATGAGGAGGAACAGGAGCTGGTTGCCTGCACTACAGATATAGTACCCACACCACCTGCATCTCATCTGTTCAGCGTGGATGGCTTGAAGTCAAGGACGAGGACAAGGAGGACAACATGGACAGTTGTCCTCTTGGTGAGGACAGGGAATTCTTGACATGGCTGAGTTTATGTTCCACTGCCTTTCCTGTTACCCTCTCATTGTACGCATTTTGGCCAACACTAATTACTGGTTAGTCACCCTTCTAGACCCTTGCTACAAGGGTTGCTTTACATCACTTCTTTCCATGGCAGAGAGGTCTAATAAAATGTTGCAGCATCAGAAGGCCCTAGTTGAAGAATTATTTAAAAATTCCCATCTGACAGCGCTGGCGGAGGAGGTCACAGTTCCATGAACAGCCAAGGAGAGGCAGGGGAACACTCTCAAAGGTCTGGGGCAGTTTTCTCAGACCCTCTCATCGCTGAGTGCCTGATGCATAGGGTATTCTGACAATGATGGAAATGTATTTGAAGATGCTAAAGGATGCCTTACTGACCGTACCAGCATCCTCCCTGTTTCCGCTGTGCCTTACAACTATTGGGTATCCAAGCAAGACACATGGCATGAACTGTCTCTCTACGCATTGGAAGTCCTGGCCTTCCACTAGCATTTTGTCAGAGTGGGTTTGTAGTGTTTCTGGGGGTATTATAACAGATATACGCATCCACCTGTCAGTCGACAATGCTGACAGGCTGACTCTTATCAAAGTGAACAAGGGCTGGATTGGGCCAGACTTCTGTACACCACCAGATAACAGCAGCGGAACATAAACGCAAATGCAGTGTGTTAGTTTTTTCTGGTGTATTGCCAATGCACCCATTGCTACCCAAACATTGATATACGCTTCAGGATTTCATCTTTTGTGTCATACTCCTCCTCTTCCTCCTATTCCACCACCACCAAATCAATAGGGTGATCATGCTGCTCATGCTATACATTTTTTAAGGATCTTTATGATGCGCACAGTAACAATTCTTTTATATATATATGTATACCTCCCAGGGGCAAATGTTTTTCAGCTTATGCACTTAGTGCATGGGCATTACCAGTCTAGGATACCCACTGATAAATAGTGGTAAAAAAATGTTTTCTGAGGCTTTCCACTACATCTCTTCAAAGGGGTATTAGAGTGCCTCCTTCTAATTTTTCATCATGAAGCAATCACTGACCTCAGGGAGACCAGTCAAAGAAAACACTGCAGCAGCCGGCAAAGGCGCTCAATCACAGTGAAATCCTAGGTGCATTGCTCCCTGGGAAATACAAATATGCAAATAAAGTCTGTGGAGCCTCATTTAAGAGTCTCAAAAATGGGAATAGCCAGATCTTCCTCCAGGGAAGGACCCAGCCAAGGGGTGGCTCCTTTCGGAAACCACCATTACCACCATATTAAGTGGCCCTTTAAGTCAATATCCAGCTCTTTACGAGTGTTAGGAACGGCGTAACGCACTAAATAAAAATAATAATAAAGTGCGTTCGGCGCTCGGGGTCCACCGTGCAGTAGGTGATATAACCGCTGCTAAGTGGTGGCAGGAGCAATATGGCGGAAATGCGCACAAGGTTAAACTTCACCCAGGTGCGCAGAGCAATCTCAATTAACTCACAGAGATGCCAAAAAGTACAAACACAAATGACTGAGCCTGTTGTAGTCACAGTACTTAGTGAAAAACGCACACACGGTATAAGGTCACAGGAGTAGCCCAAGACGGCGGCACTACGTCCGTCTAGACCTACCGTGTGTGCGGCATTGCAACTGCAAACGCAAAGGTGGCTGCTAGTGCAGCGCGGCATGGACACTGCTGCTAAACGACAAAGGCAAGGCGCAATCGCAATGTCGGATGCTAGCAGCTGTGGATGTCGCAGCAGAGGAGCGCTGGCTCTGATTCTAACTCAGTCCCTATCCACATGCGTAATATCAGAGGGAAGGGGTTTCAAATGAGTCAGTCACCAGAATCATGCATCCATCCTCATACACACAGCAGCAAGTAAGTCTATACTAGCGCATGGCGGAACAGCCATGCGCGCCTTTTATAGCAGCCGGGACCTTCTGCACGCTTCCAGATCTCTGAGATGGACCAATGAGAACTAGAGCGGGACCTGAGCACATGACTCCCGATCTCCAATGGGAGATCGTCCCATGAGCATGCCCAGTAAGAGTACAGAAGGACTTAGCCTCAGGAGAGATTTGCTGCAAGGCAATCTCCTCTGCAATCTCCTTTGGATAAATAGGAGGAGAGTGCAGAATGTGAGGATCTGGATCCCTGCTGAGTAAACGCCGCTGTCATCATCTCCCCCTCCCTGCCTTCCCTCCGCTCCCCCCCGGCTTCTGATCGCCCCCTCCCACCCCCCGGTACTCACCGAGTGCCGTTATGGCTCCCGGTGTCCCGCGGTCCCAGACCATGGGAGCTGCCATATTGAAAAATGGCGGGCGCATGCGCAATGCGCCTGCCGGCTGCTATTTCCATTCATTCATTTTGATCACTGTGATAAACTCTCACAGTAATCAAAATAGAATGAAAAGTAAATAAACCCCCCGTTTATCACCCCCATAGGCAGGATCAACTAATAAAATAAAGAAATTATTTTTATTTTTATTTTTCCATTAGGGTTAGGGTTAGGGTTGGAAAGAGGGTTAGGGTTGGAAAGAGGGTTAGGGTTAGGGTTGGAAAGAGGTTTAGGGTTAGGGTTGGAAAGATGGTTAGGGTTAGGGTTGGAATTAGGGTTAGGGTTGGAATTAGGGTTAGGGTTGGAATTAAGGTTAGGCTTGTGGTTAGGGTTATGGTTAGGGTTGGGATTAGGGTTAGGGGTGTGTTGGGGTTTGGGTTGGGATTAGGGTTAGGTATGTGTTGGGGTTAGGGCTGTGGTTAGGGGTGTGTTGGGATTAGGGTTGAAGTTAGAATTGTGGGGTTTCCACTGTTTAGGCACATCAGGGGGTCTCCAAACGTGACATGGTGCAACCATTGATTCCAGCCAATTTTGCGTTCAAAAAGTTAAACGGTGCTCCCTCCCTTCCAAGCCCTGACGTGTGCCCAAACAGTGGTTTACCCCAACATATGGGGTATCAGCGTACTCAGGAAAAATTGTACAACAACTTTGGGCATCTAATTTCTCCTGGTACCCTTGGGAAAATAAAAAATTGGGGGCTAAAAAAATATTTTTGTGGAAAATTTTTTTTTTTTAATTTTCACGTCTCTGCGTTATAAACTTCTGTGAAGCACTTGGGAGTTGAAAGTTCTCACCAGGCATCTAGATAAGTTCCTTGGGAGGTCTAGTTTCCAAAATGGAGTCACTTGTGGGGGGTTTCTATTGTTTAGGCACATCAGGGGCTCTGCAAGCATAACGACGACCGCAGACCATTCCATCAAAGTCTGCATTTCAAAACGTCACTACTTCCATTCCGAGCCCTTACGTGTGTCCAAACAATGGTTCCCTCCGATATATGGGGCACCAGCGCTGCTCAGGACAAACTGTACAACAACTTTTGGGGTCCAATTTATCCTGCTACCCCTGTGAAAATAAAAAATTGCTGGCTGAAAATCATTTTTTTGTGGAAAAAAAATTATTTTTTATTTTCACGGCTCTGAGTTATAAACTTCTGTGACGCGCTTGGGGGTTCAAGGTGCTCACCACAAATCTAGAAAAGTTCCTTGGGGAGTCTAGTTTCCAAAATGGGGTCACTTGTGGGGGGTTCCACAGTTTAGGTACATCAGGGGCTCTGCAAATGTTACATGATACCCGCAGACCATTCCATCAAAGTCAGCATTTCATAATGTCACTACTTCCCTTCCGAGCCCCGACGTGAACCCAAACAGTGGTCCCCACCCACATATGGGGTACCAGCGTACTCAGGACAAACTGGACAACAACTTTTGGGGTCCAATTTTTCCTGCTACCCTTGTGAAAAAAAATTGCTGGCTAAAAATCATTTTTTTTGAGGAAAAATTTTTTTTTTTATTTTCACTGCTCTGCGTTATAATGTTTTGTGAAGTGCTTGGGGGTTCAAGGTGCTCACCACACATCTAGATAAGTTCCTTGGGGGTCTAGTCTCCAAAATGGGGTCACTTGTGGGGGGGTTCCACAGTTTAGGTACATTAGGGGCTCTGCAAATGTAACATGATGCCCGCAGACCATTCCATCAAAGTCAGCATCTCAGAATGTCACTGCTTCCCTTCCGAGCCCCGACGTATGCCCAAACAGTGGTTCCCCCCCACATATGGGGTACCAGTGTACTAAGGACAAACTGTACAACAACTTTTGGGGTCTAATTTATCCTGGTACCCTTGTGAAAATAAAAAATTGCGCACTAAAAAATAATTTTTTGAGGAAAAAAAATATTTTTTATTTTCACGGCTCTGCGTTATAAACTTCTGTGAAGTGTTTGGGGGTTCAAGGTGCTCACCACACATCTAGGTAAGTTCCTTGGGGGGTCTAGTCTCCAAAATGGGGTCACATGTGGGGGGTTCCACAGTTTAGGTACATCAGGGGCTCTGCAAATGTAACATGATGCCCGCAGACCATTCCATCAAAGTCAGCATCTCAAAATGTCACTACTTCCCTTCCGAGCCCCGACGTGTGCCCAAACAGTGGTTCCCCCCACATATGGGGTACCAGCGTACTCAGGACAAACTGGACAACAACTTTTGGGGTCTAATTTATCCTGGTACTCTTGTGAAAATAAAAAATTGCGCACTAAAAAATAATTTTTTGAGGAAAAAAAATATTTTTTATTTTCACGGCTCTGCGTTATAATCTTTTGTGAAGCACTTTGGGGTTCAAAGTGCTCACTATGCATCTAGATAAGTTCCTTAGGGGGTCTAGTTTCCAAAATGGGGTCATTTGTGGGGGAGCTCCAATGTTTAGGCACACAGGGGCTCTCCAAACACGACATGGTGTCCGCTAATGATTAGAAGTAATTTGCATTTCAAAAAGTCAAATGGCGCTCCTTCCCTTCTGAGCCCTGCTGTGTGCCCAAACAGTGGTTCCCCCCCACATATGGGGTACCAGCGTACTCAGGACAAACTGGACCACAACTTTTGTGGTCCAATTTCTCTTGTTAGCCTTGTGAAAATTAAAAATAGTGTGCTAAAAATCATTTTTGAGGAAAAAAAAATATTTTTTATTTTCACTGCTCTGTGTTATAAACTTTTGTGAAGCACTTGGGGGTTCAAAGTGCTCACTACACATCTAGATAAGTTCCTTAGGGGGTCTAGTTTCCAAAATGGGGTCACTTGTGGGGGAGCTCCAATGTTTAGGTACACAGGGGCTCTCCAAACGCGACATGGTGTCCGATAACGATTGGAGCTAATTTTCCATTCAAAAAGTCAAATGGTGCTCCTTCCCTTCCGGACCCTGCCGTGCGCACAAACAGTGGTTTATGACCACATATGAGGTATCAGTGTACTCAGGAGAAATTTTTTAACAAATTTTAGGATCCATTTTATCCTGTTGCCCATGTGAAAATGAAAAAACTGAGGCTAAAAGAAAACTTTTGTGAAAAAAAAGTACTTTTTTTTTTTACAGATCAATTTGTGAAGTACAAGTACCTAGGGGTTCAAAGTGATCACTATGCATCTAGATAAGTTCGTTAGGGGGTCTAGTTTCCAAAATGGGGCTACTTGTGGAGGAGCTCCAATGTTTATGCACACAGGGGCTCTCCAAACGTGACATGGCAACCGCTAAATATTCCAGCATATTTTCCATTCACAAAGTCAAATGGTGCTCCTTCCCTTCTGAGCCCTGCCGTGCGCTCAAACAGTGGTTTATGACCACATATGAGGTATCGGTGTACTCAGGAGAAATTGCCCAACAAATTTTACGATCCATTTTATCCTGTTGCCCATGTGAAAATGAAAAAATTGATGCTAAAAGAAAATTTTTCTTGGAAAAATTAAAATGTCCATTTTTTCTTTCCACGTTGCTTTAGTTCCTGTGAAACACCTGAAGGGTTAACAATCTTCTTGAATGTAGTTTTGAGTAGCATAAGGAGTGCAGTTTTTAGAATGGTGTCACTTTTGGCTATTTTCTGCCATATAGACCCCTCAAAGTGACTTCAAATGTGAGGTGGTCCCTAAAAAAATGGTTTTGTAAATTTTATTGTAAAAATGAGAAATCGCTGGTCAACTTTTAACCCTTATAACTTCCTAACAAAAAAATATTTTGCTTCCAAAATTGTGCTGATGTAAAGTAGACATGTGGGAAATTTTATTTAGTAACTATTTTGTGTCACATAACTCTCTGGTTTAACAGAATAAAAATTCAAAATGTGAAAATTGTGAAATTTTCTACATTTTCGCCAAATTTCTGATTTTTTTCTCAAATAAACGCAAAAATTATCGATCTAAATTTACCACTAACATGAAGCCCAATATGTCACGAAAAAACAATCTCAGAATCGCTAGGATCCGTTGAAGCGTTCCTGAGTTATTATCTCATAAAGGGACACTGGTCAGAATTGCAAAAAATTGCCTGGTCATTAAGGTCAAAATAGGTTTGGTCATGAAGGGGTTAAGGAGGCTATTCCGAGCACAAAAGGCGCAGGCCCGAATATATTTTTTAACATCCCGAGCCCTGTGCGGCCACCAGTAAGACCCTGCCAGGAGTTTTGTGGTCTGCATATAGCCACAGTGACCACCCCTCCTGGACGTGTGTGCCCAGGCACGAACCTTCGGCCGAAGGTGGGGAGGAACAAGGGTCTTACCTGGCGGAACAGAATTTGGCCACTGCAGGGCACTGTTGTTCTGAGACACCGCGTGTTGACAAATATGACCGCAACTGGAGTCTTGTGCCGGACACGCCTGGAGAACGGCACGAGACACCTCCATGGGCTCTGGGGGTGTAACCTCTGGCTCGGGTAGTTCCAGAGGCTCAAAAAAATTGGGAGCCGGAGTAACCTTCCGTTTGGATTGAGGACGCTCCATACCTCGCTCCAAAAAACAGAGGTCAATGTGGATGGAAATGGCAACCAGCTCTTCCAAACTGGCAGGCACCTCTCTAGTGGAGAGAGCATCTTTAACATGCTCCGCCAAACCTCTCCAAAACACAGGGATGAGGGCTTTGTTGGACCACTCCAACTCGGAAGCCAGTGTCCGAAAACAGACGGCATACTGACTAACCAAGAGAGCACCCTGAGTCAAAGCAAGAAGCTGAAGAGAGGTATCGTGCGTGACCTGTGGACCGAGAAAGACCTGCTTAATAGTTGTTAGAAAGTGAGCATCGGTCCGGACCTCTGGGTCACCACGCTCCCATAGTGGCGTAGCCCACTCCAATGCTTTGCCCGACAGCAGAGAAACAATAAACCCCACCTTGGCCCATTCCGTAGGGAATCGCGCAGCCAGTAACTCCAGCTGAATGGAGCACTGGCTGATGAAACCCCTACAGGAGACGCCATTGCCAGAAAATTTATCGGGCAACGGGAGGCGGGTAACTGTTGGCGCGGGGGAGGACGTGGACATACGGGAACTGCGTCTGTGATTGCCTTTAAAGCAGCTTCGGTGGATTGTGCAGCTGAGAGAGCCCTCTCAAGAGTGGCCAGCCGGCCGTCAAGCTGCCGAATACACTGTAAGAGTTGCTGCTGTTCTGCCATCACTAGCCAGACCCTGGCACTAGTATAATGTTAGGAACGTCGGAACGCACTAAATAAAAATAATAATAAAGTGCGTTCACCGCTCGGGGTCCACCATGCAGTAGGTGATATAACCGCTGCTAAGTGGTGGCAGGAGCAATATGGCGGAAATGCGCACAGAGTTAAACTTCATCCAGGTGCGCAGAGCAATCTCATTTAACTCACAGAGATGCCAAAAAGTACAAACACAAATGACAGAGCCTGTTGTAGTCACAGTACATAGTAAAAAACGCACACACGGTATAAGGTCACAGAAGTAGCCCAAGACGGCGGCACTACATCCGTCTAGACCTACCGTGTGTGTGGCGTTGCAACTGCGAACGCAAAGGAGGCTGCTACTGCAGCGCGGCGTTGACACTGCCGCTAAACGACAAAGGCAAGGCGCAAGCGCAATGTCGGATGCTAGCAGCTGTGGATGTCGCAGCAGAGGAGCGCTGGTGCTGATTCTAACTCAGTCCCTATCCACATGCGTAATATCAGAGGGAAGGGGTTTCAAATGAGTCAGTCACCAGAATTATGCATCCATCCTCATACACACAGCAGCAAGTAAGTCTATACTAGCGCATGGCGGAACAGCCATGCGCGCCTTTTATAGCAGCCGGGACCTTCTGCGCGCTTCCAGATCTCTGAGATGGACCAATGAGAACTGGAGCGGGACCTGAGCACATGACTCCCGATCTCCAATGGGAGATCGTCCCATGAGCATGCCCAGCAAGAGGACAGAAGGACTTAGCCTCAGGAGAGATTTGCTGCAAGGCAATCTCCTCTGCAGTGGATAAATAGGAGGAGAGTGCAGAATGTGAGGATGTGGATCCCTGCTGAGTAAAAGCAGATATCCGACTCCTAACAACGAGTTTACAGATATGACAAGGGAAATACCAAGGCCAGGTATCCATCCACAGACAGCTGTATTGGGTTTTGCCCCTCATCAGTGTGGAGTAGGATTCTGGCTAGGTGGGAGCAATGCCTAGTAGACCAACATCATGAAACAATCACTGACCTCAGGGAGACCAGTCAAAGAAAACACTGCAGCAGCCGGCAAAGGCGCTCAATCACAGTGAAATCCTAGGTACATTACTCCCTGGGAAATACGAATATGCAAATTAAGTCCGTGGAGCCTCATTTAAGAGTCTCAAACACGGGACTAGCCAGATCTTCCTCCAGGGAAGGACCCAGCCAAGGGGTGGCTTCTTTCGGAAACCACCATTACCACCATATTAAGTGGTTTACGAGTGTTAGGAACGGCGGAACGCACTAAATAAAAATAATAATAAAGTGCGCTTGCCGCTCGGGGTCCACCGTCCAGTAGGTGATATAACCGCTGCTAAGTGGTGGCAGGAGCAATATGGCGTAAAGAGCTGGATATTGACTTAAAGGGCCACTTAATATGGTGGTATTGGTGGTTTCCGAAAGGAGCCACCCCTTGGCTGGGTCCGTCCCTGGAGGAAGATCTGGCTAGTCCCATGTTTGAGACTCTTAAATAAGGCTCCATGGACTTTATTTGCATATTCGTATTTCCCAGGGAGCATTGCACCTAGGATTTCACTGATTGAGCGCCTTTGCCGGCTGCCGCAGTGTTTTCTTTGACTGGTCTCCCTGAGGTCAGTGATTGTTTCGTGATGTTGGTCTACTAGGCATTGCTCCCACCTAGCCAGAATCCTACTCCACACTGATGAGGGGCAACACCCCGAAACAGCTGTCTGTGGATGGATACCTGGTCTTGGTATTTCCCTTGTTATATATGTAAACTCGTAAAGAGCTGGATATTGATTTAAAGGGCCACTTAATATGGTGGTAATGGTGGTTTCCGAAAGGAGCCACCCCTTGGCTGGATCCTTCCCTGGAGGAAGATCTGGCTAGTCCCGTGTTTGAGACTCTTATATGAGGCTCCACGGACTTTATTTGCATATTCGTATTTCCCAGGGAGCATTGCACCTAGGATTTCACTGTGATTGAGCGCCTTTGCTGGCTGCCGCAGTGTTTTCTTTGACTGGTCTCCCTGAGGTCAGTGATTGTTTCATGATGTTAGCCTTAGAACATTAGCAGAATGAAGAGCATAGGTAAGGTGATAGAGATGAAGGTGGAGATGTAGGGTGGTGCTGAACCAT
Organism: Dendrobates tinctorius; assembly: GCF_039654945.1. Taxonomy (NCBI): domain Eukaryota; kingdom Metazoa; phylum Chordata; class Amphibia; order Anura; family Dendrobatidae; genus Dendrobates; species Dendrobates tinctorius. The sequence goes on from NW_027361802.1 coordinate 14,348,389, forward strand.
GGTGCACTTTGTGGGTGAGATTGATCAGTGTATATTGGACTCCATAGCAGATGGGAATCCAGTACAATGTACTGTCACAGGGTAGAGACATCGATGTAGTGGATGGAAAGGAATATGATCTTGGCTGCTGCATTAAGGATGGATTGGAGAGTGAGAATAATTAGTAGAGAGTTGCAATAGTCATCGTCAGATGAGAAAGAATAAAAGCAACAGTAAGAGTTTTTGCAAAGTCAAAGTTAAGAAGAGGTTGAATTCTAGAGATGTTTTTGAAGTGTAGTTGAGATGAGTGAGCAAGTGTTTGGATGTAGTGGGTGAATGAAAGATCTGAATAAAATATGACTTCAAGACTCTGGGTATGTTGCTGGGGAGCAATAGTAGAATCATACACGGAAATGGCAATATTGGGTATAGATAGTTTGACGCTAGTCACTACTCACGGACTAGCCCTGAAGTGGAGAAATCAGGAAGTCAGAGGTCAAAAGCCATGAGGGTACATCATAAACAGAGGAGTGAGGCAAACACATAGTCAGGTCATAGTCTGAATTCCAAGAAGGTAGCAGAGAAGACAAATGGGCTAGACAGATGGATGGTCAAAGGCAAATCCAAGGTCGAGCAAAAAAGATCAGAATACTTGAACAGAACAGAGTAACACACACCACTTGCGCAGAGATCTGAGACAGACAGCCAGCTAAATAGCCTGAGCATCATTCTGCAAAGGAGACACCTGTAGGAAACCTAGCATCTCCCAGCCCTGATTGGGCAACTGGACTGTCACCACACTGACAGCTCAGCACGCCCAAGCTTCAGATTGGATGGCTGCGCTGTCTATGATGACACTGACCGCTCAGCATGCCCCTGCTCCAGGTTGGACAGCTGAGCTGCCACTCACCACACCGAGTGGAGGAATCATGACAGATAGGTTAGTAGAGGGAAGAAATGAAAGGAGCTCAGTTTTTTACAGATTCAGTTTTAGATAGAGGGAGGACAAAATGTTTGAAACAGCAAAAAGAGACTCACTGGTGTTTTGTAGCAATGCAGGGGTGATGTCATGAGATAGTGTGTACAAATGGGTGTCATCAGCATGGAGATCGTACTGAAAACTGAATTTACTGATGGTTTGTCCGATAGGGGCAGGATATAAGGATAGAAGAAGGAAACCTAAAACTGAGCCCTGAGGAACCCTGACAGTAAGGGGAAGATGAGCTAGCAAAAGATAGAGTGAAGGAGTAGTCAGAGAGGTAAGCGGAGAACCAAGAGAGAGCAGTATCCTTGTGGCCAATAGAGCAGAGCATAGTGAGGAGGAGCTGGTGTCAAATGCTGCAGAGAGATCCAGGAGAATCAGCAGAGAGTAGTGTCCATTACAATTAGCTGTTAGTAGATCATTAGCTTTAGTAAGGCAGTTTCAGTAGAGGGTAAGGAGTTGAAATCAGATTGGAAAGGGTCAAGAAAAGATAGTATATTAGACAGGAGTGGACCACATGTTCCAGGAATTTAGAGATGAAGGGAAGAGACAAGTGTGTAATTAGCAGCACAGTTATGGTCGAGGAAAGTTTTTTAAAGGGAATCTGCCACCCTTTTTTAGGTCTTTCAGCTGCCAGCATAGACATCGGGGGCTTATCTACAGCATTCTGTAATGCTGCAGATAAGCCCCCGATGTAACCTGAAAGAGAAGAAAAACACGTTATATTACACTCACCGAGGTGGGCGGTCTGGTCCGATGGGTGTTGCGGTCCGGTCCGACGCCTCCCTTCTTCATGCGATGACGTCCTCTTCTCTTGTCCTGTAATGGCTCCGGCGCAAGTGCACTACTCTGCCCTGTTGAGGGCAGAGCAGAGTCCTGCAATGCGCAGGCGTCGGGAGAGGTCTGGTGCCTGCGCACTGCAGAATTCTGCTCTGCCCTCAACAGGGCAGAGCAATGCGCCTGCGCCGGAGCCATTACAGGACGGGAGAAGAGGAAGTCATCGCATGAAGATGGGAGGCGCCGGACTGGACCCCAACACCCATCGGACCGGACCGCCCACCTCGGTAAGTATAATATAACTCCTTTTTCTTCTCTTTCAGGTTACATCAGGGGGCTTATCTACAGCATTACAGAATGCTGTAGATAGGTCCCCGATGTCAATGCCGGCAGCTGAAAGACCTAAAAAAGGGTGGCAGATTCCCTTTAAAAAACTTTCCTCGACCATAACTGTGCTGCTAATTACACACTTGTCTCTTCCCTTCATCATCTCTAAATTCCTGGAACATGTGGTCCACTCCTGTCTAATCTACTATCTTTTCTTGACCCTTTCCAATCTGGTTTCAACTCCTTACCCTCTACTGAAACTGCCCTTACTAAAGTTTCTAATGATCTACTACTTCATGCGATGACGTCCTCTTCTCTCGTCCTGTAATGGCTCTGGCGCAAGCGCACTGCTCTGCCCTGTTGAGGGCAGAGCAGAGTCCTGCAGTGCGCAGGCGTCGGGAGAGGTCTGGTGCCTGCGCACTGCAGAATTCTACAGATTCCCTTTAAGTAATGGGTGTATGCTGACATGTTTAAAGGAGGAAGGAAACAGATGAGAGAGATTAAATATTTTAGTCAGGTCAGTGGTGACAACCGTGGAAAGGGACTGAAGGAGATGTGAGAGAATAGGGTCACTGGTGCAGGTAGTAGGGCGAGAAGATGCGAGGAGCCTGTTAACTTATTCCGTAACCATCTCAAAGACAGAAAGTGAGCTAGATGATTTGCAGGAAAGAGTATGCCTGGTTTGGGAGAACATTTACTGTCGGCTATGACCAATTGTTTCTTTTAAATAGTTGGCCAGATGGTCAGCACTGAAGTTAGTGGTGTGGGCCTGCACTCTTGGACTAAGGAAGGAATGAAAAGTGTCAGAGTCATGTAGGATTGTTGGATAGGGAGGGGATGAGTGTGGTGAAGTAGGTTTGTTTGGAGAGGTGTAGCACAGAATTGTATGAATAAACTTAAAATGAATGACATCTTCTGCCAGATTGGATTTTCTTCACAGACGTTTGACGCATCTGGAGCACCGCTATAGAAGACGTGTTTGTAGTGTGTGCCAGGGTAGACACTGTCTCTGCTGAGTTGTTTATGTACAGGAGGTGCCAGTTCATCCAGAGCACTTTGCAGTGTTTCATTATCATGTTTCAGAGCAGAGTTGGGACATGATAGGGAGGAGATTGTGGCCAAGGATGACTGCAAATTCTTAAGTCATCAGAGCTGTACATTGGAGAGGAGTGAGGGGCTGAAATGGATGGAGTGTGGAGGCTGAAATGGATGGAGTGTGCAGAATGTGTGAAAGGGCGGTAGAAATAAATGCCTGCAGCTGCTAGAACATAAATGAGACAAATACTAGGATGAATATATTTAGCAGTATGAAAGAACTGGGTGCGTTTGTTTAAATGTCTTGCATGCCTTACCTGTCTCCTGCCCTTTGCAACTGCCTTGTTTAACTGCCATGGCACTTTGAAAATTATGGCATTTGGATAAAATCTGCACAAGTGCCCCCTGCACAAATGCCTTCCCCTTGACGAGGTCTAAATATATAGGGAAGTCTGTGTTTAGATCTAGAACTAATTTAACTCGTTAACAATCAGTCAACTAACAACACAGCAGGAGACAATAAAATGCAGAAACAAACATTTTGACCTTTTAGGTCTCTAGATCATATGTTGACCTTAGTGTCTCCATTGAAACTCAGAACAAAAACTCTGTCAGGGTGAGAACGGGGTCACACTTGCGAGAAACTTGCATGAGTCTCGCATCTCAATACCTGGCTCGGTCGCCGGCATTCGGGACCAGAGTGTGTGGCTGCTTGTATTTCTATGCAGCTGAGCTCTCCTGTCCGAGTGCCGGCGACAGTGTCGGGTATTGAGACTTGTGCGAGTTTCTCGCAAGTGTGACCCCAGCCTTAATTTAATACTCTCTTTTATTAGTTCCCTTCTTTCTTTCACACATTTGGTAGGTTGGCAACTAATTAGCAACATATTGAAAACAGTATGTCTGTATGGAGATGAATGAATCTATAAATGGAAGGACATTTTTTAGTAAAGACTATTTGAAAAGTTGCTTTGTTTTAGTTCCTTTGAAAAAATTAAGCAAAAATGGTTGTAATGGTATGTTTAGCTATTAAATAAGCAAGTGAAAACAATCCAATTACTGTAAATTCAATTTTGGGCTAAAATACTCTCATTGAACATGCAAACCACTGTATTTTCAAAACTAATGTTTCCCAGTTGAATATACAGTGGTTACGGAAAGTATTCAGACTCCATTAAATTTTTCACTCTTTACTTCAGTGCAGTCATTTGGTAAACTCAAAAAAGTTCATATTTTTTCTCATTGTTGTACACTCTGCACCCCATCTTGACTGAAAAAAACTGAAATGTAGAAATTTTTGCAAATTTATTAAAAAAGAAAAACTGAAATATCACATGGTAATAAATATTCAGACCCTTTGCTCAGTATTTAGTAGAAGCACCCTTTTGAGCTAGTACAGCCATGAGTCTTCTTGAGAATGATGCAACAAGTTTTTCAACCTGGATTTGGGGATCCTCTTTCATTCTTCCTTGCAGATCCTCTCCAGCTCCATCAAGTTGGATGATGAACATCGGTGGACAGCCATTTTCAGATTTCTCCAGAGATGCTCAATTGGGTTTAGGTCAGGACTCTGGCTGGGTCAGCCAAGAATTGTCACAGAGTTGTTCTTAAGCTGTGTGCTTAGGGTCATTGCCTTGTTGGAAGGTGAACCTTCGTCCAAGACTGAGGTCCAGAGCATTCTGGAAGAGGTTTTCATCCAGGATATCTCTGTACTTGGCTGAACTCATGTTTCCTTCAATTGCAACCAGTTGTCCTGTCCCTGCAGCTGAAAAACATACCCACAGCATGATGCTGCCATCACCATCTTTCACTGTTGGGATTGTATTGGGCAGGTGATGAGCTGTGCCTGGTTTTCTCCACACATACCACTTAGAATTATCACCAAGAAGTTCTATCTTTGTCTCATGAGACCAGAGAATCTTTTTTCTCATAGTCTGGGAGTCCTTCATGTGTTTTTTTGCAAATTCAATGCGAGCTTTCATATGTCTTGCACTGAAGAGAGGCTTCAGTAGGGCCAGTCTGCCATAAAGGCCCGACTGGTGGAGGGCTACAGTGATAGTTGACTTTGTGGAACTTTCTCCCATCTCCCTACTGCATCTGTGGAGCTCAGCCACAGTGATCTTGTGGTTCTTCTTTAACTCTCCTTGAGTACTGCAGCAATTCTTTTGTAACCTTGGCCAGATGTGTGTCTTGCCACAATTCTGTATCTGAGCTCTTTGACCTCATGATTCTCATTTGGTCTGACATGCATTGTGAGCTGTGAGGTCATATATAGACAGATGTGTTCCTTTACAAATCAAGTCCTATCAGTTTAATTAAACACAGCTGTACTCCATTGAAGGAGTAGAACCATCTCAAGGAGGATCACAAGGAAATGGACAACATGTGACTTATACACTCACTGGCCACTTTATTAGGTACACCATGCTAGTAAGGGGTTGGACCCCCTTTTGCCTTCAGAACTGCCTCAATTCTTCGTGGCAGAGATTCAACAAGGTGCTGGAAGCATTCCTCAGAGATTTTGGACCATATTGACATGATGGCATCACACAGTTGGCGCAGATTTGTCGGCTGCACATCCCTGATGCGAATCTCCCGTTCCACCACATCCCAAAGATGCTCTATTGGATTGAGATCTGGTGACTGAGGAGGCCATTTGAGTACAGTAAACTCATTGTCATGTTCAAGAAACCAATCTGAGATGATTCGAGCTTTAGGACATGGCGCATTATCCTGCTGAAAGTAGCCATCAGATGTTGGGTACATTGTGGTCATAAAGGGATGGACATGGTCAGCAACAATACTCAGGTAGGCTGTGGCGTTGCAACGATGCTCAATTGGTACCAAGGGGCCCAAAGAGTGCCCAGAAAAAATTCCCCACACCATGACACCACCACCACCAGCCTGAACCGTTGATACAAGGCAGGATGGATCCATGCTTTCATGTTGTTTACGCCAAATTCTGACCCTACCATCCGAATGTCGCAGCAGAAATCGAGACTCATCAGACCAGGCAACGTTTTTCCAATCTTCTACTGTCCAATTTCGATGAGCTTGTGCAAATTGTAGCCTCAGTTTCCTGTTCTTAGCTGAGAGGAGTGGTACCCAGTGTGGTCTTCTGCTGCTGTAGCCCATCTGCCTCAAAGTTCGACGCACTGTGCGTTCAGAGATGCTCTTCTGGCCACCTTGGTTGTAACGGGTGGCAATTTGAGTCACTGTTGCCTTTCTATCAGCTCGAACCAGTCTGCCCATTCTCCTCTGACCTCTGGCATCAACATGGCATTTCCGGCCACAGAACTGCCGCTCCCTGGATTTTTTTTCTTTTTCGGACCATTCTCTGTAAACCCTAGAGATGGTTGTGCGTGAAAATCCCAGTAGATCAGCAGTTTCTGAAATTCTCAGACCAGCCCTTCTGGCACCAACAATCATGCCACGTTCAAAGGCACTCAAATCACCTTTCTTCCCCATACTGATGCTCGGTTTGAACTGCAGGAGATTGTCTTGACCATGTCTAC
>NW_027361802.1:14360000-14567500 GCF_039654945.1 Dendrobates tinctorius
ATTTTGCAATTTTAAAACTTATAATTTTTATGCTCTTAAATCAGACAGTTATGTCACACAAAATAGTTAATAAATAACGCTTCCCACATGTCTACTTTACATCAGCACAATTTTGGAAACATATTTTTTCATTAGAAAGTTATAAGGGTTAAAAGCTGAACAGCGATTTCTCATTTTTACAACAAAATTTACAAACCATTTTTTTAGGGACCACAACACATTTGAAGTGACTTTGAGGGACCCATGTGACAGAAAATACCCCCAAATGGCACCATTCTAAAAACTGCATCATTCAAGGTACTCAAAACCACAGTCAAGAAGTTTATTAACCCTTAAGGTGCTTCACAGGAATTTTTGGAATGTGAAAGGAAAAAATAAACATTTACTTTTTTTTCACAAAAAATTCCCATAGACCTATTTTTTTTAACTTTCGCAAGGGTAACAGGAGAAAATGGGCCATATATTTTGTTGTGCAATTTCTCCTGAGTACACTGATATCCCATGTGTGGGGGTAGAACAACTGTTTGGGTGCATGGCAGGGCTCGGAAGGGAAGGAGCGCCATTTGACTTTTTGAATGCAAAATTTGATAGAATAATTAGCAGACGCCATGTCGCGTTGGAAGAGCCCCTGATGTGCCTTAACAGTGGAAATCCCCCGCAAGTGACACCATTTTGGAAACTAGACCCCTTATGGAACTAATCTAGATGTGTATTGAGCACCTTGAACCCCTAGGTGCTTCACAGAATGCACATGCACTGCAGAGTATCAGATCAGGATTTGACAGGCATGGAAAGAGGCATGCCATTCACAAGCCACCTTCCCTGCAGGACCCCTGGGCCATCTTAGTGCTGGGGGTCTCCATGGAGACCATCAGAACAAAGCGATTGCATTGTGTTGTTCTGATGGAAGCGAGCAGGGATCCCCCTCCATTCATGAACATTCTTAGGAGCGATCATAAAATGGATAATATTTTGGAACATGGTGTTAGGATTGTATCGAGATGGGCTCCTACTCTTAGTAGATTACTTTCTCCCAGTTACTATTGTCAGCAACAAAAATGAGGTAAAAATCATTGGTTGTCCACTAGGGGTTATTTTAAAAGTGGACAATTTCCATGTAAAACGTGTTCACATTCAATCAAAACCACTAGTTTTTCTAACACTATTACAAATAAAAAATTTTATATTAACGAATTTTTGAACTCTAACTCAGAATATGTTGCATACATTATTGAGTGCCAACAATGCAAACTAAAATATGTGGGTTCTACTATTAGAAAATTAAAAGAACGCATACGGGAACACATTTATGATATTATTCACCCGTAATATCTCAAATGTCTTCAAACATTTAATAATGTCTCATAATAGGGATACTTCCCATTTCATCACTTTTGCAATTGAACATGTTGCCAAATATCCACAGGGAGGAAAAAGGGAGAGATTTTTGCGTGATAGGGAAGCCCTAGGGATTCTCTTACTGGATACTCGAGTTCCTTTGGGGGTTAAACCTCAAAAAAGAGTTCATGTTGTATTATTAATTGTTTTTATTTATTTTCATTTTTCATGTTAATAACTTATATTATGTATTTCTTTTTTGTTTGACCTTCATTTATTTTTGTATTTTGTTGTTTGTATTATTCTTCTGTGGATTTATCAATCATGAGTAACACCTGTGTATTGACCTTTTATACCTGTTACCTATACATGGGAGACGTACTGAGTCTAAGAACACCTCTAGTTGTTCGAAACGCGTCCAGTCTTCCATTAGCAACCTTTCCTCCGGGTCTCCCTGTCGGGTATGTTCAATTTTATTTGGAATAAATCTTTGCATTTTATCATTTCTTCTGAGCTGGATCTTTCTTCACAAGAAATGACGCATACATACCCTCTGGTCCCGACTCAGAAGCCGGTGTATCCCCGTAGCGCACAGAGCATGCGCTGGGGGGATTCACAAGTCTGCAGTCACACAGTGACTGCTAAACTATCGATTTGGAACGGAAACCCATATAACCTCTCTAAAAATCAGATAAACCCCATTACAAGCAAAATGGTTTATCAAGAATTAATCGGATTCATTTGAAGATAGATGAGACACAGTTGTCATGGCTCAGTTATAATCCATAGTGGTGACACTAATGTGTTATTTACTCTAATATATTTATCTTTTTAAGTAAAAGAATAATTTGTGCTTCTGATGTATTTAGATCTACATTTTAATATTTTGTAGGGAAGCTCAGGAGTTTGTGGAAAAATTTGAAGGAGCACTAGGAAAAGGAAAGGGGAAAAAATTCTATGCATACAAAGTCATGATGCTTAAAGTGAGTATATGATAAGTAAGTATGAAAGAAAATATCAGCACTACAGCTCAGTATGAGATTATGAGAATTGGACATTTTTATGAGCAGCATTGGATGGAAAGATACAGGTGCTTCTCACAAAATTAGAATATCATCAAAAAGTTAATTTATTTCAGTTCTTCAATACAAAATGTGAAACTATACATTATATAGAGTCATTACAAACAGAGTGATCTATTTCAAGTGTTTATTTTTGTTTATGTTGATGATTATGGCTTGTAGCCAATGAAAACACAAAAGTCATTATCTCAGTAAATTAGAATACTTTATAACACAAGCTTGAAAAATCCAAAATGTTGGCCTACTGACATGTATGTTCAGTAAATGCACTAAATACTTGGTCAAGGCTCCTTTTGCATCAATTACTGCATCAACGTGATGTGGCATGGAGGCGATCAGCCTGTGGCACTGCTGAGGTGTTATGGAAGCTCAGGTTGCTATGATAGCAGCCTTCAGCTCATCTGCATTGTTGGGTCTGGTGTCTCTCATCTTCCTCTTTACAATTCTCTATGGGGTTAAGGTCAAGCGAATTTGCTGGCCAATCAAGCACAGTGATACAGTTGTTTTTAAACCAGGAATTGTCACCATACAGGGGGTCCGCACCCCCCTCTGTTCAAACTTGTGGGGTTGAACATTTGTCACCATACAGGGGGCCCGTGACATGGCATCTGCATTTCCCTGCGACTTCCCCACCCAATGACTAACTGAGAAGCTAAAGTTTTGTAGGGACAGGAACCATCTGGCGACCCGAGCATTCCTCTCTTTTGCATTGCTCATCCAGACGATGGGCAAATGGTCCGTTAGCAAATGAAACTGATGCCCGAGCAAATAGTAGTGTAGGAACGCCAAAATCCACTTAAACGCTAAGCACTCCTCCACTGCGCTATAATTTTTCTCCGCCGGAGTCAGTTTCCTGCTCAAGTAGGTGATTGTGTGTTAATCCCCGCTCACCTCTTGCGACTGTACTGCTCCTAGACCTAACTCTAGACATCTGTCTGCACAATAAAAGTTGGGGCTGTTGAGAACTGGCTGATCACACAACGCTGACTTCAGGGACTGGAATGCTTTCTCCGCTTGAGGATTCCACCGGACAATAACTGACTTCTTACCTTTTAACAGGTCTTTTGGGGGTGCCGATCTCCCAGCAAAATTGGGTATAAGCCGACGGTAGTACCCAATGATTTTGAGGAATGCCCTCACCTGGTTGGTACTTAATTGCTTAGGCAAGTTTTGGATGGTTTCAACCTTGTTTGCCTGACCCGTTGCTCGATCAGCTCATCCACCCGGGGTATTGGATAAAGGTCGAACTTCGACACCTCATTTAATTTAAGGAAGTCATTACAGAACCGTAATGATCTGTCTGGCTTCAGGAGTAGCACAATCAGGCTAGCTCAGTCACTCTGGGATTCCTCAATTACTCTCAGCTGGAGCATTTGTCTTAACTCACTCGCAATGGCTTGCCTCTGGGCCTTGGGCACTTGGTATGGTTTAATTCGCACTCTTACGTGAGGTTCAGTGACAATGTCATGCTGGATGACAAAGGTATGACCGGGTGGTTCCTAGAATACATCTATATTCTCTTGCACTAATTTCCGGACCTCTCGACGCTGCTGTTACGAGAGTATCCCCTATTTTTCCTTTCTCGGCCTTGTCCTTGGCCGGTGACAGAGGGTTCCCTGTTGGTACGACTGGGGTGACCTCCACGACCAAACTTTCCCAGTCCTTCCAGGCTTTTAGCAGGTTTACATGATACAGTTGTTCGAGTTTCCTCTTTCCGAGCTGGTACGCTCTATAATTTACTTCTCCCCACCTTTCCCCGTATCTCATATGGCCCTTGCCACTTGGCCATGAATTTACTTTCTGTGGTGGGCACTAGCACTAACACCCGATTCCCTTCTTTAAAGGATCTGACTATGGCCTTTTTATTATATGTACGGCCTGGGCATCCATCAGATGCTCCTTTACTATGGACCTGACTTACTCAATCCAGTCCTACATACTTGCCACATGCTTGATTACATGCCAATGTTGTGTTGACTCCTGTTCTCATGTCTCCTGAGCTATGTCCAGCAACCCCTTTGGATGCCTGCCATACAATAGCTCAAAAGGAGAGAAACCCGAGGACGTTTGTCGCACCTCTCAGATAGTGAACATTAGATAGGGCAATAACATGTCCCAGTCTCTACCATCCTTGGAGACTACCTTTTTAAGCATGGACTTAACGGTCTTATTAAACCTCTCTATTAACTTGTCAGTATGTGGGTGGTGCACCAACGTGTGTAGCTGTTTGATCCGGAAGCTTACATAGTTCCTTGGTCACCTTGAACATCAAAGGAGTCCCCTGATCTGTGAGGATCTCCTTTGGTAGCCCAAGGTGACAAAACATGCAAAACAGCTCGCAGGCTATTAGCTTTGTCAAAATGTAGCGGAGAAATATCACCTGTTATGGATGAGTCACCGAAGGAGGAAAAAACAAAAATAATAGCTAAGTCCAGAAAACCAGAGAAGTTGGAAGCTATCGGATTGCAGACCCCTGAACCTATCCACAACAACTAGCAGTAGCCGTGGGGGGTTCCTACGGTGCCCTAGACCCCTCGATCACAGCCGGAGAACTAAATTAGCCTAAAGACAGAAAGGGGAAATCTAAACTGCCCCAGAGCAGACCCCAAAGCAATAGGCAGCCCCCAACATATAATGACTGTAAAGCAAGATGACAAACACTAACACAGATAGAAAGATAGGTTGAGCAAATGATGGGGCCCAAGCTAACTAAATAGGACAGGATAGAAAAGCTGCTGTCTGCAATCCGCAAAAACCCTATCCAAAAATGAACCAACAGACTGATAGGAAAAACAGGCCCTGAAGTCACTAGGCTTCAAAAAGACTATATCAGCACTCAGGTATATTCTGAAGACAGAGCCAGAGATCAACAGATCAGAGACAAAAATGGAATTCAGCTCACCCCCGGCCGGGGATGGCTGAACTCCAAAAAACAAGGCAAACAAAACCAGAACTAAAGTGTACAAAAGGCAGAGCAAAACTTAGCTTTGAGAAGCAGAAATCAGACAGGTCTCCAAGAATCCAGCAGGAAATCACCAGCAAGGCAGCAGGGCGTCGGCTGCCTTATATCCAGTCATCAGTTCCTGTGACCCAGTCATCATCTACCTGCTTAGCTGTTTGGTGATCAGCCTCACTACCTTCCTTCGCCAGAAGAGGGAGTTCATCAGACCTCACTGGTGAAGGGAAAAATGAACTCACAACAATCACCTCTGAGTGCCACATGGCGTAGTCTACTATGACCCAAATATGTTGATGGTCACAGGGGGATTTCACTTTAGGCCCCACCAGATCCATTGCTATGCACTCAAATCGTACTTCTGTAATGGATAGAGGCACCAATTGACTCCGGAAATATGCATAGGGTGTGGCAAATTGGCAATCGGGACAAGACTCGCAATACCTCTGGACCTCAGCATAAATCCCAGAGCAAAAAAAATGCTGAAGTATACGCTTCTGCATCTTTTTGGTCCCCAAGTGCCCTTCTAGAATGTGGGTGTGAGCCATTTCGAGCATGGCCCAACGGTAGGATTGAGGTACTACCAGTTGTTCCACCACTTCATACTGGATTTTATCCAGACCTGCATAACAAATCCCAGGAGATAACCATGCGGGGGAAAACTGCCTCAGCACCCGGTTGCTGAGCCACTAAATTTATTTCCATCACCCTTTCTCTTGCCATGTAGGAGGAGAGGCCTCCGACGAGTACCCGGGCCGGAAACGAGGGTACCGTCTTCCAGGTTCCTGGGGTATCTGTTTCCAGGGAGCAGAGCTAGGGGATGGACTGCTGAGACTGACAGGGCAGTTGGGGGAGGAGTCCAGAGAAGGGGGGAGAGGGCCAGACTGTGTGAGTCAGCAGAATTAGGGAGAAGGAGATGGAGACTTGGGAAGAGCCAGAGAGCGAGAGCCCCAAGCAGCTTCCAGAGAGGAGGACAGCGACAGGAGGAAGACTCTCGGTGGACCGCAGGGAGACAGTGCCGAGCATACCGACAAAAGAAGACTGCTGCCTCACTCCAGCTCTCGGCTGCGACCTACTCGCAGCCATCTGCAGCCGACGCCGCCTCACTCCAGCTCGCTTCACTCCTGACCACGGCGGTGACTCCTCCTTTGCCGCCTGCCGCTGCTACCGCCCCGCTCCAGTCCACAGTAGAGACTGGGCCTGTGCCTGCTGCAGATCCTCCAGTGTGGCTTTAGACTGCGCCTGTGGCCTATCAACCGCCACTTATCACCGCCGCTGCCAGTCCCTGTCAGGGAGTTGCGGCCTCCACTCTCCCACTCCCAGGGGCGGTATCCTGCTGTCTCCGCTGGGGGACATCCTGCCAAAGAGCTCTCCGCGAGCCTGTTGTGCCCCTACTTCTCCTGGGCGTCGGGACGCCCGAAGACTATGCTAGGTCTTCAGCGGCTGGGCCCAGTGGCTGCGACGCAGACACACCGTGGAACAGCGCGCCGAGGGACATTAGGATGGATAAGTGATACATAGTGACTAAGGACCCATAGTCGGCCATTCCGTGGCCATATAGTGACCAGTCTTTGCCGGATTAGTCGTGTTCTCCCAATCCTTGTTTATGTGTATTGACTTCCTGCGAGGACAACTACTGTTATTCTGTTGGTTGCGTAACACTAGCCCTAACAGCATTTATCTATAAAAGTTAACATTTAAAGTCATTTCTGTCTCGCGTCTCGTCACTGCATCCTGCGTACCTGCTATTACCACACCCGGGCCAGAGTGGGATCCTGGAGCTGAGCTGTCCCGAACTTACCAGGGAGCACTTCCAGTTCGGGGATTGGCGGGGTATACTCGACCTCTCATGCCAATAACTCTAGGGGAAACCTATTGGGATTACAATTTGTCCCTAGGTTGGGGACCCCTACGGCAGGTATCCCTGACTTTGGATCTTCGGGTTCAGCTCACGGAATAACATTTACCTTGGGAGGGTTAACCCTGGTCTCACACAGGGACCAAAATAGGTGCAAGTCTCTTCCTAACACAGTCCCTTATGGAAGGGTCTTCACCACTCCTACAACATGTTTTATTTCTCCACATGGTGTGGAAAAAGTAAACGCCGCGGTAGGATACTTTGGTGTTCCCCATATATACACACCACCCCCACTTTCCGTCCATTGGTTTTGTCCCTGGCAACAAGGGACCCATGGACCAGGGTCACTAAGCTCCCTGAGTCCAAGAGAGCCTCCGTTTGGTACCCGTTGACAAGTACCTGGCACAGTTGGGGTTCACTGCTGGCAGTGCCTGTAGTTGCAGTGCAGACTGGTTGTGCGTGCATAGACATATGGTCAGAATACCCATAGTCCATGGGTTTACCTGTCAGGGGGCAGTTGGCAGCCACATGTCCTTGCCCTTGGCACTGCCAACACTTAATAGCTGTGGCACGACTAGACCTTGGGCCTATTTAGTTGAACCAGGTCTCTTATCACTCTCACTTCGGGTTACCCCCTCATTATGGACTCGGTCCTGGTTGGCCCCAGCAGAAGATTGGGATTTTTCCCAGGCTGTTGGACTGGCAGTGCCCGACCTGACAGCCGAAGTGGAGCAGTGTCCCATATAAAGTCCAAAATGGCCGTATTCCACTCAATCAGTCCAACCACTTCATCCAGAGTGCCCAGGTCCTCTTGCGCAACCCAACGCTGTATGGCTGCCTGCAGAGCCCTCACCAGCCGATCAACCACTACCCTCTCTACCATCTGGAAAGGGGTTAAGGTCTCAGGCTGAAGCCATTTTTTTACCAGGTGCAGCAAGTCATAAGCCTGAGACCTGGCAGATCGAAACTCAGCAAAGGACCACTGGTACACCCACTGAGCCCGCACATATGTATTAACCCCCAGTCAGGTAAGGATCTCATTTCTCAGCTTCTCATAGTCCAGTGCATCTTCCTAACTGGTAAGGCTTATCTTCCAGGTAAGCCTTCTGGGCATCTCCTGTCAGGAACGGGGCCACCACTTCAGCCAACTGGGTCATTGGAATGCTCTCCCGCTCTGCGGTGCATTCAAACATGGTGATGGTCCTGCACTGTATATTATTAAAGGGAGACAAAGGACCTAGTCCCAAACTGTGGACACCAGCCATGGGAAGCTATTTAAATGTAATATTCAGCTAAAGGAAGGAAGTCCATGCCCTGGCTTGCACAAAAATGCAAAAATACAAAAGAATAAAACACATAAAAATGAGCTTGGATTTAAGTTGGTATACATGCAGCACATAAACGCATGTTCACATTGGCAATTAAACAAACACAAGGTTCTTAGTAAACACTATGTTTGATGAAAAAAGCATAAAAGTCATCCCATCAGTGGCAAGGTGACCTTGTTCAGGATGGTCCTACACTGTCTAATATTAAAATCCTTACCATGTGTCAGAGTTGACCACAATGTGTATAAGGGCAGACAAAGGACTCCTTTGCTAAAAATAAAACAAAAATGGCAGCCTCAGACTAGTGATAGATATTCTTTAGAGAAGGTGTTATTTCTTTGCACTATTTTTACAACGTATTTTCTATATAATGTTGTATTATATATCAGATCTGACTAGAATGTATTTTACCAGATAAGTTAGAGTGAAATGCAGTTTGTGTATTAGTCAATTTGTTCTATTGCATGAATGCTGTGAAGTTTTAAATGGTAACAGTGCAGATTAGGATAGCCTTGAATTATCACTGATAGTCTACTTATTTCAAAGGGATCCATGTAATGCTTTATTTCATATGAGGTGTTGTTTTAGGGAAACTGAATGCCTGCTGATGGGTTCCTTTGCAGATTGCAGCTTATTGCCAGGTGTCTAAGCAATAGGACAACGTGTGGTCAGCTTGGCCAAACTGGAGGAACCCTGCAAGGTTTAAGCTGTCTTGAAAAACTCACATAAATAGTTAAAATGACCATAGATTTTTTTTTGGAACCCTAAGCTAAAAGCTAAACTTTTTTTAAAATTTAACTATTGATCAGCCTTTGATAAGTTTTACACCTTTGTAATATACTTATTTCCATACCAAGCACTATTTACAAACCCTCTCCCTGCCGGAGATTTTCTGCTCCCCTCCACCATGTTCAGACAGTAAAGGGCCCTTTACACATAGCGATATCGCTAGCAATATCGCTGTAAAGTCACCGATTTTGTGACGCAGCAGCGATATTGCTAGCAATATCGCTACATGTGATACTTACCTCCGACCGGCCCCCCCGCTGATTATCGCTGATCGCGCTCGAACGTCCTGGACCATTTCTCGTCGGGCGCTTCCTGCTGGGCTTTCTGTGGCGCCAACGAGCAACGCGTGGACGCGGGCGGGAGGACGTCAGGATCGCCGCGTCTGACAGGTAAGTAGCGACCCCCAACCGCTGTTTTGTCGCTGGAGAGATCTGCCTGTGTGGCAGCTCACTAGCGACCACTTAGCGATGCAACAGCGATCCATATCGTTGTCGGGATCGCTGGTGCATCGTTAATTGTAACGGTACCCTTAGAGTATTTCTATCTAGTGTTTGCTTATGGATTCTTGTTAGACCAGCAGTTCAAAGCAGCTTATGAAAGAGCATAAACAAGGCAGTTAAAACAACACTTTCATCATGTTTGAGAGAGAAGGAAGCAAAAAAAATAAACAAACTGAGTATATTACAAAGATTCATAACATTGCAAAAGCTGATCAATAAATAACTACAACAAAGTTTAGTTAGTCTTAAAACAGGTGAAACGCAATATAACTAGGTGAAAAGACTTAATTGTACATAGTATAGAATCATAGGATGTTAGAGTTGGAAGGGACCTCCAAGGTCATTGTGTCCAATCCCTGGCTCAATGCAAGATTCACTAAACCATCTCAGACAGATGGCAATTATTGTATCACTATTAATAATGTTTTCATTCAACTATTTTGTTTAATGCATTGTTTCCACTAGAAATGGATGAAGTTTCAAAGAGATTTTGAAAATTTTAAGACGGCCTGTATACCTTGGGAAATGAAAATTAAGGAAATTGAAAGTAAGTGCATGTTAACTGCATGACTATAGAAGCAAATTAAACCATGCACAGTAATTCTTTAGGAACCTAAGACTAATGTAAAATGTTAACCTACAAACTTATAGTAATATAAACTGCTACCAACCCAGATTTTATTATAATAAATCTATACATTTATCTGAAAAGCAAATGGCCTTCAAAAATAGAGAAAGATCATAAAGTATTCAGATTCGTGAAAGACTGGAATATGCCCATATTGGCCACTCCTCAGAATGGTTACACACATCCAACATTGAGAATTCGATTATGGACCATGATGGCTGGACCAGCTACATTTGATTAGCTGGGAGGAAATCGATCAGCATGTCTTTAGTTTCCTTGACATCACACCTCAAAGGAACTATATGCTCATGCAGCTGTTAACTTCAGTTCAGGAGACCTTTGGCCGGTTTGGACACTGTGGATCATACTCAGTCCTTGAATGTTGGACATGTGAAGCCAGCCTAAGTCTGCTTGACTAATTTGACAAGGTCCATCTGTTATGCCAACAATGTGTTTTTTTTATAGTTTGATTTTTGACATGTTTGTCCACAAAAACAGATTTAAAAAAATGCTAGAGTGGCAACATCTTTTTAGCGTATTAGCTCAAGCGCCATTACTGCTGTTAACTCAATATAAGCTTATTTGTATTGACATACTAGAACTAACCACATATAAGAATTGTTTTAGCTGTATCTTTGAGCTTGCTTAGCTAGGAAAATGCTGCTGGGACAAATGCTGTGGATGCTGGGGTACGCCTACACGTCACCCATGGTATTATACTACAGGGATAGGGTAGCAAACTGCATTATCCCTAGTAAATAGAGAGTCTAACTATAATGATTTTCAGCATTGCATTAGGTCACATCCAACAAATACCCAGTGATGGCAGTATGAATCCAACATCAGTTTAGATTTCAGTCATTTAAATGTTATTGTAGGTAATGTTTGCAAAACAAAATCATCTTTACATTAAGATAAAAGATCAGGCATTGTGAAAAGTATTCAATCCCTTGGCTTTATTAACTATTCTATTATATTACAACCTGTGTTTAAATATTTTTGTAATCAGATTTGTGTGTGATACATCAGCACTAAATAATCTAGATTGGTGAAGTGAGAAAAATATAAGCATAAATTAAATTTATGTGATTAAATAACTAAAAATTGGCATGTGTGGCATGTGCATATGTATTCCCCCCTTTTGCCATTAAGCCCCTAAAAATTTCTGGTGTAAGCAATTACCTTCATAAGTCACATGCTTGGTGAAAGGAAGTTAACCTGTGTGCAATTTAAGTAGTGTCATCTGGTCTGTCAATATATACACACCTTTATGAAAGGCTACAGTGGCTGCAGTACCGTTAAGCAAGAGGCACCACTAACCAAACAACACCATGAAGACCAAGGAGATCTTCAAACAAATCAGGGCTACAGTTGTTGAGAATCACAAGTCAGGGTAGGGATATAAAAAAATATCCCAATCTCTGATGATCCCTGGAAGCACCTTTAAATCCATTATCATCAAATGGAAAGAACACAGTACCACAACAAACTCGCCAAGAGAGGGACGCCCACCAAGACTCTCAGCCAGGTAAGGAGGGCATTAGTCACAAAGGCAGCACAGAGACCAAAGGCAACCCTGAAGGAGCTTTTGCATAGATATAAGCGAATATTTCAATGTTCGGTTCGGATTACGATAGCTGCATTTGCAATATTCGCTAATAAATTTGTCGAATGTTCATCGAACATAACTGAACGCCATTCAGGTCAATGGGAGGCCAAAACAATCGCATGCACAACACCTTATAATGACCCCAAATGTTGCCAAAACACATGAAATTAGGGGCAGACACCAGGAAAGTGGCCTCAATCCACCCACAGTACTAACTGTAGCATGGTACTGCCGCAATTAGCCAGGCATGAGGTATCGGAGTCTATGACAGCATTTACAGCTTTCAATTTGATGTCTAAGTAAGATGAGGTGGGTGAGGGATCAGTGTAGGTCTCCTTTGCTGGGAGCCCTGATACCACATGGAACACCTCTACCTGCTTTTATGCTGAGCCACACTCAGGTAGCACAAATATCAGTTTTATAGACTGCCATTGTCAGAAAAATTTAAGGATAATAATATGGGTAGTTGAGTCCAAGGAAGTGGAGGCCTGACGGTCTCGGAGGCCTACTGCTACAGGCAACATGCATGAAGGAGACCCAACCAGGAGTGTTCACATTTAAAAAAAATTAGTGGCAGACACCAACAAAATGGCATCAATTTCACCACAGTATAGATCGTATAATAGGAACTGATAGGTCTTCCATTACACCCAATCAGATGGACACCCAACCAAGAGTGTTCAGATTTAAACAAATGAGGTCCTTACAATACAGAAGTGGCATAAATTTCACTAGAATAGAAATAGTATAATAAGGACCGATAGGTCTTCCACTAAACCCAAACCAGCAGATGGACACCCTACTAGGAGTGTTCACATTTAAAGAAATGAGGGCCTTACACCACAAAAGTGGCATCAATTTCACCATAGTATAGATGGTATAATGGGGACCGACAGGTCTTCCACTAAAACAAATCCAGCAGATGGATACCCAACCAGGAGTGTTCACATTTAACCCCTTTACCCCAAGGGTGGTTTTCACGTTAATGACCGGGCCAATTTTTACAATTCTGACCACTGTCTCTTTATGAGATAATAACTTTGGAATGCTTCCATGGATTCTGGTGATTCTGACATTGTTTTCTCGTGATATATTGTGCTTCATGCTAGTGGCAACATTTCTTTGATATAACGTTTATTTGTGAAAAAAATGGAAATTTGGTGAAAATTTAGAAAATTTTGCAATTTTTCAACTTTGAATTTTCATGCCCTTAAATCACAAAGATATGGCACACAAAATACTTAACATTTCCCACATGTTCATTTTACATCACCACAATTTTAAAACCAAATTTTTTTGTTAGGAAGTTATAAGAGTTAAAAGTTAACCAGCGATTTCTCATTTTTACAACACCATTTTTTTGGGGGGACCACATCACATTTGAAGTCACTTTGAGGGGTCTATATGATAGAAAATACCCAAAAGTGATACCATTCTTAAAACTGCACCCCTCAAGGTGCTCAAAACCACATTCAAGAAGTTTATTAACCCTTCAGGTGCTTCACAGGAATTTTTTGAATGTTTAAAAAAATGATCATTTAACTTTTTTTCACAAACAAATTATTTCAGGTCCAATTTTTTTTATTTGTCCTATTGTGCATTTTGTCCTGAGTATGCTGATACCCCATAGGTGGGGGCAACCACTATTTTGACGCATGACAGAGCGCAGAAATGAAGGAGCGCCGTTTCACTTTTTCAACGCAAAATTGGCTGGAATTGAGATCGGGCGCCATGTCGCGTATGGAGAGCCCCTGATGTGCCTAAACAGTGGAAACCCCCCAATTCTAACTCCAGCCCTAACCCCAACACAACCCTAACCCTAATCCCAACCCTATCCCTAGCCCTAACCCTAATCCCAACCCTAACCCTAGCCCAAACCCGAACGGTAAAATGGAAATAAATACATTTTTTTTTATTTTATTACTTTTCCCTAACTAAGGGGATGATATTTTGTTTGGCAGCTGTCACAAGCTAAAAGACGCTTTTTATTGCAAAAAATAGTTTTTGCATCACCACATTTTCAGAGCTATAATTTTTCCATATTTTGTCCCACAGAGTCATGTGAGGTCTTATTTTTTGTGGGACGAGTTGATGTTTTTATTGGTATCATTTTGGGCACATGACATTTTTTGATCGCTTTTTATCACGATTTTTGGGAGGCAGAATGAACAAAAACCAGCAATTCATGAATTTCTTTTGGGGGGGTCATTTATACCATTCCGCACATGGTAAAATTGATAAAGCAGTTTTATTCTTCGGGTCAGTACGATGGCAGCGATACCTCATTTATATAATTTTTTTATGTTTTGGCGCTTTTATACAAAAACAATTTTATATAAAAAAAGAATTAATTTTGCATCGCTTTATTCTGCGAGCTATAACCTTTTTATTTTTTTGCTGATGGTGCTGTATGGCAGCTTGTTTTTTGCGGGACAAGATGATGTTTTCAGTGTTGCCATGTTAATTTATATCCATCTTTTTGATCACGTGTTATTCCACTTTTTGTTCGGCGATATGATGATAAAGCATTTTTTTTTTTTAAGGGGCTCACTAAAGGGGTTAACTAGTGGGACAGTTTTATAGGGCATGTCGTTACGGATGCGGCAATAATAAATATGTGTACTTTTATTGTTTTTTTATTTACATAAAGAAATTAATTTATTGGGGAATTTTTATTTATTTATGTTTTTTTTTAAATTATTTTTACACATTTTAATTTTTTTTTTATACTTTTTTACATTGCCCCAGGGGGGACATCACTATATAGTGTCAGATCGCTGATCTGACACTTTGCAGAGCACTGTGTCAGATCAGGGATCTGACAGGAAGTGCAGGAGGCTTCTCAGCGCCTGCTCTTAGCAGGCACTGAGAAGCTGCCTCCCTGCAGGACCCGGAAGGACCCCGCGGCCATCTTGGATCCGGGGGCCTGCAGCGAGGAGGCCCTCAGAACAACACAATCATACGCGTTGATCTGAGGGTCTCAGGGAAGCACGCAGGGAGCCCCTATCCCAGCCCGATGCTTCCCTATGCCACCGGAACACTGCGATCATGTTTGATCACAGTGTGCTGGGGGATAAAGTGTCGGGAGCGGTCCCTGACCGCTCCTGGCACACAGTGCCAGGTGTCAGCAGTGATAATCAGCTGACACCTGGCAGCGATCAGCTGCGCTCCCCCCATGAGCGCAGCTGATCGCTATGACGTACTATCCCGTCCATGGTCTTACGAGCCCGGGTCACCTGGATGGGATAGTACATGAGATGTCAGAAAGGGGTTAAACAGATGAGAGCCTTACACCACAGAAGTGGCATCAATTTCACCACAGTAGACATAGCATAATATGGACCGACAGGTCTTCCACTATGCCGAATCCAGCAGATGTACACCCAACCAGGAGTGTTCACATTTCCAAAAATTACTGGCAGACACCACAAAAGTGACATCAATTTCACCACAGTATAGATAGTATAATAGGGACCGTTAGGTACTTCACTAAACCCAATCCAGCAGATTGACACCCAACCAGCAGTGTTCACATTTAAAGAAATGAGGGTCGTTAACCACAAAAGTTGCATCAATTTTCCAATAGTATAGATAGTATACTAGGGACTGACAGGTCTTTCACTATACCCAATCCAGCAGATGTACACCCAACCAGGAGGGTTCACATTTCCAAAAATTATTGGCAGACAATACCAAAGTGGCATCAATTTCGCCACAGTATAGATAGTGTACTAGGGACTGATAGGTCTTCCACTACACACAATCCAGCAGATGGACACCCAACCAGGAGTGTTCACATTTAAACAAATCAGGCTCTTACACCACAGAAGTGGCATCAATTTCACCACAGTAGAAATAATATAATAGGGACCGACAATTCTATGATAAGGACCGACGGGTCCACTACACCCAATTCAGCAGATGTACACCCAACCAGGAGTGTTTACATTTAAAAAAAATGAGGGCATGACACCATCAAAATGGAATAATTGTCACGAGAATAGAAATAGCATAATTGGGACCGAGACATCTTCCACTACAGCTAACCCAGCAGATATAGACCAACCATAACTGTCCACATTTCCACAAATTTGTGTTAACACCAGCAGCAGCAGCCACAGCAGGCACAGAAGCCACACTAAAGATATCACAGAGCGCTGAAGACAAGTGCTGAGAGAATGCTGGCTGCAGGGCATGATAAAACCTCCAAAGCGTGGGAGGCAAGCTCAGTGTGACACTAGTCACAACCCACAGATAGGCCATGAATCAGCGCAGTCAGACGTTCCGTGGTCAATAACAAAAGATAACGTAGTAAACCAAGGGAAAATACGAAGTCGCAAGTAAGGTCACATGGTCACATGCCAGGGTCAGAATGCCAGAGAAATAGCAGGTAAGCAAAAGGGACAATAACAAACGGGTAGTCTGAACACAGTCCAAAAGTCAGCAGCAGAATGTCAGATGCAAAGGGGCAATAACAAATGGGTAGTCTGAATATGGTCCAAAGGTCAGCAGCAGAATATGAGATGTAAAGGGGCAATAACAATTGGGTAGTCTGAACATGGTCCAAAGGTGAGCAGCAGAAGAAGATCAGAACTTACAGCACAGGGTACATGCGAACACACCAGAGAGCACAAGCTTAGGACAAGCTTTTGACTGGCAATGATCTGGGCCAGATAGCTCACCTAAATAGCAGGGCAATTATCAAGAACATGGAGCACCTGTGGAAATCAATGCACCTTCCAGTCAGATAGGCCAACTGAGCTGTCAATCAAAACACAGACAGCTCATTATGCCCCAGCACAGGATAGGATGACAGACCTGTCCATCACAGAGTGCCAGACAATCTGAGCAGAGAAATTGTGACAGTATCCCCTCTTCAAGGGGGGCCACCGGACCCCCAGCTTTCCTAAGAAACCTACGGTGAAAAGCTCTGACCAAACGATCAGCCTTCACTGAATGAGCCAGAACCTAGGATCCATCCTTGGGTCCGTATCCCCTCCAGTGAACCGGATATTGGAGGGAATATTGGAGCCTCTGTGAAACCACAATTCTTTGCACCTTGTACTCCAAACCTTCATCAACAGGGACTGAAGGAGGAGGGGAAGAAACAGTCAATACAGAAGGACCAAACTTCTTTAATAAGGATTTGTGAAAAACATTGGGGACAGAAAGAGACTGTGGCAGCTTTAATCTAAAGGTAGCTGGATTAACTACCTCCAATATCTCATATAGGCCAATGAATTTCGGTCCCAACTTTGCCGAAGGTACTTTTAACCTTATATTCTTGGACGATAACCAAACTTTATCCCCAACTTTGAAAATGAAATCCGCCGAACGTTTCCTATCAGCCTTACATTTTTGCTGAAACTGAATGGTCTGAAGTTTCTGAATGGTCACCTCTACTCCAAGGCATCCAGAACGCATCCTAGAGAATTCACAAAAATGAGGATGAAAGACGTAATTACAAAAGAAAGTAGAGGTTCCAGTGGACTGATTGACCCGACTGTTAAAGACTGCAAGAGGCAAAAATGAGGACCAGTCATCCTGCTGAGCAGTCAAAAAAACATCTTAAAATTTATTCTACAGTCACCACATGATTGATAGATAGTCCAAAGGTCAGCAACGGAATATCAGATACAAAGGGACAATAACAAACGAGTAGTCTGAACACAGTCCAAAGGTCAGCAGCAGAATATCAGATGCAAAGGGGCAATAACAAATGGGTAATCTGAACATGGTCCAAAGATCAGCAGCAGAAGAAGATCAGAATTAAAGAACAGGGTACAGGCGAACACACAAAAGAGCACTAGCTTAGAACAAACGTTTGACTGGCAGTGATCTGGGTGAAACAGCTCATCTAAATAGCAGGACAATTATTAAGAACATGGAGCACCTGTAGAAATCTCTGCACCTTCCAGTCAGATAGATCAATCGAGTTGTCAATCAAGGCACCGACAACTCAGCAGTCAGAACGCACCAGTACAGGATAGGATGACAGAGCTGTCCATCACAGAGTCCCAGACACTCTAAGGAGAGGAATCGTGACATTCAGGCCACTCATCCATTTTGGAAGACCAAAATGTGAAAGGGTCCAAACCCTCCCTGATGGTATTGATATTCAGTTCTAGATACTCCTGCACCATCCTCTCCATTCATTTACCAAATGTAAGACTTGGACTCTGTTGTGCTGGTACATGAGTTGGTCTAAAAAAGTGTCACAGGACGCAGAGAAGTTGCCTCTTCCACTTTCACCACTGCTGCTGCTGCTAATGTTTTGGCTCTGACGAATTGACGTGTCGGAGGTTGGAAATCTAGAGCCGCGATGTAAACTGTGTGCTTCACTGCTGTCTTAGGGAAAAGCTTTCTTAAGGTTGTGTAAAAGCATGTTTTGATACTCCAGCATCAGTGGGTCCCTTTCCAAGGTCATGAATCATCTGGCAAAATTTGGTTTTATAACGTGTGGCAGGGCTGAGGGTCGTGTAATCGATGGGAGATATGTGTCTCATAAATGGCTTGTCTCCATAATGTAAGGCATAACAAATATTGCTGTATTATTATTGTTTGAAGGACCTGTGGTGAGATCACAGTCATGTGAACAGTCAGCTGCTGGGTTCGTGGGTGTGGCTACACCCTTATAATGTGGCCTGCTCTTGAACCAGGCAGCTGTATGTGAGGCGGACTGAGCCTGAAGGAAATGACATATGATGTTATTTTGTCTCCTGAACTGATGGCTGTTTATTTTGGTGACGTGCTGTTTGGTTTATGACGTAATAAACCGCATGAACTTTAAGGGAACCTGCCTCCTGGCTGTCTCACGTCGCACCTAAATGAGTAGAATCCCCATAATTGGTGCTAGAAGTGCGGGCAGATTTCCCAGCAGAGACTTGAGACCGTTGCTGCATGTCCTGGGTAAAGTTTTCAGCGAGGCAGCAAGCTCTACCTGGAATAATGGAGGACCTGCTGATACACCTGGTCCAGGCCCAGACACAGCAACAGGAGGCCAACAGGCTGTTCTTACAGCAGCTCCAGCAGAGCCAACAGGAGCAATGGCAGCAGAGCCAGCAGGAGCAACGGCAGCTGATGTAGCTTCTGACAACCGCCATCCAGGAGGGCAGGACGAGTGCCCCAACACCAGGTCCGGCTGATGCCACCCACGTCACGAAGACGGTAAGACGCGCATTGCAAAAAATGACCCCTGAGGATGATGTGGAGGCCTTCCTGACGGTGTTTGAGAGGGTGGCTGAGAGGGAAAAACTTCAGCCAGAGCGGTGGGCAGAGGTACTGGCCCCATACCTAACGGGGGAGCCCCAGAAGGCGTACTTTGACCTGACTGTACAAGACGCCAGAGAGTATCCCAAATTAAAAGCGGAAATTCTCGCACACTTGGGGGTAACAATGACTACCAGGGCACAGCGAGTTCATCGCTGGGCCTATCACCAGGACAAACCCCCGCGCTCCCAAATGTTTGACCTGTTGCACCTGGACCAAAAATGGCTGCAGCCAGAGTCGGCTTCCCCTGCAGAGATGGTAGAGCGAGTTGTGATGGATCAGTTTGTGCATTCTCTGCCGAGACCTCTACAGACTTGGGTTGCCCAGGGTCATCCCCAGAATGCCAATGAACTGGAAGGACTGGTCGAGAGATACCAGGGGATGGAAGGCTCCTTGGGGAAGCAGCCCATTCCGTATTGGGGGTCCCAACAAGGGGCAGAGTCCCAAAAAGGGGTGGGTCATCCAAGGTCAAAAGGGGTGGGGGAGGCGGTGCCCAAGGACCCCACGGGTGATAGTGTTTGCTGGAAGTGCCATGGGCCTGGACATATAGCTGCCTGTTGTTCCCAGACCACCCAGCAGATGGACTGCTGCATGGGACGCCGTAGTTCATACTATGCATATCCAGCTTGCTGTGTGAATTCGCCACCTAACGAGGGGCCACAAGCGTGTTCCGTGAAGGTGAACGGGCGAGTCGCAATGGCGCTTCTAGACTCCGGGAGCTGGGTGACCCTTGTGAGGGCCAGTTTTCCTCTCGACCTACTCCCGGGTAAAAATATTGGCGTTCGGAGCATACATGGTGATGCAAAGGACTACCCTATGGCCAGGGTGAACAATGAAACGGCGCATGGCACCGAGTCGCATGAAGTTGGCGTTGTTCGAGATTTGTTGCATCCTATAATTATTGGCCGGGATTTCTGTCTGTTTTGGCATCTGTGGGGGAAGGGTTCTGAGTGTGCTAGCAAGAGCAGAGAACCAATCCACCCCAATGAGGTATCGCCACCACCAGAGGCAGACGGGTTTCCTTTATGTGTCCTTGTTGGGGATGAAGAGGAAGGGTCCCCTGTACCTGACATCTCGGAGTTAGGGGTGGCTGGGGAGAATTTTGGGACTGCCCAACATAGGGACCCACGCTGAGGGAAGCCTTTAACAATGTCTCCGTCATTAATGGGGTTGCACAAGAGCCGGAAGCAGACACAAGGTTTCCCTATTTTATGGTTGACTGGGGAATTGTTGTCACGAAAATAAGGGAGGAGGTGGTAGAGCAGTTAATAGTACCAGGTCCCTATAGACGGAAAGTGTTGAACATGGCCCATTCACACATCTTGGGGAGACACCTGGGGGTGCAGTGTGTCCTGCAGCCACCTCTGGTTGTAGGCCGCTCAGCGTGCGTCACTGCCTCATACATATTTATTTTTGTTTTATTGCTGCTCATTTTTCTTTAATTCTCCTATTAGTGTGCATCCATCCGTATCCATCTACATTGGTTGCAAACACTATAGGAGTAGACAGCGGAGCCTTTCTGCAGCCTTTCAGTGCTAGTGCCCAGTTCTCTGCACTGTTCACGGCTGTCTGTGAGGTCTCTGTGTGTGAGTGCAGCTCACGTTTTAGTGTGTTCTGCAGCCACCTCTGGTTGTAGTCCGCTCAGCGTGCGTCACTGCCTCATACATAGTCCTTTTTTTGTTTTATTGCAGCTCATTTTTCCTGATTTTTTTCTCCTATTGGTGTGCTTCCATCCGTATCCATCTACATTGGTTAGTTGCAAACACTATATAGGAGTAGATAGAGGAGCCTTTTTTCTGGCTTGTGCCCTGTAGCCACAGCCAGATTAGTATATTAGCCTATTTTTTGGAGCCTCATCTATTGCATTGTAGGTTACCTTCCTGCATTGTAATAGCTCCAAAAAGTTTGTGATACTATCGCTTTCACATCTTTGGTCACATCCTTTTTGTTTTCTGAAAAAAACACGTAAATAAAGTTCACCAAACACTCCACTTGACAGTTGTGCAGGCCACATTAGCTCATATTAAAGTGTAGTCCACACACTTTATAAAATTAGTGTTTCTTATACCTGTTAGCAGCTGTTCAGGAATAAGCACACTAAGTGGGGGGGCTTTTCTGCCTATCTTTATCAGTCTACCAAGATGAAGAAGGCAGGGAGTAAGGCACGTGGTCATGGGCGTGGAGTTTCAGCAGG
Organism: Dendrobates tinctorius; assembly: GCF_039654945.1. Lineage (NCBI taxonomy): Eukaryota > Metazoa > Chordata > Amphibia > Anura > Dendrobatidae > Dendrobates > Dendrobates tinctorius. The sequence goes on from NW_027361802.1 coordinate 14,381,552, forward strand.
GAGAGGACGTGGGGATTCTGTGCCTGCTGCGGGCACCAGTGAGTCAGCATCCCCCAGTTTTAGCAGGCAACAGTCCTTTATGCGCAGCTTTGTAGGACCTCGCCGTACTCCACTGCTGCGAGACGAACAAATTGAAGCCGTTCTCGGATGGATGGCAGCTAACGCATCGACTTCAATTACTTCCACATTCTCAGGGCCAGAGCACTGAAGAGCAACCATCTGTCTCTTCACCACCTGCCAAATTGCAGTCAGAGAGCCCTGGACAGGAGCCATCGCAACTTCTGTTCTCTGAATCTTTGTCTTGGAAAGAGGGGGCCAGCCAAGCAGCATTCTAGAATGTGAAGAAGGAGTATGCAGTGATGTGCAACTGCTTTGTCCCTCTGAATCTGAAGAGGCGGGTGGGCCAGTGCCTATGGTCAGCACACCTCAGTACGCATCAGATGATGAGGCTCAGGTGCCACTTTCTGGTGCGTACTGTGCTGGCGAGACAACCCAGGAGAAGCAGGTGTTTGAAGAGGGGAGTGTAGATGATGAGGTCCTTGACCCATCATGGCGTGAGGAACAGGAAGGTGGTGGGAGCAGCTCTGAGGAAGAGATTATCCGAACGGCCAAAACAGGAGGGAGAGGGAGGGGGCAGCCTTGGTTGCCTGTAGCCTCCACTTCGGCATCCGTTAGGAGCATTCCTCTTCCAAAACCCAAAACGGGAGCTCCTAGGACTTGCAGTGGGTGGTCCTTTTTTGACACAGCTGCAGATGACATTTGCTTTGTCAAATGCAAGCTGTGTAATCATAAAGTAAAAAGAGGGAAAAGTGTTAGCAACCTCAATACCACAAATATGTGGAAACATGTGCGGACCAAGCATGTGGTGGAGTTACAAAGACACACTGAAGACGTAGGTCAACCTACAGCACCACCTACCACCTCTTCAGCTTGTGTTGCAGCCTCTTCCTCCAGCTCACACATAGCTGGTTCAGCTTCCTCACAGATTCGCCATGGAAGAACCTCTGGCACTGTTGTCCAGAGACCCAGTAAAAACATGCAAAACACAAGCCGCGGAGACACCATCACATGTTTCTCAACGCAAGCAATGACTACCCAGGTCCTTCCCCGGGAAGGAACAACCACGGGAAGGGCAGTCTCCAATGAAGGAAACCACCTATGCCAAAACATGGTATCCATCCACAGACAGCTGTTTCGGGGTATTGCCCCTCATCAGTGTGGAGTAGGAAACTGGCCAGTAGGAGCAATGCCTAGTAGAAGACTGTGAAAAATGAGGATGAATGAATTCATGGAGATCAACATCCAACACTGCGGAGACACCATCACATGTTTCTCAACGCAGTGGAGCCGGATACAGATCTTGAAAGTGGCGCTGTATGTGTTCTGCCAACTCCAAGGATTGCAGGAATCCAGTCTGTACACATTGACTCCTCCTCATACTCCAGTTCCTCAGAATCAGCGCTGCAGGAGCCGTCACGGTCTACCTCCACATGGACCCATGAACGCTTAACCGATATGAGCACAGCCGTGGCCAAACGTCAACAGGTCATACTGAAATTAATTTATTTGGGGGATCGAAGCCACACAGCGCAGGAGCTCTGGAATGCCATCAAGCAGGAGAACGACGTGTAGTTTGTGCCAGCGAATCTCCAGCCAGGCTTGGTAGTGTGACAATGGCCGAAATCTGGTGGCAGCTCTGGGCCTAGGCAACCTCACTCACATCCCATGTCTGGCACATGTGGTCAACTTGGTCATGCAGAGCTTTCTGAGGGACTATCCAGATCTTGATGCACTGCTGCACAAGGTCCGCATAGAGTGTGCTCACTTGCGGCGTTCCAGTATGGCAAGATCGCGCATTACAGCTCTGCAGGGCCGATTCCGCCTTCCGGAGTCATCGCATCATATGTGACCTACCCACTGTCATGATCCAGGACAGGGTTTGGCTTTGGCCCGTCCTAGTCAGACAGGGGGTTAATTGTTTCTGCCTCTCTCTGGCAGAGGGCAGCTATTTAATGCTCGCTGGACCTGGGTCCGGTGTCAGTTATACTCCTAAACTCGGCTGAGTTAAGTGACCTCTTGTATACGTGTGCCTTGTGCCTGATAACTTGTTGCTTGTTTGGTTGTGATCTGGTTCTGTCCCTGTTACGAGTTCTGCCTGACCCTCTTGTACCGCCCCGTCCTCTCATGTATGACCCTCTGCTTATGACTCGACTGCTCTCTGCTCATCCCTTTTGTACCGCGCCACCCTCTTGTGTATGACCTTTGGCTTCATCTGACCTCCCATCTGCTTCCCTCCTGTACCTCCTTCACCCGTATTGTGTATGATCTCTGGTTTGCCCGACTCTGAGTGTTCTTCCATCTCAGTAAGCAGGACGCTAAGCCCCGCCCCCTTGTGGTCACATGACCGTAGGTCCCATGCCTGCTTGCTAATACTTCAGCGTTCAGGTCCTGTGCGTCTCTACTTTCCAGCTGTTACTGTCCCCGGGACCCCTACAGCACTGGTGAGTCCCTGCTCAGCGAGGGCTGTACGCCGGCACTGTCAGGATCCTGACACCCACCAGGTGGAATTTAACGTTACATATGTTGGAGTGGTTGTGTGAGCAGCAGGCAGCAGTAATGGACTACCAGCTGCATCAGGCGTAAACAAGTTGCACTGTGTGCCGGTCACACTTCAGCACCACTGAGTGGGCCTCTATGAAGGACATCTGCCACGCTTTGCGTGCCTTCAATGATTCCACGCGGATGGCAAGTGCAGATGATGCACTAGTCAGCATGACTGTCCCCGTTATCTGCCAGCTACAAAAAACACTGCAAGCACTAAGGGAGGAGGTTTTGGAAGAGGTGGAGGATGAGGAGTCACAAATGCCATCTGCTTCTGGATAGTCTGCGCAACGTGGTTCCTCACAAAGGCAGGGGACACTGTGAGGAGGATGAGGAGTCAATGGAGGAGGAAGACACCTCTCCAGAGGAGGGAGGTACACAATGCTCTAGTAGTCAGTATGTAGAGCGAGGGTGGGGTGATGCAGAGCAGGCAAAGATGACGCCTTAAGCAGGGGACAGCGTTTCTTGGGCAGTTGGGAGTCTGCAGCACATGGTTGATTTCATGCTGCAGTGCCTGAGAAACGACCGCCGCATCGTCCACATTCTCAACACGGCTGATTATTGTGTGTACACCCTCCTAGATCCTCGCTACCGGGACAACTTACAAAGTCTCATAACTCTGTTGAACCGGGAGCGTAAAATGCGGGAGTACCAAGACACACTGGTGCATTCCATCATGTTCTCCATTCCACCTGAGAGCAGTGCTGCTAGTGCTTTACAAAGCAGCTCTGTGCGTCGAGGCAGTGGAGGAAGCTCTACACAAAGAGGGAGCAGAGGCAGCGCCTCAGCACAAGGCAAGACCAGTGTGGCCCAAATGTGGCAAAGCTTTTTGTGCCCGCCACAAATATCTACACCATCACAGACGGCTCCAGTCAGCAGGAGGCAACGTTTCCGTCAGTTGGTGACAGACTACATGTCTTGTCCTCTCAGTGTACTCCCAGACGGCTCTTCCCCCTTCAGGTTTTGGGTCTCTAAGCTGGATACATGGCCAGAGCTTAGCCAGTATGCATTGGAGGTGCTGGCTTGCCCTGCTGCTAGTGTATTATCGGAACGCGTCTTTAGTGCCGCAGGTGGTGTACTAACAGACCATCGCACGCGACTATCCTCCGATAACGTTGACTGGCTTACTTTTCTGAAAATGAACAAGGCCTGGATCTCGCCGGAATTTGCCAGTCCTCTTCCAGAATAAATAATTGGTTGGCAACAGTATCCAGATCTCCTGTTGTGTTCATGTTTCTACCACCTGAACTGTAATCCCTGGGCTCCAACATCGCCAGTTGTTGCTCAGAAGTGCCGTCTGCACAGAGAAAAACACTAGCTCCTATGTTAGTGGGGTTCAGTAACGCCAGCTGCTTCCCTGCTGTGTGTCCGGCAAAGTCTCCTGCTGCCTCCACATTCAAACTACACCAGATATAAAACTTGCTCCAATTAGGCCTCAGCCTAAACCCTGATTGAACCTGGGCTCCAACACCGCCAGTTGTTGCTCAGAAGTGCCATCTGCACAGAGAAAAACACATGCTCCAGTGTTAGTGGGGTTCAGTAACGCCAGCTGCTCCCCTGCTGTGTGTCCGGCAAAGTCTCCTGCTGCCTCCACATTCAAACTACATGAGATATAAAACTTGTTCCAATTAGGCCTCAGCCTTAACCCTGATTAAACCTGGGCTCCAACACCACCAGTTGTTGCTCAGAAGTACCGTCTGCACAGAGAAAAACACATGCTCCAGTGTTAGTGGGGTTCAGTAACGCCAGATACTCCCCTGCTGTGTGTTAGATAGCGAAAAATTATTAGTTAGAATGCTATACTCGTGCATGGAGCACAATAGAAGCAGTGCACAACACTCTTATAGGACATGTGCCCTGCTGGCTTTGTCTATGGACCTCAGTAATGGCCAAAAACAGGTGCTGGAAGGTAACAGCCACACTAGACACTTGCTATCTACACTATGTGACTGATATACAACCACCTAACTAACTAGCTAAAATCTTGCTGTTAACAGTGCCAGCGTCAGGAGCAGCCTCTTTGTACTGTTACAGTGTCAAAATGGCTCTAAAACAAGATGTCTACTATTTTTATGGAGAGGGACATGTGATTTCAGCAGCCAATGTCACAAGCTGTTGTGTCATGACATTGTGGATGTTTCCTGCACCCTGATTGGGTAGCCGCAATGTGCACAGATAAAGTTAGGGGAAAAAAAGACTGTTTACAAGAATGCTGCGCATCTGAGCTCTGCAAACCCTCTCCCCTCATTAAACACATGCCAAGCATTCATGATACTCCACCATAATCGTTGCTAAAATGCTGAAAATACTTTTGTGGCAACGCAAATATTTTCCCGCACTTTTTACCAAGTGTTACCGATTTTTTCCGATTTTATAAAATTTTGTTTGTGTTTCCGATCACGAATCCGAATGTGTCATATTCCTGCTGAATTTGTTTGGCGTTTTCCGAGCAAATTCGCTCAGCACTACTGCTGAGTTCGCAAGCAGAGATTGGAGTGTCTGTCCATATGACCACGGTACGGGCTCATAATCACTTGCGAGAGACTCGCATGATTCTCGTGTGAGTCTCTCACATGAAAACCTGGCACTGCCGCCAGCACTGGGACCGGAGTGTGCAGCTACATGTATTTCTATTACAAAAATTGCAAGGCTCATTTTGAGTTTGCCAAAAAGACATCTGGGAGCTTCCACAAATGTATGGAGGAAGGTACTGTGGTCAGCTGAGACCAAAATTGAACTTTTTGGCCATCAAGGTAAACGCTATGTCTGGTGCCATACCAACACATCTCATCACCCCAAGATCATCATTGTGAAACATGCTGGTAGCAGCATCATGCTGTGGGGATATTTTTTGGCAGAAGGGAAAAGGAAAATGATCGAAGTTGAGGGGAAGATGGATGATGTGAAATACAGGGATATTCTTGAGAATAACCTACGGTATTTCAAACTGTCACTGATTTGAGACTGGGGCAGAGATTCACCTTCCAACAAGACAATGACCCAAAACATACAGCTACATCATCTTTCCCCCATCTCACTCTACCCCTCCACCAGACCTATCCACAGACCCAGATTGGTAATTTAACAAACCTGGTATTTTCCCACTGGGCCGCTGTCGTGTGGGCCGCGGGTGGCAGCGTCCGCTCATCTGGCCATTTGCCAGCTGATGCGGCCACTGGCCTGGCTGTTCTTCCTGCCGCTGGCCCTCTGCGGGCACGGCGGTTATAGTTTCTAACCCTCACGGGATTTTTCTATCCCACACTGCAGGGAGATAAGCCACCACGCACCCCATCCTAGCCCTAGCTTGAGACCTCCCCCCCGCAGCCACTCACAGCGTCGCATGCCTGCTCTCTTCTCTGTACACAGGACCTGTGATGAGGTCAAAGGAGGGGTGGAGTCAGGGGTCACATGATCAGGACCCTTTGTCCAGACCCCTGAATATGTGACCCCTGACTCCACCCATCCTTTGACCTCATCACAGGTCCTGTGCGCACAGCCCTGCCTCTTGGTGTCTGCCGGACTCTGCTGTGCTGGTTGTCATGGTGCTGGATGAGGTAAGTATGTGTGGGGTTAGGAGGGGTTTACAGGGTAGATGTAGCAGAGCTGTGTGTGTACGAGGTGTGCGGAGCAGAGCCGCGTGTGTACGAGGTGTACGGAGCGGAGGCGCGTGTGTACGAGGTGTACGGAGCGGAGCCGCGTGTGTACGAGGTGTACGGAGCGGAGCCGCGTGTGTACGAGGTGTACGGAGCGGAGCCGCGTGTGTACGAGGTGTACGGAGCTGAGCCGCGTGTGTACGAGGTGTACGGAGCGGAGCCGCGTGTGTACGAGGTGTACGGAGCGGAGCTGGATGTGTACGAGGTGTACGGAGAGGAGCCGTACATGTTTGAGGTGTACGGAGAGGAGCCGCACGTGTACGAGGTGTACGGAGAGGAGCCGCACATGTATGAGGTGTACGGAGAGGAGCCGCGCGTGTACGAGGTGTACGGAGAGGAGCCGTGCGTGTAGGAGGTGTACGGAGAGGAGCCGCGCGTGTACGAGGTGTACAGAGAGGAGCCGCGCGTGTACGAGGTGCACGGAGCGGAGCCGCATATGTATGAGGTGTGCAGAGCTTGATGTGTACGAGGTGTGCGGAGAGTAGCCGCACATGTGCGAGGTGTACGGAGTGGAGCTGGATGTGTACGAGGTGTACGGAGAGGAGCCGCGAGTGTATGAGGTGTATGGAGCAGAGCTGGATTTGTACAAGGTGTACGGAGCGGAGCTGGAGGTGTACGGAGAGGAGCCATGTGTATGAGGTGTACAGAACAGAGCCGCGTGTCTGCGAGGGGTACAGAACGGAGCCACGCGTGTACGAGGTGTACGGAGAGGAGCCGTGCGTGTACGAAGTTTACGGAGAGGAGCCGCGCGTGTACGAGGTGTACGGAGAGGAGCCGCGTGTGTACGGGGTGTACGGAGAGGAGCCGCGCGTGTACGAGGTGTACGGAGCGGAGCTGGATGTGTACGAGGTGTACGGAGAGGAGCCGTGTGTGTATGAGGTATATGGAGAGGAGCCGTGTGTGTACGAGGTGTACGGACCGGAGTCATGTGTGTACTTGGTGTACGGACCAGAGCCGTGTGTGTATGGGGTATACGGAGCGGAGCTGTGTGTGTACGGAGAGGAGCCATCTGTGTACGGGATGTACGGAGCGGAGCCAAGTGTGTACAAAGCTTACAAAGCGGGCTTTTCCCACGGACACAGGAGTACATGGCGGAGCCCCGAGGAGCATTTTAAAACTCACACATGACGTTCCACCGGAAGTGATATGCTGGAAGCTGACCAGAAATGAGATAATTTCATGAGGAGATTGTGACGGAACTAGGAATGCTTCAGTTTCATCCCCATGTCCTCCTCCGACAGCGCGGACAGCGGTATCGCCTTGGAATCCGGGATGCCAGCCATGTGAGCGGATCATGATATGTCCTGCATCGGGAGGCTCAGGTGGGCACTACAATGGGAGCCGGGCTGCTATAGTATCTTTATAGAATCTTTCTTTATTTCTTTCTCTCTTTTTCTTTCTTTCTCTGTTCTTTCTTTCTCATTCTCTGTTCTGTCTTTCCCTCATTTTCTTTCTCTCTCTGTTCTTTCTTTCTCTCTCTCTGTTCTTTCTTTCCCCTCTTTCTTTCTTTTTCTGTCCTCTCTTTCTCTCTGTTCTTTCTTTTCTTTACTTCTTTCTTTCTCTCTCTGTTCTTTCTCTGTCTCTCTCTGTTCTTTCTTTTTCCCCTCTTTCTTTCTCTCTGTTTTCTTTTTTCTCTCTCTCTGTTTTCTCGCTTCCTTAGTGCCAGTCAGTGTGCCCATAATGCCAGCCACTGTGCCCTCAGTACCAGTCAGTGTGATCAGCAGTGCTAAATGTGTGCGGTTGGGCATAGACATGGGTGTGACTAGTTGCGAAATGGATGTGGCCGGGGCGTGGCCTAAAATTTGCGCGCCACTGTCTTTCTCCCTCTTTCCCTTCTTCAAAAGTTGGGAGGTATGATAGGGGCGGCTATGACCAGGGGCCCAATGGATAGCAGTTCTGCCAGGAATTCTGTCACCGTGTCACTGTGTGGCAGCTCACTAGCGACCACCTAGCTATGCACCAGCGATCCTGACCGCGTCATATCGCTGGTCGGTATCGCTGGTGCATCGCTAGGTGTAACGGTACCCTAAGTCAAAGCCCAAACCTTAATCCAATTGAAGATGTGTGGTCAGACTTGAAGATTGCTGTTCACCAGAGGAAAATGTCTGGAAGGAGCTGGAGCAATCTTGTCTTTCCTGTGGCAAGTTGTGGAAAGCTCATAGAGACTTACACAAAGTGACTTGCAGCTGTAATTCCTGCAAAAGGAGGCTCTACAAAGTACCGACCTTAGGGGGGTGAATAATTATGCACACTTTTTCAATTATTTTCTTCAATTTGTTGTTTGCTTCACAATAAAAGGAAAACCAAATGTTCACAGTTGCAGGACAAAGATTACTCATGGGAAAATATAGCATGTCTGTAGTATAGTGTTATTATCCAATGTGTGTATACCCCCTCCCCCTATTCCTGATCTTTTAATACATTTTTGCATTTTCAAGATTACCAGCGGACATTTGATTGTTGAAATTTCCTATGTTAGTGCTAATGTACTTTATATGACCTGATGCAAACCCTAAAATGCAACAGTGAAATTCATGGTTGTGGGGTAGTAAAATGCAAAAAAAGGTACTGTACAAGTGTTAAAAAATAAAAATGTATTTGCATATTTTTGTCTTATATGCTGGAACCTGTGGTGTATTCAGAAACTATATTTTTACAGTACACAGATGCTCCTTATGATTGTTAATATAACCAAAGCAATCAGGATCAAATTTATTTGAGTGGAATTTTCAAAAAATCCAAATTTTCCATTTACTCCATATGACTGAAGCAAAATTACAAGCAGCTGTGGACACCATTTGCTGACCACAGAGGCTAAGCAAAAGGTAAAAAAAAATAAACCCCACCCCCCAAAAAAACTAATACCTCACTGCTCACCTGTCCTAGCATGTTTGCTGCTTCAACTGTCCGCTATCTTGTCCTCAGCTCATCTTCTCAATGTTGCACTGCATTTCTGGCCTTTTCCCTCTAGGTAAGACTTTTGGCCTAGACAAGGCCATGAAGGTCATGGCATTGTAAGGTCGAGACATATATTGTAAGATCATGATGTGCAACTTGTCGGCACAGTGTTGCTTAGATCTGATTGCAGCTGGAAGTCCTGTTTTAGAGCAAAGTGGCTGGAGATTCAGAGCATGAAAATGGAAAGAAGAAGTAATGAGGACTGGATGGTTATCAGAGGAGGTAGATGGGGTCCAGGGACAGGCATGAATTTTTTTTTCATCTTATATTTATTATGCCCTAGGGTCTGGAAAGACCTCAGCGCATAATAAGAAATATTCATTTTGCAGAAAATGACTTTGCTTCTGACCAAAATTCCCAGGAAAATCTGAGCCATTTGGTGAATTTGAATCTTGTCAGATCCGCCCATCTCTAATAACAATATATTTTTATTATCAGGTCACTTTGGCTCTTCTGTTGCGTCTTATTTCATTTTTCTTCGCTGGATGTACGGAATCAATATGATACTCTTTGGATTGACATTTGGTTTAGTCATGGTGCCTGAGGTATTGTATCTGTTTTATCAACCTGTGTGATATTTTGGCTTCTAATGTGTAAAACGTGATCTTTATTCTTTACTAGGAAATGATTAGAAATAATCCAGTAATTCTTGCATGTATTAAACCATGAGTTAGATTTTGCAACTGTGGCCTCCATGATTCAGAGTCTGTTCATTTAATTTCTCTTCATCTTTTATGTGTCTTAGGCCATTTTTATCTCATATGTGAAAAGTGTGGATTTATTTCAGTGCCCTGGGCCCATTTTGGATCATATTTTTGTTTTAAAATCCTTATTTGATTTGTTTTTTACATTTGTTTTTTTATCTTCTCCTACCCATTAACCCCTTCACCAGCTTCAGTTTTTCCATTTTTGAGTTTCTGTTTTTTGCTCCCCTTCTTCCCAGAATCATAACTTTTTTATTTTTCAATCAAAATGGCCATGTCATGGCTTATTTTTTGCGGGATGAGTTGTACTTTTGAACAGCATTATTGTTTTTGCCATATAGTGTGCTGGAAAATGATAAAAAAATTTCAAAGTGCAGAGAAATTGCAAAAAAGTGCAATTCCACAATTGTTTTTTGTTTTGCTTTCTCACTAGGTTCACTAAAAGCTAAAACTGACCTGCCATTATGATTCTACAGGTCATTACGAATTCATAGATACCTAACATGTGTAGGTTCTTTTTTATTTAAGTGAAAAAAAATCCAAAGTTTCTAAAAAGAAAAAGCTGCCATTTTCCGAAACCCACAGTGTCTCGATTTTTCATGATCTGGGGCTGGGTGAGGGCTTATTTTTTGTGTGCCGAGCTGATGTTTTCATTGATAGAATTTTGGTGTAGATATGATCTTTTGCATTTTAATGCAATGTTGCGGCGACCTAAAAACATAATTCAGCGTTGATTTATTTCCCAATGTTTATTTTTAAAAAATTGCGCCATTTTCCGATACCCGTAGCGTCTCCAGTTTTCGTGATCTTGGGTTCAGTGAGGGCTTATTCTTTTGCATGCCATGCTGACATTTTTAATGATACAATTTTCGTGCAGATACGATCTTCTGATCGCCCATTATTGCATTTTAATGCAATGTTGCGGCCACCAAAAAAAGCATAATTCTGGTGTTTTGACTTTTTTCTTGTTACGTCGTTTAACAATCGGATTAATTCTTTTTTTAAATTGATAGATCGAATGATTCTGAACGCAGCAATACCAAATGTATGTTTGATTCTTTTTATTGCTTTATTTTGAATTGGGCAAAAAGAAGGTGATTTAACCTTTTTTTTTGTATATTTTTAAAAACAATTAATTTTTACTTTCGGCATACTTCAATAGACTCCATGAAAGACTAGAAGTTGCTAAAATCCAATTGTCTCTGCTACAGAAAGGAGATGATCAGATCACCTGTATTTGGCCAGTGGTCGGCGCTCATAGCAATTCAGCAGTGACAGCCATAGAGGTCTATAATGTCAAAACACCTCTAGCACTCAGAACAATATCAAAAACGAAGTTGCTTCCAGAAATATATTCATTTATTTCATCTTTTTATTTCATCTCTTTATGCACTGGCCTTTATCAAGGGTTAATTCTGCACCTTGCCATACGTGCATGTAGTGAATCCCAAAGGCCAGATGGGCCGAAACGTTGGGCTTTAATACTTGCTGTACAAGTTTATATATTGGCTGTGAATTCCCAGTGCATAAAGAGATGAAATAAAAAGATGAAATAAATGAATAATTTTCTGGAAGCAACTTTGTTTTTGATATTGTTCTGAGTGCTAGAGGTGTTTTGACATTATTCATTCTATTATTTTCCTCTGAGCACCACTCTCTGCTGTGCCCTTTTTTTACGAGTGCAAGTAGGACCTTGATTCCACATTTTTAGCCATAGAGGTCTGCTGGAGACCTCTGGTTGTCATGGCAACCCATCAGTGACCTGCGATCACATGACAGGGTCACCAATGGGCGGGATTTCCAGCGCGCTTGCCGGAAGCGCGAGTTAAATTCCACTGTTTGAAATTGACAGCGGCATTTATCAGGTTAGCACCCGCAGGTGGATTGCAATTGCACTTGTAGCTGTTGCAGGCACGTCAGCTGTATAGATCAGCTAACATGTGCCCGGAAAGGTGCGGACTCAGCGCCGGAGCCTGCACCAAACAGGGGGAGTCCGACATCGGTGTATATTTACGACCAATGTCAGAAAGGGATTAAAGAAAATGAATATCTACTGCTCCCCACGCCCATAGTCCCAGAGAGATGGGCGGGACTATGGGCGTGGGGAGCAGTGAATATTCAATTTCTTTAGCAGGTGGCACAATGTTAGCTGCAGATGCTGGCTCCTGCCTTCTGTGTCCTGCTACTCTGTCGCTGCCACCCAATGCATAGCCAGACTATAAGATAAGGTACATTCGGACTATAAGACGCACAGCCCACTTTTCTCTAAAAGTTTGGAGGAAAAAAGTGCCTTTTATAGTCCAAAAAATCTGGTATGTAAAAATCATATTATGTGATTTTCTGGATTTTTTTTAAGATTCTGTTTCTCACAGTTGCAACTACGATAAAAATTATACACCTCTTGCAAAATTGGCAGTGTATCAAATACTTATTTTCCCAACTGTATGTGAATTCACGCTGCAAGAGTTACAGTGCGCTGATAGCAGCTTTGCTATTATTGTATATTGAAAATTGTACTCTGTAAATACCATGTTACCCATGATTTACTTTCTGTTCAAATTACCCTCTTTCTATATTTGCACCTAGAGAATAAATAGTTAAGTTGGTTACTTCCATCTTGTCCTTGTCTGCGTGTTGCATCCAGTGACTTGCTTAATATGGCATCCTAGAGCCTGACATTCTGCAAAGCAGATCATGGTTTTGTACAGGTCTGAAGAAGATGAACACTGATTATAAGGAGGGAAGGCAGTGTCCAAAGTGATTTAATTGGCCGTGGCATCCTAAAAGTTGATGACTCCTTCAGAGCTCTGTTGGGGTTTCCTGTTTATTGACAAAGTTCTCAGCAGAGAGCACTGTATGTGTGTGAACCTATTCTAACATATTCTATCTGTATCTAAATATTTAGGATATTTGTATAATAATGGAATTATTATAATCTATGTTCTTCACATGAGTTTCTTTTAGGCATTAATGGGGAAACCATACGGTTCAATTCCAAGAAAAACTGTTCCCCGAGCTGAACAACCCTCCGCTATGAATTTTGCCACACTGTATGATTTTAGTGTAAGTGTTTTTCCTATAAAGTTGAACGAATTCATTATTAGGCCATTTGTAGCTCTGATGATAATTTTATATTTGATCAACTACAGTGCTATCGGTCAATCCAAAACATTAAATCTGAAACCTGAATAGTTAAGAAAGTAAAAGTGAGGTTTTGTCTTTCATAAGGGAATATTTGTGCCGAATTATTGGGCAACTATTAGTGTGCAGAATTATGCATCTAAATGAAAAATATTTTTTTTCTATTTCATTTGTTTATTTTCATCTTTTAAAGTGGGAATAATAATTATGCAGATAAAAATCTGCAAATATCAAATTCTGACTTTTCTATAAAGATATCAGTGACATATAGCCACCCTTGTTTTCAATAACAGTCATAGCATTCCATCCATGGAGTCTGTCAATTTCTTAGGCTAAGTTCACACTTTGTGTTTGGCTGGTCTGCGTAGGGCTGTGAACTTCTTCCCTTAAGCTCCGCCTATGTTAAAGATAGGTACGCAGGACGACGCAAGATGCATGCGGAAGTAGGCTAACCATAGGGGTAGCTTAAGGGAAGAAGTATGCAGCCGTACGAAGAGTCAACCAAATGCAAACGTGAACTTAGCCTTAATCTGTTGATGATCAGTTTTTTGGGCAGCAGGACAGGACACTGTTCAGAGAGCTCACTGTTCTCCTTCACTGTAAATCTCCCTTTTAAGAAGGGCCCATGTGTTCTCTTTAATGTTAAGGTCAAGTAAGGAGGAGCCATGTCATTATTCTTTCATCTTTAAATGGGTTATCTGGAACTAATTTATTTTATCACTATGGGTCTAAGAACTAAGAAACAGGTAGATACTAATTATCTGCCTGTTTTACCCACCGCCAATCTCTGCCAGCTCAGAGTGGTCACAGTCAGACTGCTCCTTCAACTTCTGCTGATGTCACATCAAAAGAGCACCTGCTTCTCTTCCACTATGCTCTGCTTACGGGGTGTGACTGCCGATTTCATGCTAATTGGCAACCTAACTGCAGGAAGCCGGCTATCAGTCAACATGATTCCAGCAGTCAAGCCCCATCAACAGAGCAGGTCTGAAGACTTAAGAGCATATATTGACGTGGAGCAGCAGAATCTCCTGCAGGAATGGTACTGGCGGGTAGACCAGGCAGGTATTTAGAAGCTACCCATCTGTTAGTTCTTGATCCCATAGTAAAACAAGTAAAACAGTCCAGGAAAACCATATTTAAGCCATTACTGGCTGACCCAGCAGTCGAATACTTTGATGCATGCAATAGAGCATTGTTGTGCATAAAAAGGATGGTTTTCTTTAAAAATGCAGACTTTTTCCTACTCCACTGCTTGAAGAAAAGGTCTTCTAAAAAGTAGCAGTAGGTTTGAGAGTTGATTTTGAGACCATTTTCAACTCCAAAACATACAGCTAGCTTATCTTTAATAATACCAGTACCTCACCTCTGGCTTTGTTGGCATCTGAGTTAACGTGTAAGTCTGTGCCCATTAGTAATCCAGCCATGGACCAATCCATCTGGTGCATCAAGAATCACTCTCACTCGCAGTCCATAAAACCTTTGAAAAAATCTGACTTCAGATATTTCCCAGTCTTGACGTATCAACTTATGAGTCTTCTGTAGTAGTGGTTGGGTTTCCGCCTTACTTATCTTGTCCATTTCTCTGAGCACTGAACACTTTGTACTTCTGGGTACTCCAGGGAGGTTGCAGTACTGGAATATGCTAGCACTGGAGGTTAATGAGTTCCTGGTTGCTTGATGCTTGATTCTTATCAAATCTTGTTGTCACTAAATGTGTTCCTTTTTTTCGCAACAAGTATTTTGCGACCCTATTGCCCATTTGCAACAAAACTTTTGATGGTTTTGTAAACACACCCCAATTCTTAGTGTTAAATCTCTGTGTAAGACATAGCAATTTTTGACCTTTCAGAGTCCGTTTAATCTCTTTTTGTCTGAGGAAAACAAACAGCCTAATAATTCTGCACACCTTGATAAAGGGTGTTGATATCCTTAGGCCACACTCTCCCTCATTACACAAATGCACATCACCCGGTCTGCTTCGTCCATTATGCATTTACGTTTATACAGCTTGGAGTTGGAAAATCTGCATAAAAATGCTGATATAGTGAAAATACTCACTTGCCTAATTTTGCACACAGTGTAAGTTGCTTGTGGTTATCTCGATGTTTTCATTTAGTTTACTCCCAGCACAATTCAGGAAATGTTGCATAATTAAACTATGGAGATGCGTTATTCCATACCACATGCATCCATTTTATTTGATCCTGTTTGTACTTTTTATAGGGATTAGCTCAGTATTCTGTCCTCTTCTATGGTTATTATAATAGTCAAAGAACCATTGGATGGCTGCAGTTTAGGTTACCACTTTCTTACTTATTGGTTGGAATTGGCACCATTGCATACAGCTTCATGGTTGTCATTAGAACGTAAGTGTTTTTGGCATGTTTGGATTTAAAGTTCTATTTGTTTGATTGCATTTTTTTTTAGTATAACTATTATTAAAATACAGTCCATGACCAACATTAGATTTCTCTCTTGCGCTTTCGTGCTGTGTCTTTTTTAGGCCGGGATCACACATGAGAGAAACACGGCCGAGTCTCGCATGTTAATACCCAGTACTGCCACCGGCACTCGGGAGCGAAGCGTGCGGCTGTATATATTGCTATGCGGCCGCACGTTCTGATCCGAGTGCCAGCGTCAGTGCCGGGTATTAACATGCGAGACTCGGCTGTGTTTCTCGCATGTGTGATCCCGGCCTTAATCCTCTTTTCCCTTTCTGTGAATCCAGCTTCGCTGTGCTGAATGTTTGGTCCTCTTGTTATTTGCTAAAACTACATTTCCCAGCAGCATACTACTATTCCTCAGTGGTGCAGACCCCTCCTGTATAGCTCTTAGTTGTCCTACATCTTCAACTGTATTTACTGTACACACATAACGGTAACCAGAAATGTTTCATAATTGTTTTTTTTTCATTTAAAAATATAATTTCTCTCCCTGTGAAAAAAAATTATCCACAATAGGTGATCCCTTGGTTTTCTAATCTTTCATTTGCAATGCAAGTTATGGCTCATCGCTTAGCAAATCTTTTCAGTTCCTAAGCTGTGTAACCTGTCACTTTGTCTACGGCATACTTTGACACTGTTGGAGCTAGGCGAGAAAACAGTATGAGTAGGGCTACATTCACATTTTCTGAAATACAACGCATGTCTTCATTGGGTCATCCATTTTATATGGATCCTCATTGACTTTAATGGCAGAGTCTGAGTACAGGACATGCTCGGAGTTTCCCGGATCGGATGCACGGATCCATTTTTAAAACTAATGTATATATAGATCAACAAGGCTGTATGGGTCAGTGTGCTGTACAAGAAAAAAAGAGGCAGAGCTAGGTATCATATTCGAAGAAAGCAAGTATGGTGTATATACAGGTAAATAGGACCAGACTAGGGCATGCTGAGATTTTTTTCATATGGGCTTGCCATCTGTGTGAAAAATTGACAATGGGAACTATTAGATAAGCTAACAATGGGTCAGTGTGTGATCCATTAACCACATGGACCAAAAATATGTTCATCTGAAAGTACTCAATCAAGTATATGGGTTTGTGAAAAAACTTAGACAGCAGACTGATACCATCTTAGTTGTGCCCTGTCACTGTCCATTTTCACTAATTTCTTGCTAGGAGAAGGATGAGAAGCCTCCATCAATGTTTTGTGTGTGTGCAATGCAAGAAATATTTCATAGTTCTGTGATGACGCTCCAATATCTTAGTAATTACAAGAGTTCTGCATCCCTCTGTAAGGCTAGGTTCACATTAGCGTTTGTGTGCGCAGCATATCGTCTGCATGCGCAAACGAATGTCAAAACGCATACTAAGGCATATTTACGCAGTGTTTTTTGGCCTCATCATCTTACGCATGACGGCTAAAAAAAACACTGCGTTTGCATGCGTTTTTTGCATATGTTTGTGTTTATTCAGCTCATGCGTTCGGAGAATTTCCTTGACACAAGCCACACCCATTGGGCGTGTCTCATTTCCTGGACACTATTATGTGAAAAACGCATGCGTTTCGAACGCATGCTTACACATGTCCTTGTGCGCATGCGTTCCCATAGACAGTAATGCGCTTTTTTGACGCATTCATCCGCATGCGCATGAATGCACTTATTTGACAGATTTTTGCCGCTTCTAAAAATGCAGCATGATGCGTCCGCCGGACCCCACCGCACACCGAAAAACAACGCATGCATACGCTGATGCATGCGAACTGATGCAAATGCATGTCCTTCGTACACCATGTTAAAGATAGGGGAACATGATGCATACGGATTGCTGCGGATGAAACGCTGTGCAAACAGATGCAAATGTGAAACCAGCCTAAGGCTTTTTACAATTTTTGACTTTTTAGAGTCTATTAAATCTCTTTTTTGGCCCATTTTACATGAGGAAATCAAGTGGCCTAATAATTCTACACACCTTGATAAAGGGTGTTGCTATCCTTAGGCTTTATCCTCGCTCATTACACACATACTGTATGCATCACCTGATCTGCTTCATCCAATAAAAATGTAAATGTATACAGCTTGGAGTTTGAAACAATGTATGAAAATGATGATATGGTCAAAATATATACTTGCCTACTAATTCTGCTCACAGTCTATATATGGTACATTTGTTTCTTTACACAGATGTTTTTCCAATACTATCATTCATTTTTTATTGTATTTCATACTTTGCCCTGCTTTGGCATTGTCCATTCCAACACAATATTGTTCTATCTGTTTCCATTTCTAAATACATTTTCTTTGCTTTATTTAAGAATGGCCAAAAATGCTAATGATGATGGTGGAGGAGATGACAACAGTTTTAACTTTAGCTGGAAAATGTATACGAGCTGGGATTTTCTCATTGGCAACCCCGAAACGGCAGACAATAAATTTGCATCTATTACAACAAGTTTTAAAGTAAGACATTAATTACACTTCTAAGTAGTAAATCTAATGAATGTGATCTAGACTATCTTCATTTCTGTAATTACAGGATTAGAAGTAGGGAATACGTATGAAATGCAAGCTTTCAATAGTTTCAAATGGTATATTTCCGGTTTCTATGTCACCCATGGAACCTGAAAAACAACAAATAGCTGTAGTGTAGAAGCATTTTACTTATAACTGTTTATTAATCTCTTCTTGATCAGGTGATTTTAAATTTTTGCAATCTGATTTCTCCTCTTTGCATCAACATAGCCATTTGTGAAAACCAAAAACGCCAAAATAAAAAAGTAAAAAATAAATTGCAAAAATTGCATGAAGGTAGTAATAATAATAAGGGTATTTAGTTTAGTATTTAGCCTTGACGTGGTGGGATGGCTTGTACATTATTTTGATCAAAATTATGCTAACTAAATACCCTTATTATTATTACTACCTTCATGCAATTTTTGCAATTTATTTTTTAGTTTTTTATTTTAGGATATTTGTTTTGTGTTTTGATTTTGGTTTTCTCTGTGTAAAGGTCATGTGTTCATATGCATTTACATTTTGCATACACATTAATTTACTTTTTCAGCTCAGACCTAGTTTCTCATCTAACATAGCCATTTGTGTCTTGTTTTTGTGGGAAAAGTTGTAGTTTTTTAATTGCATTATTTTTATTACCATACAATTTACTGGAAAACAGGAAAAAAAATTGAAACGTGGTGAAATGGTGAAAAAAAATCACAATACCACCATGGTTTTGGGGGATTTGTTTTTGCCCTGCTCGTTGTGTGATAAAAATGATCTGGCAGTATGATTCCAATTATACTAAATTTTATTTTTTTTTTTAATTTAAGTGCTGAAAAAAAGCAAAAATTAGATAAAAATTTAATTTTGATTTGTTTCCCCGTTTGAGACCCATAATGTTTTCATTTTTTCGATAGAGCAATATGAGAGCTTGTTTTGTTCCGTGACGAGCTGATGTTTACTATTTTGAGGTGTTTATGATGATACTTGATCACTTTTTACTGCATTTTTTGGCAGAGGTGGAGCAACAGAAAAAAAAGAATCACAATTCTGGCAATTCAAATTTTTTTCACTTCAAAAGGGTTTCCTCGTGAACAAAGTACATTTTAATTATTACATCTTGGAATAAAAATAAGTTCCACAAATAGATGTGTTAAAGAAAAATGTTCCTGTGCTGAGATAATCTTATGAATGTGTCCCTGCTGTGTACTGTGTAATGGCTGTGTCTGACCATACAGGAACATGGTCTGATCCTACCATATCTCCTAGGCAAGGGGGTGGGGGAGAAAAAAAGTGGCTACAGATCTTACAACAGGGGATCACAGCTGATTCATTTTGTGAGACAAAACATTTTACTGCCTGTTTTTAAGCAATGTTGTACCTCAAAGAAAGAATCAGCTTTGATCCCCTGCTGTCATGTCTGTATACTCTTTTGGTTCCCCCCTGCCCAGGAGCTGTAGTATGATCAGACCATATTCCTGCAAGGTCAGACACAGCCATTACACAGTACACAGCAGGGGCACATTTATAAGATTATCTCAGCACAGGAACATTTTATTAAACACATCCAATTGTGGAACTTATTATTCAAATATTTATTGGTTAAAATATTAATTAAAATGATCTTTGTTTGTGGGAAAACCCCTTTAAGGCTTTTATCATATAGGCAATTTTCTATTTTGATAAATCATACTATTACGGATGTGGTGATACTAAATTTGTTTAATTTTTCTATTTCCATATTTTTAACAGGCAAAGGTGATTTGAATTTTTGCAATTTCTACTTTTGTTTTATATTTTTAAGACATTTTTCAGTACACTCCAAAGATCATCTAATTACCTCTACTATATACTGCATCTCAGTACATAACTGGGATTCACAGGAATACCAACACTGAAACAATGTAGATCTTCAGCAAAAATTCTGGCTACCATGGCAACCCATTGGCAACTCCACAATGAAACAACATGCCACCTTGATCACGTGACTAAAGTGCTGCAGTCAGAGATTGAAAATGGCATTTAAGGGGTTACAACAATCAGAGCTTGGTTTCAATCATATCTGATAGGCATTACATAACACAGCCGTATCTACTGTGTATGGTGCATGCTCAAGTCATAAACCCTTTCCATACACTGGTGAGTATGATAGGATGTATCAGTGCTTCATATGTTGGGAAAGGGTTAAAAAGACATTCCTTTTGAAAAAGGACTTGTGAGCTATTCCAACATGAGCAGTTCCTTAAGTTAGAAGTCCTACAACCCCATAGATGGCACCATAGGCTTCTACAGACTTCACATGAAGTCCAAGCATTCTAGAATTACTTTGACTCCATATGCAAATTGAGGTATGGAGTTTAAGGCTGCAGCCGAACAAATCCTGGATGAAGTGTATGTGTAACTAAGGTGACTAGCCTTGATAATGTGAAACTAGGAAAAGCAAGCTCAAACACAGTCCGGGTGTTACGAGCTGCTGAAAACAGCAGGATTGAATTGACTGCTCCCTTACCACCAGTCCCAGGACTTTGAATGGACTTTGAATGGACTATTGAAGGCAGATCAGCTACTTTAGTTGTTGTCTGTGTGGAGAGGTGGAAACATCTGTATGTTCTGACCAGTCATGTGCAGGTTCTATCAAGCTCTGTGAAAAGCTGTTTTTTTTTCCAGAACGGGGGTACTCATACTGCTGTATGGACTATTTTGTTTATTTTCACCTTTTATGCCAAGGAAAGGCTATTTTCTTTTCTATGGAGATTTATGGACTATAATAATTCTAGAAGTTTGCACCAAGATACTTTGTGCTTGTGTTTGCATCAAGCATTGACAGAGTGAGTGATCCCTTGCAGTTGGTGCTGCAAATGCGTGCAGAAATCCCAAGGATCACAGGTGATTGTGGATAAAGACTATATGTCCTGGATGAAAGCAGCTACAGAATTGCAGGCACGTTCTGAAAAAAATGGAGGAGGGAGCTGATTTAGCAGCTGGTTCAGGCTAATATCCAGCAGTAGCAATGACAGCAGCAACAGCAGACCTAGCAGGAGACCAACACACTGTTGATGCAACAGTTCCAGCTACAGCATCAACAGATCCAGCAGCAGCGACAACAGCAGCAGAATAAACTTATGGCAGAGGCTGTACTTGGCAGGGAAACTGCACCACCCCCAAAATGAGGTGATGATACATAGCAGAGCAAGATGGTAAGAGGGGCATTGCAAAAAATGACTCTGGTTGATGACATCAATGCGACCTTGTTTGAGAGAGTGCCAGACCATGAGAGAATGCCTCTGGAGCAGTGGGCGGAGGTTTGGGCACCATATTTGACTGGGGAACCACAGAAGACTTACTTTGACCTGGGTTTACAGGACACCAAGGAGTATGGGAAATTTAAGATAGAGAACTTGCCTTGGCTGGGTGTAACGCTGGCAGTGAGGGCATAGCGGGTGCACAGAGATAAGCCTGCCCAATCCAAGATGTTTGATCTTCTGCACTTGGTGAAAAAGTGGCTGCAGCAGAGAACTGTACTCCAGCACAGAGAGGAATGATGGACTGGTACATAGACTCTCTGACAAGGCCAGTTAAATGTTGGGTTTCCAAAGGAGATCTCCAAAATGCCAATGACCGGTGAGCCTGGTGGAGAGATACCAGACAGAGGAGAGTTCTTTGGGAAGTCAAGGCAGTTTAACGTCACCTTACTGAGGTTCAAAAAAAGAGGCTGACAAAAAAGAGGGGGACTAAAATCTTACCTGTGGGGTGTCCAAAGACCCAGGAGGCGTCTAAGCCATTTCCAAGACATCAGTCCCATACCGTGGTTTGCTGAAGGCATCATGCTCTTGGCTATATAGCAACCCAGTGTCCCAGGACCTCGGAGCTGAGGGACTGAAGTATAGGCCAGCGCTGCTCCTACTTTGTTTATCCTGCCTTTAGCTCTGTACCTCATCATGTTGAGGTGTCACAGATGTGCAAAGTGACAGTGCAAGTAATTGTATGTCTGGACTCTGGAAGATTAGTGACCTTGGTAAGGGCCATACTTCCACATCTGCTTGTCCCTGGGTAGGTGGGGGGCATCAGGTATATTCATGGAGACACCAAGAACTACTCTATGTCCTAGAATGACATAAAAATGAACTGCGGTTCGGTAACCCATGAACTAGGAGTCGTCAAGGACTTATTTCACCTAGTGATAATTAGACTTTACTTTGTTTTGGGCCCTGAAGGGAAATGCAGTATCGCCGACAGCCAGGTCCCAACTAAATAAAACTTGTTGAATGTTGCAGCTGGCGAGTTTCCGTTTTCTGTGCTTGCTGGCAATGAGAATGTGGAAGCAAACATTGCAGATCTAGAGGTGTCTATGGACAACTTTAGAACTGGCCAAATCATTTACTTAACTGAAAGGTGCTTTTTAGAATGTGCTGTGTTAGATCGGGTTCCTCAGGAATCGGGAGCTGACACTCAATTCCCTAATTTTACTATGAATGGGGATTTGTAATATTGTGTGGCCAAGCAAAGGGGGAAAGTGATAGAGCAGTTACTCGTGCCAGGGCCCTACAAACACAATGTATTAGACATGGCTCATACACGTGTGTTAGATGGTCATCTGGGGGTAGACAAGACAGAGGAGTTGATTATCCAAAGATTCTACTGGCCCTGGTGTCACTGAGAAATCCTGAGCTTTTGTAGGGCCTGTCTCACCTACCAACTAACCTCTCTGGTGGCTCATATCCGCAGTCACTAGTACCGTTGCCCATCATCAATGGTCCGTTTTATCACAAAGCTATGGATATAATGGGACCTTTGGTAAAGCCTGTTAATGGTTATCCTGGTGGTCTTTGAATATGCTACATGTTACCCAGAAGTGGTGCCTTTAAGAAAATCCTCCACTAAATGTATAGTTCGGGAATTGCTCCATATCTTCTCTCAGATGGGTCTGCTTAAAGAAATCCTAATGGATCAATTGACTCCATTTATCTCAATGGACATGAGAGAGTTGTGCAAAGCCCTACAAACAGTGCATGTCAGGATCTCGGGGTTACCATTCACAGATGGATGGTCTGTTGGAAGGATTTAATTAAACTCTAAAGGCAATGTTGAAAAATGTGGTGGAGAAGGACGGTCAAGACTGAGACTGTCTCCTACCATGTCTGTTATTCTCCATCAGGGAAGTCCCGCAAGTCTCTACAAGGTTTTCTCCATTTGAACAGTTGTATGGCCGATACACCCATGGACTTCTTGATGTAGAAAAATGGAGACCTTGGAAGCTGAGTCTACACCCTAAAGGAGTGTAATAGAACACATGGCTCAGATGAAATAGAGGATTGCCAATGTGATGGCAATTGTGAAGGAGCATCTTCTTAAAAACGCAAAAGGCACAACCCAGAGGTCAGCCCGAGAAAGACAGTTCAACCCTGGTGATCGGGAATTTATGCTACTACCCACAGTGGAGAGCAACTTCCTGGCAAAAAGGCAGGCAAGTTGAAAAAGTAAATTATAAAGACCACCAACCAGGGAAGAGGAACACCTATCAGGATTATGATGTCAATCTGATCAAACCTTAGCAGGATAGGCAACTTCTGGATGCTCCTGGCTTGTTAACCAGGTCCGAAGCGAACATAGAGGATGTCAAGGTGGCAGAGACCTTGTTGCGCTCCCAGAAGCAGCAGTGTCAGGAGTTTTTGCACAGAAATAGAAACTTGTTCTTGGAGCTACAGTTGTGGCCAAAAGTATTGACACCCCTGCAATTTTGTCAGATAATACTCAGTTTCTTCCTGAAAATTATTGCAAACACAAATTCTTTATTATTATTATCTTCATTTAATTTGTCTTAAATAAAAAAACACAAAAAGAATTGTCCTAAAGCCAAATTGGATATAATTCCACACCAAACATAAAAAAGAGGGTGGACAAAAGTATTGGCACTGTTCGAAAAATCATGTGATGCTTCTCTAATTTGTTTAATTACAGGCACCTGTAACTTACCTGTGGCATCTAACAGGTGTTGGCAATAACTAAATCACACTTGCAGCCAGTTGACATGGATTAAAGTTGACTCAACCTCTGTCCTGTGTCCTTGTGTGTACCACATTGAGCATGGAGAAAAGAAAGAAGACCAAAGAACTGTCTGAGGACTTGAGAAACCAAATTGTGAGGAAGCATGAGCAATCTCACGGCTACAAGTCCATCTCCAAAGACCTGAATGTTCCTGTGTCTACCTGTGCACATTGTCATCAAGAAGTTTAAAGCCCATGGCACTGTGGCTAACCTCCCTAGATTTGGACAGAAAAGAAAAATTGACAAGAGATTTCAACGCAAGATCGTGCGGATGTTGGATAAAGAACCTCGACTAACATCCAAACAAGTTCAAGCTGCCCTGCAGTCCAAGAGTACAACAGTGTCAACCCGTACTATCCGTCGGCGTCTGAATGAAAAGGGACTGTATAGTATGAGACCCAGGAAGACCCCACTTCTTACCCCGAGACATAAAAAAAGCCAGGCTGGAGTTTGCCAAAACTTACCTGAAAAAGCCTAAAACGTTTTGGAGGAATGTTCTCTGGTCAGATGAGACAAAAGTAGAGCTTTTTGGGCAAAGGCATCAACATAGAGTTTACAGGAGAAAAAAAGAGGCATTCAAAGAAAAAAACACGGTCCCTACAGTAAAACATGGCAGAGGTTCGCTGATGTTTTGGGGTTGCTTTGCTGCCTCTGGCACTGGACTGCTTGACCGTGTGCATGGCATTATGAAGTCTGAAGACTACCAACAAATTTTGCAGCATAATGTAGGGCCCAGTGTGAGAAAGCTGGGTCTCCCTCAGAGGTCATGGGTCTTCCAGCAGGACAATGACCCAAAACACACTTCAAAAAGCACTAGAAAATGGTTTGAGAGAAAGCACTGGAGACTTCTAAGATGGCCAGCAATGAGTCCAGGCCTGAATCCCATAGAACACCTGTGGAGAGATCTAAAAATGGCAGCTTGGAGAAGGCACCCTTCTAATATCAGGGACCTGGAGCAGTTTGCCAAAGAAGAATGGTCTAAAATTCCAGCAGAGCATTGTAAGAAACTCATTGATGGTTACCTGAAGCGGTTGGTCGCAGATATTTTGGCTAAAGGTTGTGCAACCAAGCATTAGGCTGAGGGTGCCAATACTTTTGTCTGGCCCATTTTTTGAGTTTTGTATGAAATGATCAATGTTTTGCTTTTTGCTTCATTCTCTTTTGTGTTTTTTCATTTAAGACAATTTAAATGAAGATAATAATACTAAAGAATTTGTGATTGCAATCAATTTCAGGAAGAAACTGAGTATTATCTGACAAAATTGCAGGGGTGTCAATACTTTTGGCCACAACTGTACGAGGGCTTAATCAGGTCATAGAGCATGAGGTCCTCACGAAGCTTCATATTTGCATCAACTTGAAACCATATCAGATTAAAGACGCCCACAGGAAGGTGATCTCAAAAAGGTGAAATGGATGCTGAAACTGGGAGTCAATGAAGAGTCCTATAGTATCAAGTCCAGTTCCATAGTGTTGGTGTCAAAGCCAGATGGGGAGTGATGCTCCTGTAATGACTACAGAAAGCTCAATGAGGTCTCTAAGTCTGTTGCCTACCCAATGCCCCGGGTGGATGAGCTCATTGAAAGACTAGGACGGGTGAGGTACCTAACCTCACTTAACCTCACAAAGGGTTATTGGCAGATCCCCCTATCCAAAGAAGCTGAGGTTTAAGATGGACTTTTCAACACCAGACATATATTGCCAATAAGAAAGGATGTCTTTCAGTTAGTAGAGGGCTCCAGTCACCTTCCAGAGAGCCAAGGATGACATCGTCATATTCAGCCAGGACTGGGGAAGTCACCTGAAAAAGTCCAGACAAAACTTGATGCTCTGAGGAAGGCCAGCTTTACCATCATCCCAAAGAAATACACCATGGGAATGGAGGAGGCCAAGGATCTGGGGTAGGTGGTGGGCAAGGACATGGTCAAAGTGCAAATAAATAAGATAGAGGCAATACAGAGTTAGCTACAACCTCTCTCAAAGAAGCAGGTCAGGGCCTTCCTAGGCATCACGGGCTATTACCAGAGCAGAGGTTTGTCCCCTGAAGGGTACAAAGTCGGCCATCGCTAAGTGGTTATGTCACGATCCATTTTTTGATTTGTGGCAGCTCTGGTTCCACTCAGTTTAATTTTTTTTCCTTTTGGACCATCGAGGGTTAATGTCAGTTTTTCCCCCGCTGGCAATCTGGTGTTACTGCAGTGCTGGTGGGTCAGCTGATGCAGGTGGTGGCCACTCCCACCATCTTTTAAAAGGTCACCTGAGGTATCAGCTGACTGTTGGTGATACAGTTCCTTTCTGGAGACAAGCCTAGCAGAAGCAGCTCTCTGGTGTCATCCATGTCTGGTGTCTGGAGTCCATTTGCTGTTGTTATCTGCGGTGTGGAGCTTAGCAGTGGTGTACATAAGCTAAGTGTGGTGTTTTTGTTGTCCCTTTGGTGTTTGTCACTTCCCCCTGTGTATATTATTCTGCAGAGGTGAGGCTAGTGCTCCTTGCTGGCCAGTGCACTAGCCAGGGCAGTAATAGGTGACTACTAGGGATGAGATATCCTGACGACTGCGAGGGGAAGGACCTGCATAGGGCGTTAGGTGAGTTCAGGGACAGGTTCAGGTTGGAGCTCAGGTGGTGATCATCTCTCATTCCCTATTGGTAGGGCCTTCCTCTCCCTAATTCTATCTCTGTTGTGGGTGTTGTGCCATTAGCTGACCCACCATCCATTGGGTCGAGTCACTCCATGACAGGTTACCAGAGGCTGAGGGGGCATTTCAGGAACTAAAACTAACCCTCTGTATTCAGCCAATATTGGTAGTACCAGACTTCAAAAAGGAGTTCATATTCCAAATGGATGCATCAGATGTCAGGATGGGCGCTGTCATGTCCCAGGAGCCAAATGTGGAAGAGCATTATTGTTAACCCTTGCTCTGCATTCCCTGCGTTACTGCATCCCGGGACCTGCTTACAAGAGTATGTAAGGTTTCAGCTGGACAAGTCCTGTATGAAGTGTATATGTTACCGAGGTGCCTCGTCTTGGTGATGTGAAAGCTGGAAAAGTAGTCTCCAGCACAGATACTGTTAAGAGTTTTTTTAATGGGCCCCAATTTCGGGTCTGGGTTTTACAAACAGATGAAAGAGCTGGGTGGTACTGGCTTCTCCCTTACCTCCGGTTTCAGGTCTTGGAATGGCCTATTTAAGGCAGATCAACTGCCTCAGATCTTTTCTTTGTGGACAGGTGGAAAAACCTTTATGTGCTGACTAGTCGTGTTCAGGTTCTATCAAGTTCTGAGGAAAGCTGTTCATTTCCTGAATAGGTGAACCCATTGTGCGCACGGACTGTTTTGTTTATTTTAAACTTTTATGCCAAAGATAGTTTATTTTCTTTTCTATGGAGATTTGTGGTATTTAACCTATTCACAATGTATGACGTATATATTTACGATGTATGTCGTGCCCCTGACTTTGATGTGGGTTCACACTCTGAGCTCGCATCTTTCCCACAGCCCAAGGTTGTTAACCAGTTGTTAACCAGTTAAATCCTGCTGTCAATCACTAACAGTGTGATTTAAGACATGCCAGTCAGAATTGCGTTGTTCATCCTGCCCATTGGTGCTACTGTCACGTGATCATGCGACGCCGATTGGTTGTCATGACAACCAAGGGTCTGCTGATGACCCCCGTGGCTATCATTGCAATACTTCTGTTAACACTTGCTCATGGCTAGCATTCATAGAAAATCACTATTTCTGCTACACATAGCTGAAACACTGCCATGTATAGCACAAATCACCCCACTTTTGCCCCATTAAAAATAAAACATTTAATTACAAATAAAAAATACACATATTTGGTATCGTTGCATTCGGAAATATCAGATCTATCAAAATATAAATACTGTAAATCCGATCGGTAAACAGCGTAACAAGAAAAAAATTGAGACTCCACAATTACATTTTTTTGGACTCGGTGACATCGCAATAAAATGCAAAAAGGGGAGATCAAACATTGTATCTACCGCAAAGTAATATTGCAATATAAAATGAAATAAAAACATCAGCTCAGCGCACAAAAATGAGCCCTCACCCTTCCCCATTTCCTGAAAAATGAAAATGTTACGGGTCTCAGAAAATGGCCACAAAATCAAAAAAAGTTTTCATGCAACTTTCCACATTTTTTTTTCACCACTTAAATAAAAAAAACTATACGTGTTTGGTATCTGCTTACTTGTACTGACCTAGAGAATCAAATTGCCAGGTCAGTTTTACCATATAGTGAAAATGGGAAGTAAAGAAAACAAAACAACAACTGTGCAATTGCACTTTTTTTGCAATTTCACCGCACTTGAAATTTTCTTCCTGTTTTCCAGTGCATTATATGGTAAAATTAATGCTGTAATTCAAAAACACAACCCATCCTGCAATAAACAAGCTCTCATACAGCTATATTGATGGAAAAATAGAAAGGTTATGGCTTATAGAAGTAAGGACGGAAAAAACAAAAATGAAAAAATGGAAAAATAGCTTGGTATGCATTGTCCCCTCATCCCTGTCCTGGTATGCATGGCTTCTCTGTCCCTGTATGTATGGCTCCCCCTTCCCTGTCATTGTATGCATGGCTCCCCCGTCCTTGTCGTTGTACGCATGGTTCCCCCATCCCTGTATGCATGGCTCCCTTGTCCCTGTCATTGTATGCATGGCTCCCTGGTCCCTGTCATTGTATGCATGGCTCCCCAGTCCCTGTTGTTGTATGCCTGGCTCCCCAGTCCATGTCGTTGTATGCATTGCTCCCTGGTCCCTGTCGTTGTACGCATGGTTCCCCCATCACTGCATGCATGGCTCCCTGGTTCCTGTCATTGTATGCATGGCTCCCTGGTCCCTGTCATTGTATGCATGGCTCCCTAGTCCCTGTCGTTGTATACATGGCTCCCCAGTTCATGTCGTTGTATGCATGGCTCCCTGGTCCCTGTCGTTGTACGCATGGTTCCCCCATCCCTGTATGCATGGCTCCCTGGTCCCTGTCATTGTATGCATGGCTCCCCAGTCCCTGTTGTTGTATGCATGGCTCCCCAGTCCATGTCGTTGTATGCATGACTCCCCGGTCCCTGTCGTATGCATGTTTCATATTAAAAAAACAAAAACATCCTACTCACCTTCCTGCGCGCCCTGATGTATCTCGTTCCAGCACCAGCAGCTCTTCCTGTACCAAGCGATCAGGTGGCCCTGCTCATTAAGGTAATGAATATTCCCTCCACGCTTATGGGAGTGGAGAGGCGTGCATATTCATTACTTTAATGATCGGGGCCATGTGATCGCTCGGCACAGGAAAAGCTGCCGGCGCCGGGACCAACGAGATGCAGCGAGGGGCGAGCAGGAAGGTGAGTGGGATGTCTTCTGGAAGCCGGCGGCTGCTGGTGTCACTGTGTGCACTGTAAGATAAATTAATATTCATTTCTCTTTAGCAGTGGACACAGTGACACCTGCAGCCGCCGGCTCCTGCCTCCTGTGACCCGCTGTTCCACTGCTCCCCCTCCTCCACCAGCCGTCTGGGATAACTGACTCGTGTATAAGCTGAGGGGGGGGTGTTTTCAGCACAAAAAAAAGTGCTGAAAAACTCTTATACACGAGTATATATAGTAACTATTTTGATTTAATTTCACTTCTTTTACAGGAATCAATCCTAGAAGAACAAGAAAACAGGAAAGAAGAAAACATTCATTTAGTGCGATTTCTCCGTGTTCTTGCAAACTTCCTAGTACTGTGTACACTGGCTGGAAGTGGTTATCTCATTTATTTTGTTGTACGTAGATCTCAGCAATTTGCTTTGGAAGGTCTGGAAAACTATGGTTGGTGGGAAAGAAATGAAGTTAGTATCATTGTAAAATATTCTATGTCAACTGTTGCTAAGCATGATAGTGTTGCATGTTACAAGAAATAAAATATGTAAACAGCCTCTTCATTGAAGAAGAGGACTTGAACTCTAGTGCCACCTGTGTGGCTGGTGCCAGATGTCTGGGCCCAATGATTAATTAGCCCACCTTTATATAGTTTTTGGACTGTCTGGAAAAGTATCTTTTTTTCTGAGCAAGCTCAGTGCAAAAAGTGGATTCCGCCTACGGATTCCGCTAACTAGCTGCTCCGCCGCCTATAGGCAGCCATTCTATCAAATGGTGGACGACAGCGGATCCGCCGTCTCCCGCCATTTTGACGGCGCCAAATAACGTTGCAAAGTCCGTTCACCTCAGACAGAATCCGCCAAAAATCTGGCGGATCCGCCGAATAGCGGACATAACGGACGACCATCCAACAAAATCCGCCACTAAAGTATCTCAATGGAAAAAAACGGCGGATCCGCCACAAGAAAAGCGCATCCACCATTTTCAAATTTTGGTGGATTTTGACTGATGGTGAAAAACTGATGTGTGAAACAGGCCTTAAGCAGTGGGGAGCCAGCTGTCAATCAGCCTGCCGTCAGCTGTCACACCCTGTCAGGAAAGCCAAGTGGAAAAACAGCCTTCGCTCTGTTGGCATGGCATCAGCAGAAGTTGCTAAATCGCTTCCACAGAGCACAACAGACAATTTCATTTTTTTTGCAAAATATCCCTTTTAAAAGGATCACCAAAGCATATTGCACACAGCAGAATTATGGACTGTCCATAGATATACAGGGACATATGGGTCGCCCTCCCAGGGCTGTGGGGTACTCGGTACCGGGCTGGTGTCAGGGGGAAATGTGTCACAGCAGCGGTGACCCGGTCCGTGGCCCTGGGCACCCAAATCAATGGTGGTTTATGATATAGTTTATGTGATAGTTCGTGACGCCACCTGTGGTGCTTGGCAAGCAAGATGTTAAGCCAACGCTGCGTGCAGATCCTCTGGGGCTGATGGTGTGTTGCAGCAAAGATGGTGCTTCAGGGGCACCACATACCCCCCCCCATTAAACACAGCATGTCCGTGGGCTGCAAGACAACAAAGTTGACAATACAGGAACATACAAAAATTTTTATAATGCTGCATAAATATTTCTTAAACTAAACTTCCTAGTATAAGAAGTACTTATTCTTGAACATTACAAACAATTCTTACTTAACTATCTAAATTTCAAGTCAAAAAGTGCAATTTTTCATTCTAAGTGCCATTATCTGTGACTCACTATCACTTCAGTATTATTCAGCTTTTCCTTCTCTAGTACATGTTTCTTTTATCATTTTACTCTCTTCTAGACGCAAGACGCTGACTGCAAGTACCTGGTCCGTCACCTGTCTACTTTCAATTCTTTATTCTTAATTCTGTATCAAAACATTCTCAATTCTCTGTAAAAGCCATTTCTCAGTTACTAATACTCTTATAAAACACATTATCAACAATAAAACATTTCAAAGATTCTTGTAAGTGCTGGACACTGCTCCCAGCCAGGATTTCTTGCAGTGTCCTTTGAGGTAGACATCATCTTCAAAAAGTGTCCATGCAAAGCATCATTTTTGCAAAGTGTCCTTATGTAAAATCTTGAAATCATCTTCGCAAAGTGTCTTTATGTAAAACCAAGAGAAAGCACCTAAAGAGGTGCAAACTATTTACAAGAGAGTTTGTGATACACTCCAAGTTCATGATCACTGTAGTTCAAAATTGAAGAACGTTGCCCCTACATTAGGCAACAAAAGTGCTACCAGAAAAACATGACAGCAACAAAAATATAAACAGGCACAACAGTGCAAACAAACCCTCCTGGGTACGAGATTTTGAAAATTTTCTAATTGTGGTCCCCTCCTTGGGTTCTGGAAGCCGAAATGGAACTGTTACCAGATGTGAAGTATTCATTGGCCATCTTCAAGTATTCCTCTTCCCAAGGTGTCAAGTTGGGGACTTTTGGCTTAGGCTGCCGGGTTGGGGCCGATGCAAGGGCAGCCGGCTTCCTGGGAGCAGGTGCCTGAACAGGCTGGGTGACAACCCTGGGTGAAGGGACAGCAGGTGGCTTCAGCTTGTATCTCTCGAGAAGCTCCGTTGGGATATGGCGTATATTCAGGGCATACCACCCCCTGAGTCCTTCATGCCGGGTGACTGTTACATACTCCCTAGGTTGCAGATTCCTATCAGGATGCCCCTTCCTCAGATGGGGCTCCATGTCCCGCCGGCTGAAGAAGAGATCACTTATTCTTTTGGGGTCTGCAATGAACCCGAAACCCTTCTCCTGGTTCACATTCAAAACCTGCCCCCAGCCAAGTGCATCCCGGGGCCCGTAATGACCAGCATGGGCCATCTCCTTTCTGGCTAGATCTGCGCCTAGTATTGCTAGCCGGTGCTGCTCCCTCTCCCGGTATTTGGCTGCCAGTTGCCGGATGGTAGCCTAGCAACTAGCCCAGTTCTCATCTTCCTCCCGCTCCTCCCGGGACCTCTCCAAACTGGTCTTACTCCGCTTCGCCACCGTCGAGGGTCCTGATGTTTCCCCCTGGGGACAGTCATCCCGGTCCCAGACCAGGTCTAGCATGACCTGGCCAGCCGCTGCAACCGTGGTACACCCCAGGGCCCTCCCAGGTGGAGGGACATCTGACGTACCTGTGGCCTCCTGGCGGTGCGGCCTCTGCTCCAGTGCAGGCTTGACCACTGAAATGGTCAGTCTGGGTGCCAGCAGTGGTGATGCTGATGGCGGCTCCGGGTCCGCGGGGGCTTCAGTAGGGACGTGTGCAGCCGCGACAGGTCCGGGCAGGAGCTCGGCCTCGGCTCCCGGGGTCTCCGGTGACTTTTTCAGACAAGCGGCATCGGCCGCACGGACCACGTGAAAGTATAGATCAGCGCTGCCTGAGGACAGTCCGGTGCAGCGGTAGCAGGTACCGGTGGTGCGGGTACCGCAGGCATAGGCCCCTCCTGGGCATGTTGCCGATTCAGCCTCTCCAAGGCCTCCTGTCTCTGCTGCAGCCGGGTGGTCAGCTCGACTATTTCCTCTTCCAGCTGCCGGCGGTTCATCCCGGAGATCAGGTTGGAGCCGTCAGCCATGGCGCCCGGGAGATCCGTTTCTCCATGCTCCACAGGCCTCCTTCCCTCTCTCTCCAAAATGGCGTTCTGGCGTTCTTCTTCCTGCCTTGGCCCCTTTCCCGCCACTGGCTTCTTCTGCCCCTCCTTCCGGGGGCAGCATCTTCTTCCAGCGCCTCCATACCAAGCCAGTATATGAACCCCTTGGGGGGTGGGCCATGTCGCTGCCATAGAATCATAGAATCGTAGAGTTGGAAGGGACCTCCTGGGCCATCTGGTCCAACCCCCTGCTCAAAGCAGGATTCGCTAAATCATCCCACTCAGATGTCTGTCCAGCCTCTGTTTGAAGACTTCCATTGAAGGAGAACTCACCACTTCTCGTGGCAGCCTGTTCCACTCATTGATCACTCTAACTGTCAAAAAGTTTTTTCTAATATCTAATCTGTGTCTCTTCCCATTCAGTTTCATCCCATTGCTTCTAGTCTTTCCTTGTGCAAATGAGAATAAAGTTGATCCTTCTACAATGTGACAGCCCTTTAGATATTTGTAGACAGCTATTAAGTCTCCTCTCAGTCTTCTCTTTTGCAAACTAAACATTCCCAAATCCTGCAACCTTTCCTCATAAGACAGGGTTTGCAGACCGGTCACCATTCTGGTCGCTCTTTTCTGAACTTGCTCCAGTTTGTTGATGTCTTTTTTAAAATGTGGTGCCCAAAACTGGACACAATATTCCAGATGAGGTCTGACCAAAGAGGAGTAGAGGGAAATAATGACTTCACGTGATCTAGACTGTATGCTTCTGTTAATACATCCTAGAATTGCATTTGCCTTTTTTGCTGCTGCATCACACTGTTGACTCATATTCAGTCTGTGATCTATTAGTATACCCAAGTCTTTTTCACATGTGCTGTCACTTAGCCCTATTCCTCCCATTCTATATATGCTTTTTTCATTTTTATTGCCCAGATGTAGTACTTTGCATTTCTCCCTGTTAAAAACCATTCTGTTAGTTGCTGCCCACTTCTCCAGTTTATTTAAATCTTTTTGAATCCTCTCTCTCTCTTCTCTAGTATTAGCTATCCCTCCTAGCTTTGTGTCATCAGCAAATTTAATCAGTTTACCCTTAATTCCTTCATCTAAATCGTTGATAAAGATGTTGAACAATACAGGGCCCAGGACAGAGCCCTGTGGTACCCCACTTGAGACATTCTTCCAACTGGATGTGCAGCCATTTACGACCACTCTTTGGGTCCGATCACTAAGCCAGTTATGAATCCACCTAACAGTTGCCTTGTCCATTCCATACTTAGTCATTTTTTCAATAAGGATTGTATGAGAGACTTTGTCAAATGCTTTGCTGAAGTCAAGATATACTATATCTACAGCATTTCCTTGATCCACCCAATCAGTGATACCGTCATAGAAGGAAATTAAGTTAGTCTGACATGACTTATTAGTTACAAACCCATGCTGACTCTGTTTAATCACTTCATTCTTATCCAGGTATTGACATACATCTTGTTTAATAATTTGTTCAAAGATCTTTCCTGGTATAGAAGTCAGACTCACCGGCCTATAGTTGCCTGGGTCCACCTTCTTCCCCTTTTTGAAGATAGGAACAACATTTGCTCTTCTCCAGTCTTCTGGCACTTCTCCTGTTCTCCAAGAATTTTCAAAGATTATGGAGAGGGGTTCAAAAATTTCTTCTGCTATCTCCTTCAGTACTCTGGGGTGTAATTCATCTGGACCTGGAGACTTGAATTCATTTAGGTTAGCTAAGTGTTTCCTCACTATCTTTCTGTTTATAGATATCCTGGATTCTTCTATTCCCTTAATAGGACAGTGAATAACAGTTGATGTTGCATTTCCTTTCTGAGAGAAAACAGATGCAAAATAGGAATTTAAAAGTTCAGCCTTCTCAACATCCTGTCTTACCATTTCATCATTTTCATCCTGTAAAAATCCTATAGCATCTTTGACTTTTCTTTTACTTTTGACATATCCCCAAAATCCTTTATTATTGCTTTTGACATCTCTTGCAAGCCTCAGTTCATTTTCAGCTTTAGATAATCTGATTTGTGCCCTGCAGGTTCTGCAGACAGCATTATATTCTTCTTTAGATATGCCTCCCTCTTTCCATTTTATAAACATTTTTTTCTTCCTTTTTAGCATGTGCTTAAGTTCTGTGTTCATCCATCCTGGTTTCCTTAAATGCTTCCTATTCTTCCCTCTTTTCGGAATTGTTAACAACTGTGCTTTGAGAATTTCATTTTTCAAGATTTCCCATCCTTCCTGGACATTTTTGTCTTTAAGGATATCCAGCCATTGGATCCCTCCAATTCTCTTTCTGAATCCCTTAAAATCTGCCTTTCTGAAATCTAACCTTGACGTCTGAGTCTTCACAGGTCTTCCACCTCTAGTAATCCAAAATTCTAAAATAGCATGGTCGCTACCTCCTAGGGTCCCAGCCACTTTTACCTCCTCAACCATTTCCTCCCTGTTTATAAGGATTAGATCCAAGGTAGCAGTTCCCCTTGTTTTCTCCCTTACCTTTTGGAAGATAAAGTTGTCAGCAAGAGAGGATAAGAATTTCCTTGACCTGTTAGTTTTGCCTGAGAGAGATTCCCAACAAATGTCTGGATAGTTGAAATCTCCCATGACAACTATGTCATATTTTTTGGAGAACTTGGCCATCTGATGCATAAAGAGTTCATCTATATCTTCGGCTTGCACAGGCGGCCTGTAGTAAATGCCTACAATGGTGTCCTTTCCATTGTTCTGTCCTTGTATTCTTACCCAAACAGTTTCCACAGAACTCCCAGTCTCTGAAGCTTCAATCTCTGTGCAGATATACGCGTTTCGAACATACAATGCGACACCCCCTCCTCGTTTATCAAGTCTGTTTCTTGCAAATAAGTTGTATCCTTCTAGTCTTGTATTCCAATCATGTGTATTGTTCCACCAAGTTTCAGTGATTCCAATTACATCATATTTCTGTTCCTGTGTTAGTAGTTCCAATTCTCCTTGTTTGTTGCCCATGCTTTGTGCATTAGTATAGAAACATTTTAGTTTGTGATTGGTTTCTCTTTCTCCAATATGTTTATTAATTAGATTCTTTCGTCTTTGTTCTTCCTTTCCACTTCTAATAGCAGAGTTCTCAATAGCATTTGTCAGGTGTATGGCTTTTTCTGGTCTTTTGCTTCCCTTCCCATGTTGTTCTAGTTTAAAGCTCTCCTTACAAGTGTAGCAAGGCGACTTCCAAATACATGCTTTCCAGTCTTCGTAAGGTGCACCCCATCTCTAGCAAGTAGTCCATCGTATAAGTAGTTCACTCCGTGATCCAGAAATCCAAATCGTTGCTGACGGCACCATCGACGTAGCCAGTTGTTCACCTGCAGAATCTTATTCCACCTCCTTGTTCCATGGCCATCCACTGGGAGGATGGAAGAGAAGACCACCTGCGCTCCCAGTTCTTTCACTTTCTTGCCTAAGTCTTCAAAGTCTCTGCAGATGATTTCCAGGTCGTTTCTTGCGGTGTCATTTGTCCCCACATGTAGTAGCAGGAATGGGTAGTCATCTGTAGGTCTGAAGAGTCCTGATATCCTGTCAGACACATCTTTAATTTTTGCACCTGGAAGACAGCACATTTCTCTTGTAGTTATATCCGGTCTGCAGATAGCGGCCTCTGTTCCTCTCAGCAGGGAATCCCCCATGACCACCACTCTCCGTTTCTTCTTCACAACATTTTTCTTTCTCCATCCAGGAGGACTCTGAGGGCGTACAAGGTTGCTGTTTGTTGGCAAAGTCTTATCCTGATGTATTTCTTCATCGTTTTCCTGCGTGAGAGCCTGGTACTGGTTCCTGAGCAGTATGGGTGCTGACTGCCTCCTGATCCTCCTGCTTCTCTGGGTCACATGTCTCCATTCCTCTGTTTCTTCAGGTGCACTTCGAATTTCTTCTCTTTCTGTAACATGAAGAGATAATTCTGCTCTGTCCAAGAACTCTTCACCTTCCTTAATGATCTTCAACGTAGCTAACCTCTCTTCGAGATTTTGCAACTTTTCCTCCAACAGGGACACAAGCTTGCATTTGTGGCATGTGAAGTTTGGCTTTTCCACTGGTAAATCTGTGAACATGTAGCAAGAAATGCAGCTCACCAAATGGCTCCTGGCCTCTTCCATCTTGAGATTTCTTAAAAACGATGAAAGATGAGCCAAATTTCCTCTTTTCAGCTGCAACGGCCAAAACCCAGTGATCGTTGAGCTCACGGAGACTCTTCACTTATCCCAGAAGGCACTGGGAATATGCAAATGATCTCCTCAAGACTCTTCCCCTGGTTTTCCGATTTCCTCTTTTCAGCTGCAACGGCCAAAACCCAGTGATCGTTGAGCTCGCGGAGACTCTTCACTTATCCCAGAAGGCACTGGGAATATGCAAATGATCTCCTCAAGACTCTTCCCCTGGTTTTCCGATTTCCTCTTTTCAGCTGCAACGGCCAAAACCCAGTGATCGTTGAGCTCGCGGAGACTCTTCACTTATCCCAGAAGGCACTGGGAATATGCAAATGATCTCCTCAAGACTCTTCCCCTGGTTTTCCGATTTCCTCTTTTCAGCTGCAATGGCCAAAACCCAGTGATCGTTGAGCTCGCGGAGACTCTTCACTTATCCCAGAAGGCACTGGGAATATGCAAATGATCTCCTCAAGACTCTTCCCCTGGTTTTCCGATTTCCTCTTTTCAGCTGCAACGGCCAAAACCCAGTGATCGTTGAGCTCGCGGAGACTCTTCACTTATCCCAGAAGGCACTGGGAATATGCAAATGATCTCCTCAAGACTCTTCCCCTGGTTTTCCGATTTCCTCTTTTCAGCTGCAACGGCCAAAACCCAGTGATTGTTGAGCTCGCGGAGACTCTTCACTTATCCCAGAAGGCACTGGGAATATGCAAATGATCTCCTCAAGACTCTTCCCCTGGTTTTCCGATTTCCTCTTTTCAGCTGCAACGGCCAAAACCCAGTGATCGTTGAGCTCGCGGAGACTCTTCACTTATCCCAGAAGGCACTGGGAATATGCAAATGATCTCCTCAAGACTCTTCCCCTGGTTTTCCGATTTCCTCTTTTCAGCTGCAACGGCCAAAACCCAGTGATCGTTGAGCTCGCGGAGACTCTTCACTTATCCCAGAAGGCACTGGGAATATGCAAATGATCTCCTCAAGACTCTTCCCCTGGTTTTCCGATTTCCTCTTTTCAGCTGCAACGGCCAAAACCCAGTGATCGTTGAGCTCGCGGAGACTCTTCACTTATCCCAGAAGGCACTGGGAATATGCAAATGATCTCCTCAAGACTCTTCCCCTGGTCACATAGTAATTCAGGCAGGGAAGGCCCAATACTCTTCGTGGTCTTTTCCTAGGACCTCCCATCTCTTCACGCCCTTCTTCTCCCCGCCAGCGGCCATTTCTAATGTCCATTTTACAGTCTATTAAATTGAGTCTTCTGCACATTTTCAAAAGTTCAAAGTCTCACACATTTCAGGCGCACAGAACCCGATGGTATCGGGTCTCGTCATCCTGTTCGTGATGCCAAATTTGGGTCACCCTCCCAGGGCTGTGGGGTACTCGGTACCGGGCCGGTGTCAGGGGGAAATGTGTCACAGCAGCGGTGACCCGGTCCGTGACCCTGGGCGCCCAAATCATTGGTGGTTTGTGATATAGTTTATGTGATAGTTCGTGACGCCACCTGTGGTGCTTGGCAAGCAAGATGTTAAGCCAACGCTGCGTGCAGATCCTCTGGGGCTGATGGTGTGTTGCAGCAAAGATGCTGTAGCTCCCCACAGGTGAAGCTGTAACCCCAGGGCAGTGTAATTGCGATAGATGAGGATAGGAGCAGGCAGTATGAGGAATGCTGGTACTCAGATGTAGCGGTGCTGATGGTGTTAGCGCACAAATGAATGGAAGACACCAGGTCTTGCAGTTCCAAAGCTTTACTCACAGTCTGTGGTACACACTGGTGCCAGCCTCCGTGCCATGTCCTCCAGGGCAGAGACTCAATCAACCTCCCGGGCAAGTCAGGATTCTCCTCTCCAACACTCCACCAACATGTACCTTTCCTGAACGACTCCTCTAATGCGCCTTAAGGTGTGGAGAGCTCTAGTACCATGGTACTCTGAAGTTCCTCCTGTCAGATGTTCCTAACAACTCTACTCATATGGCAGACAGCTGTAGCCTCTTTCGAGGACTCCCTTCTCCGGAGTCCTGGCTCTCTATTCAGTTGCTGTTGTGCCCCAAGTCTTAGATGTGAGTAGTGCATTTACAGCCAACTACTCCACTGGTGTCTGCTGCAGAACCATAAGTGTCTATACAACCTCGGGGACTGGGCCCCGGCCTTGCGCTGAGAACCTATAGGCAGGGTTCCTTTTCCAACCCACGTCTCCTCTCTGTTCTCCTACTCCTTTGTTCCGCACTGTTCTTTCTCTCTTTTATGGAAGCTTAGGTTGCAGTTCTACATCCTTCTCCTTCTGTTCCTTTCCCGTGCCAGCTGGCTCAGATCACTGAGGCAGCTGCAGCACTTCTTCTCCTCGGACCCGTCCTCAGACTCTCCTGACGGACTGTCCTTCTCTCGCCTGACCTCCCGTCAGACTGACCTCCCAGACTGAACCTGTAATTCTAAACCTTTCCAAACTTTTATATGAATCTCAACTCCACCCACCTCCCAGCACATCCAGTGTTCCAAGCAGGGAACCACCAGAGGTGCTCTGCTACTCTCTAAGCACTGAGCCGCAATATGATTGTGCAGAACTACCCTGTTGAGTGGGGTGCGACTGTTGGAGTGTGGAAAGGAGCTCCCAACTTACCTAGGTGGTGGGGCACTACACCTTAGGAGAAGGTGCAGTACCTCTGTGGCGCCTGAGCCTCAGGGGCGCCACACATATATTACGGAGCCATAGATATTCTATATGACACAGTTTAGTGGCTTTTTTTTAGGGTGAACCTCTCAGTGGAGCATGCCGCATTTTATTGTGTTAGAGACCTACAAAGTTTAGTATGATCCTGTGGATTTCTATTAGTGTTGGACTTTAACACTGTACAACATGGAGGATTAACTTTCTAGTAATATAGTTATACCCATTGTCCATAGGCAGATTAACCTGAAAAACATGCAAGTAAAACTGATTAACCTGACATAATTTTCTCCCTCACAAAATATTGAAATTTATAGAATACCGTTTCTGTTCTGGGGCTTGGAATCACTGCAGTCATTCATTGTGGCAGAAGCCAATGACCAATGTCATGTTACAGGTGCTTCTCACAAAAATCATTTTTTAAGCTGGTGTTATAAAGTATTATAATTTACTGAGGTAATGATTTGGGGTTTTCATTGGCTGTAAGCCATAATCATCAACATTAGCAGAAATAAACACATGAAATAGATCACTCTGTTTGTAATGACTCTATATAATATGAGCTTCACTTTTTGTATTGAAGAACTGAAATTAATTCACTTGTTGATGATATTATAATTTTTTGAGAAGCACCTGTAGATGTCGAATTATGCTTTTTGTCATGTGATAGCTCAACACCATGTTATCTGAGTCAAATAAACCTGTGCTAGATCTGTAGTAATTTAAATGAAAACCTTGATGATAAGGAGTGTGGAACTTCTTGTTTTGGCAGGTGAACACTGTCATGTCTCTGTTAGGAATGTTTTGCCCAACAATGTTCGATGTTGTCAGCGGATTAGAAAACTACCACCCTCGTATAGCTCTAAGATGGCAACTGGGCCGCATATTTGCCCTATTTTTGGGAAACCTTTACACATTCCTTATTGCTCTGATGGATGAAATAAATCTTAAGGTACAATGAATATCAATTCCTAGAGTGCAATGCTGTATTCAATTGCTTTTTACAAAACATATCAATTTTTTTCTCATTTTTCTAGCGACAAGAAGAAAAGATTGTTCAACATAATATGACACTATGGTATGCCAATCTTTTTAATGGGTCATATTCAGAAAATTCAACTGGCCAGTTTCAGGTTGACCCATCAGATGTTCCTAGGGGACCTTGCTGGGAGACGATGGTGGGCCAGGTTAGTGAATATAAAAGGTGGAATGTGTTTAGCTTAATCAATTATTTGTGAATCAACAATAGTAGATTAATGGAAATAATATAATGCACAGGTGTGAGAGCTCCCTGAAGTTAGAAAACTGGCATTGTCTGATGTTTGTGACTAGTTTGTTTGTTTGTACATTACTTTTGCATTGGTGTACTGGCTTATACATGTTTTTCTTTACTTATATGTGAATATTTACATACCCTGCTTTGTATACTTAGTGAGTATTGTTAGAATTGTCAGTCTTAATTGCTTCAACAAACAGTACGGTTAAAAAGTTTTAATGTACTGTCACACTTAGCGATGCACCAGCGATCCCGACAACGATATGACCCGGTCAGGATCGCTGGTGCATCGCTAAGTGGTCGCTACTGAGCTGTCAAACAGGCAGATCTCACCAGCGACATAGCA
Organism: Dendrobates tinctorius; assembly: GCF_039654945.1. Classification (NCBI taxonomy): domain Eukaryota; kingdom Metazoa; phylum Chordata; class Amphibia; order Anura; family Dendrobatidae; genus Dendrobates; species Dendrobates tinctorius. Next base: position 14,423,072 of record NW_027361802.1, read on the forward strand.
GCGGTCGGGGGTCGCTACTTACCTGTCAGACGAGGCGATGAAGACGTCCTCCCGCCCGCGTCCACGCGTCGCTCATCGCCACAGCAGGAAGCCCAGCAGGAAGCTGACGACGAGAAACGGCCCAGGCCGTTCTAGTGCTATTGGGTCGCCCTCACACCCAGGGCTGTGGGGTACTCGGTAGCGGGTCCAATGAGCTTCAATGGGAGATGTCACGGCAGCTGTGACCCGGCCCGTGGCCCTTGGCGCCCATTGTAAAAGGGGTTGTTTCAGTGTGCTTATGCTGATGAAAGTTTATAAGTGATTTGTGACGCCACCTGTGGTGTTCGGCAATGAAGATGTAAGCCAACACTGCAGACAGTAGTCCCAGGGCAGATTAGGTGAAGTGACACGTAGACGGTGTAGTGTCAGGCGCAAGGGATGTAGTGGTGCTGGGCAGGTTGGCGCAGGAATAAGTGGAGGACACCAGGGCATGTAGTTCCAAAGCTTTACTCACTGTCTGTTGTGCAAACAGGTGCCAACCTCCGTGCCATGTCCTCTGGGTCAGGGACTCAGTCAACCTCCAGCCAAGATGGAATACTCCTTTCCAACACTCTGCCAACATTTGCCTTTCTGAACATGTCCTCTTATAGCGCCTTTAAATAAAGTACTCCTAGTACTGAGTTACACTGGAGTTCCTCCTGTCCAATGTTCTTATGAACTCTACTTGTACGCAGACAGCTGTAGCCTGCTTTGGGGACTTCTTGCTACTAAGTCCCCACTCACTATCCAGTTGCTGTTGTGCCCCCAAGTCTTGTGTGGGAATAAAGTGGTCACTACTTCTATTCCTCCGGTGTCTGCTGCAGGACCATTAGTATCCATACAACCTCGGGGACCGGGCCCCGGCCTTGCGCTTGGAACTTCTAGGAAGGGTTCTCTTCTAACCCACGTCCTCTGTCCCTTTTACTCCTCACATTCCATACTAATCTTTCTTCCTATGGAGAATCAGGTTTTCAGTGTACATTGCTCTCTCTTTCTCCCTTTCCCGTGCCAGCAGACCAAGGTCACTGGGATCTGCTGCAGCACTTCCATCCATCTATCCCTCTCTCCAGGGATCTTCTCTACAACTCTCGAACCAACTGAACTATTGTCCTAAACTCTTCCCGCTCTTTGTAATGTAATCTAATGCCACCCACCTCCCAGCACGTTTCGTGTTCCAAGCAGGGAGCCACCAATGGGTGCTTTGCTATAATCCAAGCAGGGAGCCGCCGAAGGTGCTTTGCTAAACTACTTTGTGGTGTGGGTTGCAGGTGTTGGAGCGTGGTCAGGAGTCTCCACCTTACCTGGATGGTGGGATACCACATCTCAGGAGGAGGTGCAGTACCTCTGTGGCGACTGAGCCTCAGGGGCACCACACTATCAGGGATAACCAGCGGGGGAGCCAGTCGGAGGTAAGTATCACACTGTTATGATTGAGTCACCGAGGAGGAAAAAACAGAACACAAGCTCAGCCCAGAAAAACAGAGAGGTTGGAAACTAGCGGATTGCAGACCCCTAATCCTATCAGACAACTAGCAGTAGCCGTGGAGTGTTGCTACGGTGATCCTAGACACCTCGTCACAGCCGGAGATCTACATAAGCCTAAAGAGAGAAAAGGGAAAAACTGACTGCCCCAGAGCAGACCCCAAAGCAATAGGCAGCCCCCAACATATAATGACGGTGAAGCAAGATGAAAACACTAACACAGATAGAAAGATAGGTTGAGCAAACGATGGGGCCCAAGCTAACTAAAAAGGACAGGATAGAAAAGCTGCTGTCTGCAATCCGAGAAAACCCTGCTAAAAAATATTACCAACACAACTGATAGGAAAAAGGACCCTGAAGTCACTAGACTTCAAACACTATATCAGTACTCAGAATATTCTGGAAGCAGAGCAAAAGAGAACACTGATCAAGGAAAAAGAATCCAGCACACCCCCGTCCGGGGATGGCTGAACTCCAAAAAACAAGGTAAACAAAACCAAAACTAATAAGTTCAATAGCAGAGCAAAAGCTTATCTTTGGGAAGCAGGAATCAGACTGATCTCCAAGAATCCAGCAGAGAAATCACCAGCAACTCAGAAGGGCGTCGGCTGCCTTATATCCAGTCAGAAGTTCCCGTTACCCAGTCACCCTCCACCTGATCAGGTGTTTGGTAATCAGCCTCACTACCTTTCTTCACCAGAAGAGGGAGATCCTCGGACACAAAAGATGAATGAACAGATGAGCTCACAACAGTACCTCCCCCTTGAGGAGGGGTCACCGAACCCTCATCCAAGCCACTAGGCCGATCAGGATGAGCTCGATGAAAAGCACGCACCAATCTTTCAGCATGAATATCCGAGGCAGAGACCCAGGAATTATCCTCCTGACCATAACCCTTCCATTTAACCAAATACTGGAGTCTCCGTCTAGCCAGACGGGAATCCAGTATCTTCTCTACCTCATATTCCATGTTACCTTCAACCAACACAGGGTCAGGAGGTGCCGCCATAGGAACCACTGGTTCAACAAACCTCTTCAACAAGGACTTATGAAACACATTATGAATCTTAAATGTGACAGGAAGAGCCAACCGAAAAGAGACATTATTAATAATCTCCAAAATCTTGTAAGGTCCAATAAATCTAGGTTTAAACTTTGGAGAAGCCACTTTCATAGAGATATTCTTTGATGACAACCAGACCATATCACCCACCTTAAACCGGGGACCAATGATCTATGCCGGTTAGAAAACCGCTGGGCCTTTTCCTGGGAAAGAGACAACTTATCCACCACTTGGTCCCAAATCTGCTGCATTCTTTCCACCACAGTGTCAACCCCTGGACAGGTAGAAGACTCCACCTGCCCTGAAGAAAATCAAGGATGAAACCCAAAGTTACAGAAAAAGGGTGACATCAAAGTGGCAGAACTAGCTCTATTATTTAAAGCAAATTCGGCCAAGGGTAAAAATGAGACCCAATCATCCTGATCAGCAGATATAAAACATCTCAAATAAGCCTCCAAAGTCTGGTTTGTTCTCTCCGTCTGCCCATTGGTCTGAGGGTGAAATGCAGAGGAGAAGGACAACTGAATTCCCAACTTGGAACAAAAGGTCCTCCAGAATCTAGAGACAAACTGAACTCCTCTGTCCGATACAATGTTCTCAGGAATCCCGTGCAAGCAAACCACCTGTTGCAAAAACAAGGGCACCAACTCTGAGGAAGATGGCAACTTAGGGAGTGGTACAAGATGGACCATCTTAGAGAATCTATCACAAATCACCCAGATAACAGTCATCCTCTGAGAGACAGGCAGATCAGAAATAAAATCCATTGAAATATGGGTCCATGGCCTCCTGGGCACCGGCAAAGGCATCAACAACCCACTAGAACGAGAACAAGGCTTAGAATCATAGAATCATAGAATCATAGAATCGTAGAGTTCGAAGGGACCTCCTGGGCCATCTGGTCCAACCTCCTGCTCAAAGCAGGATTCGCTAAATCATCCCACTCAGATGTCTGTCCAGCCTGTGTTTGAAGACTTCCATTGAAGGAGAACTCACCACTTCTCGTGGCAGCTTGTTCCACTCATTGATCACTCTAACTGTCAAAAAGTTTTTTCTAATATCTAATCTGTGTCTCCTCCCATTCAGTTTCATCCCATTGCTTCTAGTCTTTCCTTGTGCAAATGAGAATAAAGTTGATCCTTCTACAATGTGACAGCCCTTTAGATATTTGTAGACAGCTATTAAGTCTCCTCTCAGTCTTCTCTTTTGCAAACTAAACAATCCCAAATCCTGCAACCTTTCCTCATAAGACAGGGTTCGCAGACTGGTCACCATTCTGGTTGCTCTTTTCTGAACTTGCTCCAGTTTGTTGATGTCTTTTTTAAAATGTGGTGCCCAATAGCTTAGATCGGGAGCAAGTCCCACAGGACTGCACAAAATTTCTGTCATCACGAGACAAGGCAGGCCACCAAAAAGACCAACTCACCAAATCTCTAGTACCACAAATACCTGGATGACCAGCCAAAGCGGAGCAATGAACCTCAGACATCACTTTCCTCCTCCACTGGTCAGGAACATACAACCTACCACTGGGACAACGCTTATCCTCCTGAAACTTCTCCAGAGCACGTCTCAAATCAGGCGAGATGACAGAAAGAACCACCCCCTCACCTAAGATGGTAGCAGGCTTGGTCACAATAGGAGAATCGGCCAAAAGACTCCTAGAGAGGGCATCAGCCTTAACGTTCTTAGTGCCCGGGAGAAAGGAGACCACAAAATCAAAACGTGTGAAAAACAAGGCCCACCTGGCCTGTCTCAGATTCAAGCGTTTAGCCGACTCAAGGTAGATCAAATTCTTGTGGTCAGTGAGGACCACAACTTGATGTCTAGCTCCCTCCAACCAATGTCTCCACTCCTCAAATGCCAGCTTTATGGCCAACAGTTCTCGATTCCCCACATCATAGTTGTGTTCCGAAGGAGAGAACTTTCGGGAAAAGAAGGCACAGGGGTTCATTTTAGATGTTACAGGATCTTTTTGGGACAAAACAGCTCCTGGACCAGTCTCTGAAGCATCCACCTCCACCTGAAATGGAAGTGAGACATCGGGTTGTCGCAAAACCGGAGAAGAAGTGAACCTCCGCTTCAGCTCCTGAAAAGAAGAAACAGCCTCTGGAGACCAATTCAGCAAATCAGCGCCCTTCTTAGTCAAATCAGTCAACGGTTTGGCAATAACAGAAAAGTTGGCTATAAACTTATGATAAAAATTAGCAAAACCCAAAAACTTCTGGAGAGCCTTCAAAGAAGTGGGCTGCACCCAATCATAAATGGCCTGTACCTTGGCCAGGTCCATTTCAATAGTTGACGGAGACAAAATAAATCCCAAAAATGAAATCCTCTGTACACCAAAAAGACATTTCGATCCCTTAACATACAGGGAGTTTTCCCTCAAAATCCGGAACACAGTCCGAACATGTTCCACATGAGAATCCCAATCCCTGGAAAAGATCAAAATATCATCCAAATAGATGATCAGAACCTTATCCACAAAGTCCCGGAAAATATCATTCATGAAGCACTGGAAGACAGAAGGGGCATTAGTGAGCCCAAAAGGCATCACCAGGTACTCAAAATGTCCCTCCGGAGTATTAAACGCCATCTTCCATTCATCACCATGCTTAATGCGAATAAGATTATACGCCCCCTGAGGTCAAGCTTGGTAAACCAGCAAGCACCTTCAACTCTAGAAAATAGGTCAGAAATCAGGGGTAACGGATACTGATATTTAACAGTAATTTTGTTAAGGGAGCGATAGTCAATACAGGGCCTTAATGAACCATCCTTCTTGGCCACAAAAAAAAACCTAGCACCCAAGGGTGAAGAGGATGGTCTAATATGACCCTTCTCCAATGACTCCTTAATATAAGAACGCATAGCCTCATGTTCGGGTACAGATAAATTAAAAAGTCGACCCTTGGGAAATTTACACCCCGGACTCAGCTCAATTGCACAGTCATAACTCCTATGAGGAGGCAAAGATGCAGACTTACTCTCACTAAACACATCATAAAAATCAGCCAAATAGTCAGGAACCTCATGCGACTGGGGAGAGGTGGAGAAAACAGGAGTGTCACTAAGAGCACACCGACAAACCCAACTCACCACAGACACAGATTTCCAATCCAAAGTTGGATTATGGATTTGCAACCAGGGAACCCCAGCACGATGGTATCATGCAAATTATGCAACACCAAAAATCTGCAATTTTCTTGATGGTCTGGGGCGACCCGCATTACCACCTGGGTCCAAAACTGAGGTTTATTCTTCGCCAAAGGAGTAGCATCAATACCCCTCAAAGGAATAGGCATCCGCAGGGGTGTCATAGGGAAACCACAACGTTTAGCAAAATCTAAATCCATTAGGTTCAAGGCTGCTCCTGAATCCACAAAGGCTTTAGCAGAAAATGTGGACAGGGAGCAGATCAGAGTAATTACCAGAAGAAACTTAGGTTGTACACCACCTACAGCAAATGTGTGCGCAAAACGTTTCTCTCGTTTAGGGCAGACAGAAATAATATGAGAGGCATCTCCACAGAAAAAACACTGCTTATTACGCCTTCTGAACTCCTGACGTTGCGCCCTAGACAAAACTCTATCACATTGCATAGGTTCAGACATTTGTTCAACAGGTGGCAGCATTTCCCATATAATTTTACGTTCACGTAAACGCCGATCAACCTGAATGGCTAATGACATAGAATCGTCAAGACCAGAGGGAACAGGAAATCCCACCATAGTATCTTTTACGGTTTCTGATAAACCCTTCTGAAAGAGAGCCTCCAAGGCACCATCATTCCAAGTGGTGAAGACCACCCACTTTTGGAATTTTTGACAGTACAGTTCTGCAGAATCTTGACCCTGGCTCAATGCCAACAGGGTCTTTTCAGCTTGATCAATCGCATTAGGTTCATCATACAACAACCCCAAGGCCTGAAAAAATGCATCCACATTAGTTAGAATAGGATCATCTGGTACTAAAGAAAACGCCCAATCCTGGGGATTGCCGCGCAGCAAGGAGATGACAATCTTAACCTGCTGCGCAGAGCTCTCCGATGAGTTAGGCTTCAAGGCAAGAAATAATTTACAATTATTCTTAAAATTCAAAAATTTAGACTGATCCCCAAAAAACACATCAGGAGTGGGGATTTTTGGTTCAGCAGCGTGTGAACGAGCAAGATAGGCAGAAATTCCCCGCACCTCAGCAGCAAGCTGCTCCACATGATCAGACAATTGCTAAAACTCCATCAATAAAAAAAAATATTCCTCCTACGGCCTCAGATAAAAAGAGGAAAAAATATACACACACAAAAAAAAATTCTGACACCTTTTTTTTTTCTTTTTTTTAAACAATTCCTTCCTGCTTTTGAGTACCCTAGAATCTGCGGTATGGCTGGTGATTCTGTTATGATTGAGTCACCGAGGAGGAAAAAACAAAACACAAGCTCAGCCCAGAAAAACAGAGAGGTTGGAAACTAGCGGATTGCAGACCCCTAATCCTATCACACAACTAGCAGTAGCCGTGGAGTGTTCCTACGGTGATCCTAGACACCTCGTCACAGCCGGAGATCTACATAAGCCTAAAGAGAGAAAAGGGAAAAACTGACTGCCCCAGAGCAGACCCCAAAGCAATAGGCAGCCCCCAACATATAATGACGGTGACGCAAGATGAAAACACTAACACAGATAGAAAGATAGGTTGAGCAAACGATGGGGCCCAAGCTAACTAAAAAGGACAGGATAGAAAAGCTGCTGTCTGCAATCCGAGAAAACCCTGCTAAAAAATATTACCAACACAACTGATAAGCAAAAAGGACCCTGAAGTCACTAGACTTCAAACCCTATATCAGTACTCAGAATATTCTGGAAGCAGAGCAAAAGAGAACACTGATCAAGGAAAAAGAATCCAGCACACCCCTGTCCGGGGATGGCTGAACTCCAAAAAACAAGGTAAACAAAACCAAAACTAATAAGTTCAATAGCAGAGCAAAAACTTATCTTTGGGAAGCAGGAATCAGACTGGTCTCCAAGAATCCAGCAGAGAAATCACCAGCAACTCAGAAGGGCTTCGGCTGCCTTATATCAAGTCAGAAGTTCCCGTTACCCAGTCACCCTCCACCTGATCAGGTGTTTGGTAATCAGCCTCACTACCTTTCTTCACCAGAAGAGGGAGATCCTCGGACACAAAAGATGAATGAACAGATGAGCTCACAACACACACATAGCGATATCGCTAGCAATATCGCTGCTACGTCACAAAACCAGTGACGTTCTAGCGATATTGCTAGCAATATCGCTTAGTGTGACGGGCCCTTTAGGCAGGTGTAATAAAAAAAAAATGCTGCGACTAGACATGGGCGGAATGATTCAGACTGATCCCTGGGACTCCAATATATCAGCCAAATCAGTAATCTCTGGCCACTTAATGGTAAACTCGCAAATCTCTTATCTTCCAGGATCCCCGATGCAGCTTTTGTTTAGCCAGGCTGGCATGACTTCATTTGTATGTCACACCGCAATGATGGGATTGCATCGGCCTAAGGAATCAAAAGCTGACAAGGACGATGGAACAGAATTCCACAAATCAATTCATCGATCTCTAGCTGCAACATAAGAATGCTTTAAAAAAATGTTATTGCTTTATTTTTATCAATTAACAAAATACATGGCAATAAACAAAGGAGAAATGTATATCAGATCAATGATTGATGTGATCAAAACAATTCTTTTAACAACACTTGCACACCGTTTTTGAAGGAATTCAGTATTGAGGTTATCGGTAAACACTTCAGCGAATCCTTCTATCTCTTTACGTAATCACACACACAGACTCGATGATGGTCAGGGCTTTGTGGTGGCTATATTACCACAAGATAGTTCACAATTTATTTACTTTACTGGCTTATACAGCACCATTAATTCCACAGTACTTTACCGGCATTATCATCACTTTACTCATTGGGGCTCACAATCTAAATTTCCTATCAACATGTCTTTGGAGTGTGGGAAAAACCAATAAACGTGAAAAGACCACACATAAACACTGGGAAAACATTGAAGATGCTGTCCTTGGTGGAATTTGAAGCAAAGACACCAAAGCTGCAAGGCAACTGTGCTAACCACTGAGCCACCATATTTGCCGATTGGTTGTGTGTTTGGAGTTATTGTCCTTCTGCAGAATAAATACCTCCCTATTGATATTATCCTACAAGTGACATGGAGTTCAAGTTCATATATATAAGTATATCAAATTTTATTAGATCAAAATATAACATATACAGGCAGACAGAGTACAAATAATCAAAAAAAAGACAGTCATAGGTGGTGTAAGTCCAATTATGTATGAACAATATTTTGTGTATAAGAATGACAATATATCATTGTCCCCATATGATAATATAAGTGTAGATATAGGAAGGTTTCAGTATGTTCCTTATATCAAAACAATTAATTCTATTAAAGTGCATGTGCATCAAAGCATGGAAGCATGATCCAAAACCATTATAAACCACGCTCTATATCACAGTCTAATATAAAGCACCAAAATAAGTGGCAATGTAAAAGTATGTAATAAAAGGAAGCCCACGCAAAACTTGAGTTGGGGTCCACACGGGTTTATGGTGGGTAAGGGGTACTATCTACTATAGTATTAAACCTTTTGGTCCCTTTTACCCTTTTTTACATTGTTGTATTAGCATTTTCAACACCAAGAAACAAATAATATTGAGGACCGTAGACTCAGTGGCCAGCCAAGGAAACTTAGTACAGTAGATGAAATGCACATCATGCTTACTTTCTTTCAAAATAGGGAGATGTCCAGCAGTTTCATTAACTCAGAATTGATAATAATCAGTGTGACCCAAGTACACCCATCTGCTATTTGAAGAAGTTTGGTCAGAAGTAATCTTCATGGAAGAATTGTGGCCAAAAACCATACCTTTCACATAAAAACTAGGCCATGTGACTAAACTACGCAAGAAAACATAAGAACTGCGGTGCAGAAAAATGGCTTTGATTGCAACAGAAATCAGAAAAAGTTGTAATAATGAGTTTCTGCAGGCAACAGTGAAGCATGGTGGAGGTTCCTTTCAAATTTGATGTAGAATTTCAGCAAATGGAGTTGGAGATTTGATCAAAACTAATGGTGTCCTCGCTTCTCAGAAATATAGGTAGGTACTTGGCCGTCATGCATTTCCATCAGGAAAGTGTCTGATTGGCTCCAAATTTATTTTGCAGCAGAAAAGCAATCCCAAATGCAGCTAATATAATTTAGAACAATATTCGATGATATGTTGCCCACAAAGCCTTGATATCAACATCATCGAGTCTGTCTGAGATTACATGAAGAGACAGAATGATTTTTTTTTTACACAATCCTACATCAACAGAAGATCTGTGGTTAGATCTCCAGGATGTTTAGAACAACCTGCGTGCCAAATGTGGTCAAAAACTGTGTGCAAATGTAACTAGAAGAATTGGTGATTTTAAGCTGTTTTGATTTCTACTTTGTTCATTCATTTTGCATTTTGTTAAATGAGAAAAAATAAATATTAACTCTTTATTTTTGAATGCACTCTTACTTTGCAGCATTTTTCTATACCTGACTAAGACATGCACAGTGCAGTAGATATTTCTTGTTTTTTACACCAAGTTGGTCACTTGTCATCTTCTGTCTGTATAAATTCTCTTTTAATGGGTTTATATGTATTTTATACAATAATATATTTTAAATTGTATTATTGCCTTATATGTTTCCTCTGTGATTGGCATGTAGTACATACGGTGGAATGTAAAAGTTTGAGCACCCCTTGTCAAAATCACTGTTATTGTGAACAATTAAGCAACTTGAAGATGAAATGATCACTAAAAGGGTGTGAGACAGTGAGGGGAATCCATATATCCCATGATACCGAGGAACACTCTGTTTATACCTAATTTTGCTGGGAGACTGGCACTTCTGACTGATCTCTTAAAGGTACAGAAGTCGGTCATGGTTCATTCCAGTCCTTCCAGTCCATGAAGTCGGCGCTGTGCAGACAGCCTATCCTTATCTATCCCAACTTGAGGAACGGGTTTATCGTGCAAATGGATGCCTCTGAGCTAGGGCTACGAGCGGTTTTGTTGCAAGAGGTGAACGGAGAAGAACATCCGGTCACCTATTTAAGCAGGAAACTTACCCCGGCAAAGAAAAATTACAGCGTAGTGGAAAAGGAGTGTTGGCCATTAAGTGAGTCTTGGAGTCCCTAGTCTACTATTTACTGGTGCAACAGTCGGGCTGGTGACAGACTACTCATCGCTAGTTTGGATGAGAAGTGCTAAGGAAAGGAATGCTTGGGTCACTAGATTGTTTCTGTCCTTGCAAAATTGTATTTTTTCCAGTGGAATATCAAGCTTGGAAGTCGTAAGAAAATGTGAGTTTCCTGTAGCGGGCACCCTGTATGGTGACAGATGTTCGGCCTCATAAGTTTTAACAAAAGGGGTTTTATGTGAGACAATGAGGGGAATCACATGCGAGGGCTGTTACGTATCCCACAGAATATGCTTGGAAGCATACTGAACCGCTGCAGTGCATTGTAATCACAGCCACACCTGTGGTTACTGTGAAGATCTAGAGTTGTGGGTGTTAGTAATCACCTAGGCAGGTTAACGATGCAACAAGTTTTATTTGTATCCATACAAGCATTTCAGTAAGTCCAGGTAGATGACCCCAATGTAATGCCACCAGTCCACGGGATCAGCAACAAGTCTGTAAAAATAGTCCATGGGATAATTCCTAGGGGAATATAGATCTCACGACCGAAGCCCGAGAAAACTTAGTTCCAAGTTCGATAGTCCATTCATGGGTTCCAGGAGTGGCCTTAACTCTGCTCCTTTCGCTTCAGATCCCCAGACACAACTGCTCTCCCCCATCAAGTCTCTCAACTCCACTCCCAACCCCCTAACCAATGTACATTGAATTCACAGCCAGTGAAGTCTCCAGCCAGTCTGGAGTGGTGTGAACCCAAGTGGCCCCCCTGCCGAGAGAAAGAAAGGCACATATTCCCCCATCAGATAAGGTCATTGCATGTAAATACAACATAAATTGAGGTAACTAGTCATCTGTGCTGGGAAAGTATTTCAGTTCCTCACATTCCTCCCCCACTTTTCCAGCACGGCAAGTTTTGGGCTCCAATTAATGAAATTGACTATCCTTCTTCTGACGTCAATTTCCAGAGTTCGTGGCTTCCTCAGTCTGTCTCGATAGTCCATCAGAATTGCCGTGGTCTCTCCCACACTGGCGGGAGGTTATTTGGCATGTCGAGGTCTTCTGAAGCAGCGGGAATGAGTCCTTGGCTTCGGGTTGCGACACTGGTCCAGTGGCACACCAACCCTGCTCCTAAGTTGTTGCCCAGCAACACATCCATAGGTAGGTGTCGCACTACCCCCACATCCACCATTCCCTTGCTGTGTCCCCAGTCTAAATGTAGTCGGGCTGTCCGAATGTTCAGAGATTCTCCTCCAGCTACGTGGACTCCAATGTGCCTGGCATTCCCTGGCGAAGTGTCCCCTGCGTCCGCAGTTATGGCAGCTTAATCCACCTCGCCCTGATGTGGGCCATACTTGGGGTTTTGGGGGACCTCCCCCTCTTTTCTCGCCCCCAGCATTCCAGCCCCATTGCAGTACACTGTTCACAGGTTGGAAATGCGGATGACGTGGACCCGAATGGGCCCAGCATTCCCTGGCGAAGTGTCCCATGCGTCCACAGCTATGGCAGCTTTATCCCCCTCGCCCTGATGCTGGCCGTACTTGGGGTTTTTGGAGACCTCCTCTTTGTAGAGTACGAAATCCTCGCAGTTCCTCCTCTCGCTGGACCATGGGTCTCGCTGGCCTCTCGGGAAGCCCCTGTTCCCGACTTGCCGAAGCTATTCTCCCACACCGCCCTGGACGATTGGCAGACCAATCATCAGCCAATTCTGCAGCCTCCTCCAGACTCCGTGGTTTTCTATCCGCCACCCATTCCTTTATGTCACGTGGGAGCTTGGACATAAATTGCTCCCGCATGAATATATCCAAGACATGTTCAGCTTCCCGAGCTCCCAGTCCTTCAATCCACCGAGCACATGCTGTACGTAATGTGTTGGCAAACTCCCGGTGCGTATGTGCATTGGGCTTTTCAGTCTCCCGAAACTTCCTCCGGTAGTTTTCAGGTGTGACGGCATACCTCTCCAGTAATGCGCTGCGAATGGTAACACCTCTGATCTCCAGAAGACAAGTTATTAAAAGCTTCTCTGGCTTTCCCGGTCAAGCCAACACTCAAAAATCTTGGCCAGTCCTCAATGGACACCTCATGAAGCAGGCAGAGGTTCTCAAATAATCGAAGATGGTCATCAATACCCGTGGTGTCTTCATTAAACTGTGGTATGTCCCGGTACCTCAAAGACGCGGGTCCCTCTCTCCCATTATCCACTGTTATCTGCGCAGCGGGTGGTGGGGTTACGGCTACATGGACACCAAGATATTTGCTTATCACAGCCGCCCGTTCTCTTTCTGTGGCCCGCTCTCCTAGCGCCGCCAGCACCCGCCCAAACTCGGTCAATTGATCCTCTGCCATCGGAATGATTGCCCGCGGCTGTTGTCCGTCCACTGTGCTGTCCTCTTCAACATCTGGAATGATCTCCTCCTGTGGGTGTTCTCGATCCCACTCGTCCAAGCGTTGTATTAGGGCCATCCGGTTGTCCGCCATCGACCACTCCAGCTCTCTCCCAGAGCACAGGGCTCTCAGCTGCTCCTACTTGAGTCTCTTGTAGATGGAGTCTGCCATCTCTTCTGCCAAGTCACCATCAGTAACTTTCTCTGCTACGCTGTTCAGAGATAGGTGATCCCACCGCTGCCACCACTTGTGAAGATCTAGAGTTGTGGGTGTTAGTAATCACCTAGGCAGGTTAACGATGCAACAAGTTTTATTTGTATCCATACAAGCATTACAGTAAGTCCAGGTAGATGACCCCAATGTAATGCCACCAGTCCACGGGATCAGCAACAAGTCAGTAAAAATAGTCCATGGGATAATTCCTAGGGGAATATAGATCTCACGACCGAAGCCCGAGAAAACTTAGTTCCAAGTTCGATAGTCCATTCATGGGTTCCAGGAGTGGCCTTAACTCTGCTCCTTTCGCTTCAGATCCCCAGACACAACTGCTCTCCCCCATCAAGTCTCTCAACTCCACTCCCAACCCCCTAACCAATGTACATTGAATTCACAGCCAGTGAAGTCTCCAGCCAGTCTGGAGTGGTGTGAACCCAAGTGGCCCCCCTGCCGAGAGAAAGAAAGGCACATATTCCCCCACCAGATAAGGTCATTGCATGTAAATACAACATAAATTGAGGTAACTAGTCATCTGTGCTGGGAAAGTATTTCAGTTCCTCACATTCCTCCCCCACTTTTCCAGCACGGCAAGTATTGGGCTCCAATTAATGAAATTGACTATCCTTCTTCTGACGTCAATTTCCAGAGTTCGTGGCTTCCTCAGTCTGTCTCGATAGTCCATCAGAATTGCCGTGGTCTCTCCCACACTGGCGGGAGGTTATTTGGCATGTCGAGGTCTTCTGAAGCAGCGGGAATGAGTCCTTGGCTTCGGGTTGCGACACTGGTCCAGTGGCACACCAACCCTGCTCCTAAGTTGTTGCCCAGCAACACATCCATAGGTAGGTGTCGCACTACCCCCACATCCACCATTCCCTTGCTGTGTCCCCAGTCTAAATGTAGTCGGGCTGTCCGAATGTTCAGAGATTCTCCTCCAGCTACGTGGACTCCAATGTGCCCGGCATTCCCTGGCGAAGTGTCCCCTGCGTCCGCAGTTATGGCAGCTTAATCCACCTCGCCCTGATGTGGGCCATACTTGGGATTTTGGGGGACCTCCCCCTCTTTTCTCGCCCCCAGCATTCCAGCCCCATTGCAGTACACTGTTCACAGGTTGGAAATGCGGATGACGTGGACCCGAATGGGCCCAGCATTCCCTGGCGAAGTGTCCCATGCGTCCACAGCTATGGCAGCTTAATCCTCCTCGCCCTGATGCTGGCCGTACTTGGGGTTTTTGGAGACCTCCTCTTTGTAGAGTACGAAATCCTCGCAGTTCCTCCTCTCGCTGGACCATGGGTCTCGCTGGCCTCTCGGGAAGCCCCTGTTCCCAACTTGCCGAAGCTATTCTCCCACACCGCCCTGGACGATTAGCAGACCAATCATCAGCCAATCCTGCAGCCTCCTCCAGACTCCGTGGTTTTCTATCCGCCACCCATTCCTTTAAGTCACGTGGGAGCTTGGACATAAATTGCTCCCGCATGAATATATCCAAGACAAGTTCAGCTTCCCGAGCTCCCAGTCCTTCAATCCACCGAGCACATGCTGTACGTAATGTGTTGGCAAACTCCCGATGCGTATGTGCATTGGGCTTTTCAGTCTCCCGAAACTCCTCCGGTAGGTTTCAGGTGTGACGGCATACCTCTCCAGTAATGCGCTGCGAATGGTAACACCTCTGATTCCCAGAAGACAAGTTATTAAAAGCTTCTCTGGCTTTCCCGGTCAGGCCAACACTCAAAAATCTTGGCCAGTCCTCAATGGACACCTCAAGAAGCAGGCAGAGGTTCTCAAATAATCGAAGATGGTCATCAATACCCGTGGTGTCTTCATTAAACTGTGGTATGTCCCGGTACCTCAAAGATGTGGGTCCCTCTCTCCCGTTATCCACTGTCATCTGCGCAGCGGGTGGTGGGGTTATGGCTACATGGACACCAAGATATTTGCTTATCACAGCCGCCCGTTCTCTTTCTGTGGCCCGCTCTCCTAGCGCCGCCAGCACCCGCCCCAACTCGGTCAATTGATCCTCTGCCATCGGAATGATTGCCCACGGCTGTTGTCCATCCACTGTGCTGTCCTCTTCAACATCTGGACTGATCTCCTCCTGTGGGTGTTCTCGATCCCACTCGTCCAAGCGTTGTATTAGGGCCATCCGGTTGTCTGCCATCGACCACTCCAGCTCTCTCCCAGAGCACAGGGCTCTCAGCTGCTCCTACTTGAGTCTCTTGTAGATGGAGTCTGCCATCTCTTCTGCCAAGTCACCATCAGTAACTTTCTCTGCTGCGCTGTTCAGAGATAGGTGATCCCACCGCTGCCACCACTTGTGAAGATCTAGAGTTGTGGGTGTTAGTAATCACCTAGGCAGGTTAACGATGCAACAAGTTTTATTTGTATCCATACAAGCATTACAGTAAGTCCAGGTAGATGACCCCAATGTAATGCCACCAGTCCACGGGATCAGCAACAAGTCAGTAAAAATAGTCCATGGGATAATTCCTAGGGGAATATAGATCTCACGACCGAAGCCCGAGAAAACTTAGTTCCAAGTTCGATAGTCCATTCATGGGTTCCAGGAGTGGCCTTAACTCTGCTCCTTTCGCTTCAGATCCCCAGACACAACTGCTCTCCCCCATCAAGTCTCTCAACTCCACTCCCAACCCCCTAACCAATGTACATTGAATTCACAGCCAGTGAAGTCTCCAGCCAGTCTGGAGTGGTGTGAACCCAAGTGGCCCCCCTGCCGAGAGAAAGAAAGGCACATATTGCCCCACCAGATAAGGTCATTGCATGTAAATACAACATAAATTGAGGTAACTAGTCATCTGTGCTGGGAAAGTATTTCAGTTCCTCACAGTTACCATGCAAAATTAAAGTAAGTGTGGACTGTCAGTTTAGGAAAACCTGTCTTGGGCTTTTATTTCTGGAGAGATGTTTAGGATGGTAGTGGGAGGGATCTCTCCCTCCAGTCCGGGTCTTACAAGTTTCCCATGGCCATAGTTTTCATTTAAACCTGCAGTTAAGATTTGGGTGTGTCAGTTTGTGTTTGGTACTATAGACATATGCCTGGCTGTGTGAAGCTAACACAGACTAGAACCAGCGACGTGGGCAACCATGATAGCACCCAAGAACTTTATGGAGGTGCATGTGCCAGCGGCACTGGACTTTCTTTATTTACGTATTCCCGGCTGCCATCCGGAAGTGAGCAATTTCATGTGTGCAATATTTGGGCAATATAGGATGTTTTACTTAACAAAAATGAGAATGGGCCGAAGTAAATGTTTGGTTACCCTTCGAAATTTGCGTGCTCAGATAACTTAAAGGGAATCTGTCACCACATTTGATCTAAACTATTATGATGTGCATACAGGTTATAGACTGCTGATAAAAGTCAGACCTGTGTGTCTCCTATCAGATGCCTTGTTGCTGATAAATCTTCTTTCATCACTTTATACAACTTACAAAAAAAAACCTGTTTGGGAGAGAAGAACAGACAAATCGCGGCGCCCTAAGTGCGTAAACACAATATTGCAAGGCTTGCAGCTTGCCTCGGGTGGATCCAAGTGGAAGAGCCAGATTCAGGCTCACACAGAATGAGTAAATCAAGAAAAGCAAATCCAGCCCATGAATGGCAGCGCTTTCCAGGACTCACATCCAAAGATCATATTTCATATTTTATTATTTGATCAGGTATCATAAAAACACAGTACAAATCCTACTAGTATAAAATTACACATATACCGTATTTTTCGGATTATAAGACGCACTTTTGTTCCCCAAAATTTTAGGGGAAAGTGGGGGGTGCGTCTAATAATCCGATTGTATGCTGTAGAGGAGGGGGGGCGGCTGTGGCATGGTGTCAGGGGGCTGGGGTGGGCTAGCTGCAGGCTGCAGAGGCAGTGGGTGGTCAGTGCTCCCGCTCATTAGGCTCATATAATATTCACTGCACCCGCTGTCCATCACCTCGGGGCTGAAGCCGCACCGAGTTGGTGGACAGGGGAGCAGCGCATATTGCATGTGCCTGCACTCTCCCCTCACTGCCCCGTCACTATAGTCACCTTCTGATGATGGCTTCGTGCTCTCAGCTTCCCCCTGGCTCTTCCTGTGTCTGTGCCAATAGGACCTGTGGTCACATGACTCCCAGTGTGCAGCACTGCAGTCATGTGATGGAAGGTCCTGCAGCTACAATGAAATGCCTGTATGAGCAGCTCCTGGATGTCAGCACATACACAGGAAGAGCCGTGGGGGAGCAGGGAGCACGGAGCCATCATTGGAAGGTGAGTTAACTGTTTGTTATTTTACCATGTGCGTGCCTGCAGCACAGGGGAGCATATCCAGGATGTGATGTGGGAGCCATGTGAGTGCCAGCAGCACAGGCGGAATATCCAGGATGTGATGTGGGGGCCATGTGCATGCCAGCAGCACAAGGGGGCATATCCAGGATGGGATGTAGGACCATGTGCGTGCCAGCAGCACAGGGGGGCATATCCAGGATGGGGTGTGCGGGGCACATCCAGGATGTGATGTGGGGGCCATGTGCATGCCAGCAGCACAGGGGGCATATCCAGGATATGATGTGGGGGCTATGTGCATGCCAGCAGCACAGGGGGCATATCCAGGATGGGGTGGGCATGTGCATGCCAGTAGCACAGGGGGGCATATCCAGGATGGGATGGGGGAGCCATGTTCGTGCTAGCAGCACAGGGGGGCATTTCCAGGATGTGATGTGGGGGCCATGAGTGTGCCAGCAGCACAGGGGGGCATATCCACGATGGAATGGGGTGGCCATGTGCGTGCCAGCAGCACAGGGGGGCATATCCAGGATGGGGTGAGCGGGGCACATCCAGGATGTGATGTGGGGGCCATGTGCATGCCAGCAGCACAGGGGGGCATATCCAGGATATGATGTGGGGGCCATGTGCATACCAGCAGCACAGGGGGGCATATCCAGGATGGGATGGGGTGGGCATGTGCATGCCAGCAGCACAGGGGGGCATATCCAGGATGGGATGGGGGAGCCATGTACGTGCTAGCAGCACAGGGGGACATTTCCAGGATGTGATGTGGGGGCCTTGAGTGTGCCAGCAGCACAGGGGGGCATATCCAGGATGGGACGGGGTGGCCATGTGCATGCCAGCAGCACAGGGGGGCATATCCAGGATGGGATGGGGTGGGCATGTGCTTGCCAGCAGCACAGGGGAGCATATCCAGGATGTGATGTGGGGGCCATGTGAGTGCCAGCAGTACAGGGGGAATATCCAGGATGTGATGTGGGGGCCATGTGCATGCCAGCAGCACAAGGGGGCATATCCAGGATGGGATGGGGGGGCCATGTGCTTGCCAGCAGCACAGGGGGGGCATATCCAGGATAGGATGGGGTGGGCATATGCGTGCCAGCAGCACAGGGGAGCATATCCAGGATGGGATGGGGGGCCATGTGCGTGCCAGCAGCACAGGGGGGCATATCCAGGATGGGGTGTGCGGGGCACATCCAGGATGTGATGTGGGGGCCATGTGCATGCCAGCAGCACAGGGGGCATATCCAGGATATGATGTGGGGGCTATGTGCATGCCAGCAGCACAGGGGGGCATATCCAGGATGGGGTGGGCATGTGCATGCCAGCAGCACAGGGGGGCATATCCAGGATGGGATGGGGGAGCCATGTTTGTGCTAGCAGCACAGGGGGGCATTTCCAGGATGTGATGTGCGGGCCATGAGTGTGCCAGCAGCACAGGGGGGCATATCCACGATGGAATGGGGTGGCCATGTGCGTGCCAGCAGCACAGGGGGGCATATCCAGGATGGGGTGAGTGGGGCACATCCAGGATGTGATGTGTGGGCCAAGTGCATGCCAGCAGCACAGGGGGGCATATCCAGGATATGATGTGGGGGCCATATGCATACCAGCAGCACAGGGGGGCATATCCAGGATGGGATGGGGTGGGCATGTGCATGCCAGCAGCACAGGGGGGCATATCCAGGATGGGATGGGGGAGCCATGTACGTGCTAGCAGCACAGGGGGACATTTCCAGGATGTGATGTGGGGGCCTTGAGTGTGCCAGCAGCACAGGGGGGCATATCCAGGATGGGACGGGGTGGCCATGTGCATGCCAGCAGCACAGGGGGGGCATATCCAGGATGGGATGGGGGGGCCATGTGTGTGCCAGCAGTACAGGGGGGCATATCCAGGATGGGATGGGGTGGGCATGTGCTTGCCAGCAGCACAGGGGAGCATATCCAGGATGTGATGTGGGGGCCATGTGAGTGCCAGCAGCACAGGGGGAATATCCAGGATGTGATGTGGGGGCCATGTGCATGCCAGCAGCACAAGGGGGCATATCCAGGATGGGATGGGGGGGCCATGTGCGTGCCAGCAGCACAGGGGGGGCATATCCAGGATGGGATGGGGGGGCCATGTGTGTGCCAGCAGCACAGGGGGGGCATATCAAGGATGGGATGGGGTGGGCATGTGCGTACCAGCAGCACAGGGGAGCATATCCAGGATGTGATGGGGGGGCCATGTGAGTGCCAGCAGCACAGGGGGAATATCCAGGATGTGATGTGGGGGCCACGTGCATGCCAGCAGCACAAGGGGGCATATCCAGGATGGGATGGGGTGGGATGTGCGTGCCAGCAGCGCAGGGGGGCATATCCAGGATGGGATGGGGGAGCCATGTACGTGCTAGCAGCACAGGGGGGCATTTCCAGGATGTGATGTGGGGGCCATGAGTGTACCAGCAGCACAGGGGGGCATATCCAGGATGGGGTGAGCGGGGCACATCCAGGATGTGATGTGGGGGACATGTGCATGCCAGCAGCACAGGGGGGCATATCCAGGATGGGATGGGGCGCCTTGTGTGTGCCAGCAGCACAGGGGGGCATATCCAGGATGGGATAGGGTGGGCATGTGCGCGCCAGCAGCACAGGGGAGCATATCCAGGATGTGATGTGGGGGCCATGTAAGTGCCAGCAGCACAGGGGGAATATCCAGGATGTGATGTGGGGGCCATGTGCATGCCAGCATCACAAGGGGGCATATCCAGGATGGGATGGGGGGGCCATGTGCGTGCCAGCAGCACAGGGGGGGCATATCCAGGATGGGGTGAGTGAGGCACATCCAGGATGTAATGTGGGGGCCATGTGCATGCCAGCAGCACAGGGGGCATATCCAGGATATGATGTGGGGGCCATGTGCATGCCAGCAGCACAGGGGGCATATCCAGGATGGGATGGGGTGGGATGTGAATGCCAGCAACACAGGGGGGCATATCCAGGATGGGATGGGGGAGCCATGTACGTGCTAGCAGCACAGGGGGGCATTTCCAGGATGTGATGTGGGAGCCATGAGTGTACCAGCAGCACAGGGGGGCATATCCAGAATGGGATGGGGTGGCCATGTGCGTGCCAGCAGCACAGGGGGGCATATCCAGGATGGGGTGAGCGGGGCACATCCAGGATGTGTTGTGGGGGCCATGTGCATACCAGCAGCACGGGGTGCATATCCAGGATGGGATGGGGTGGGCATGTGCATGCCAGCAGCACAGGGGGGCATATCCAGGATGGGATGGGGGAGCCATGTACGTGCTAGCAGCACAGGGGGACATTTCCAGAATGTGATGTGGGGGCCATGAGTGTGCCAGCAGCACAGGGGGGCATATCCAGGATGGGATGGGGTGTCCATGTGCGTGCCAGCAGCACAGGGGGGCATATCCAGGATGGGATGGGGGGGCCATGTGCATGCCAGCAGCACAGGGGGGCCATGTGTGTGCCAGCAGCACAGGGGGGCATATCCAGGATGGGATGGGGGGCCCTGTGCATTCCAGCAGCACAGGGGGGCATATCTAGGATGGGATGGGGGGGCCATGTGTGCACCAGCAGCACAGGGGGGCATATCCAGGATGGGATGGGGGGCCATGTGCATGCTTGCAGCACAGGGGGGCATATCCAGGATTGGATGGGGGGGCCATGTACATGCCAGCAGCACAGGGGGGCATATCCAGGATGGGATGGGGGGGCCATGTGCGTGCCAGCAGCACAGGGGGGCATATCTAGGATGGGATGGGGGGCCATGTGCGTGCCAGCAGCACAGGGGAGCATATCCGGGATGGGATGGGGGGCCATGTGCATGCCAACAGCACAGGGGGGCATATCTGGGATGGGATGGGGGGCCATGTACATGCCAGCAGCACAGGGGGGCATATCCAGGATGGGATGGGGGGGTCATGTGTGTGCCAGCAGCACAGGGGGCTTATCCAGTATGGGGTTGGGGGTCATGTGTGTGCCAGTAGCATGGGGGGCATATCCAGGATGGGATGGGGGGCCATGTGCGTGCCAGCAGCACAGGGGGGCATATCCAGGATTGGGTGGGGGGTCATGTGTGTGCCAGCAGCACAGGGGGGCATATCCAGGATGGGGTGGGGGGTCATGTGTGTCCCAGCAGCACAGGGGGTCATATCCAGGATGGGGTGGGGGGCGTATGCGTGCCAGCAGCACAGGGGGGCATATCCAGGATGGGGTGGGGGGGTCATGTGTGTGCCAGCAGCACAGGGGCGCATATCAAGCATGGGATGGGGGCCATGTGTGTGCCAGCAGCACAGGGGGGCATATCCATGATGGGGTGGGGGGTCATGTGCATGCCAGCAGCACAGGGGGGCATATCCAGGATGGGAAGGGGAAGCCATGTGCGTGCCAGCAGCACAGGAGAGCTCATCCAGGATGGGATGGGGGAGCCATTTGCATGCCAGCAGCACAGGGGGCATATCCAGGATAGGGTGGGGGGGTCATGTGTGTGCCAGCAGCACAGGTGGCATATCAAGGATGGGATGGGGGGCCATGTGTGTGCCAGCAGCACAGGGGGGCATATCCAGAATGGGGTGGGGGTGTCATGTGCATGCCAGCAGCACAGGGGGGCATATCCAGGATGGGATGGGGGAGCCATGTGCATGCCAGCAGCACAGGGGAGCATATCCAGAATGGGATGGGGGAGCCATGTCCATGCCAGCAGCACAGTGGGGCAATCTGCCACCAGCACAGGGGGGCAATGTGCCAGTGTAGCAGCACAAGGGGGCAATGTGCCAGCACAAGTGAGCAATGTACCAATGTGCCAGCAGCACAGGGGGGCCATGTGCCAGGATGGGGGTTTAATAGATACCAGGATGAAAGACATATATATGATTTGTAAGACGGACACTGGCATTATAAGACAGACCCCCATTTAACATAAAATATTCTCTTTTTCTTCAACAAATTTGGGGGTGCATCTTATAATCAGCTGCGTCTTATAAGGCAATAAACTCTCAGAAACTTGATTTGGGGTGTGGACCAAGTTCAGGAACACACCAACTGATTGATCCAACCTTGGCAACATAGATGCAAGAAGAAAAAAAATTAAAAAAAACACAGAAAAAAAAGGAAAAAAAAATGTTTAAACTCTCTCTGTGATATCATTCAATCTATTTGGATATAATGTTCCCAGACGATATATCTAAAACGTTTCTTTCTGGTTTAAAAGCGCATTCCTATTTGCAACACCAGAGGGTATCTGCTCCACCGGAGTTACTTTTATGTTAAAAATGTATATACACTCGCAGGGGAAGAGTCTTGAGGAGATCATTTGCATATTCCCAGTGCCTTCTGGGATAAGTGAAGAGTCTCCGCGAGCTCAACGATCACTGGGTTTCGGCCGTTGCAGCTGAAAAGAGGAAATCGGAAAAACCGCGCGCCGAATTTTGGCTCATCTTTCATCGTTTTTAAGAAATCTCAAGATGGAAGAGGCCAGGAGCAATTTGGTGAGCTGCATTTCTTGCTACATGTTCACATGCCACAAATGCAAGCTTGTGTCCCTGTTGGAGGAAAAGTTGCAAAATCTCGAAGAGAGGTTAGCTACATTGAAGATCATTAAGGAAGGTGAAGAGTTCTTGGACAGAGCAGAATTATCTCTTCATGTTACAGAAAGAGAAGAAATTCGAAGTGCACCTGAAGAAACAGAGGAATGGAGACATGTGACCCAGAGAAGCAGGAGGATCAGGAGACAGTCAGCACCCATACTGCTCAGAAACCAGTACCAGGCTCTCACGCAGGAAAACGATGAAGAAATACATCAGGATAAGACTTTGCCAACAAACAGCAACCTTGTACGCCTTCAGAGTGCTCCTGGATGGAGAAAGAAAAATGTTGTGAAGAAGAAACGGAGAGTGGTGGTCATGGGGGATTCCATGTTGAGAGGAACAGAGGCCGCTATCTGCAGACCGGATATAACTTCAAGAGAAATGTGCTGTCTTCCAGGTGCAAAAATTAAAGATGTGTCTGACAGGATATCAGGACTCCTCAGACCTACAGATGACTACCCATTCCTGCTACTACATGTGGGGACAAATGACACCGCAAGAAACGACCTGGAAACCATCTGCAGAGACTTTGAAGACTTAGGCAAGAAAGTGAAAGAACTGGGAGCGCAGGTGGTCTTCTCTTCCATCCTCCCAGTGGATGGCCATGGAACAAGGTGGAATAAGATTCTGCAGGTGAACAACTGGCTACGTCGATGGTGCCGTCAGCAACGATTTGGATTTCTGGATCACAGAGTGAACTACTTATACGATGGACTACTTGCTAGAGATGGGGTGCACCTTACGAAGACTGGAAAGCATGTATTTGGAAGTCGCCTTGCTACACTTGTAAGGAGAGCTTTAAACTAGAACAACATGGGAAGGGAAGCAAAAGACCAGAAAAAGCCATACACCTGACAAATGCTATTGAGATCTCTGCTATTAGAAGTTGAAAGGAAGAACAAAGAGGAATTAATAAAAATATTGGAAAAAGAGAAACCAATCACAAACTAAAATGTTTCTATACTATGCACAAAGCATGGGCAACAAACAAGGAAAATTGGAACTACTAACACAGGAAAAGAAATATGATGTCATTGGAATCACTGAAACTTGGTGGGACAATACACATGATTGGAATACAAGACTAGAAGGATACAACTTATTTGCAAGAAACAGACTTGATAAACGAGGAGGGGGTGTCGCATTGTAGCTTCAGAGACTGGGAGTTCTGTGGAAACTGTTTGGGTAAGAATACAAGGACAGAACAATGGAAAGGACACCATTGTAGGCATTTACTACAGGCCGCCTGTGCAAGCTGAAGATATGGATGAACTCTTTATGCATCAAATGGCCAAGTTCTCCAAAAAATATGACATAGTTGTCATGGGAGATTTTAACTATCCAGACATTTGTTGGGAATCTCTCTCAGGCAAAACTAACAGGTCAAGGAAATTCTTATCCTCTCTTGCTGACAACTTTATCTTCCAAAAGGTAGGGGAGAAAACAAGGGGAACTGCTACCTTGGATCTAATCCTTATGAACAGGGAGGAAATGGTTGAGGAGGTAAAAGTGGCTGGGACCCTAGGAGGTAGCGACCATGCTATTTTAGAATTTTGGATAACTAGAGGCGGAAGACCTGTGAAGACTCAGACGTCAAGGTTAGATTTCAGAAAGGCAGATTTTAAGGGATTCAGAAAAAGAATTGGAGGCATCCAATGGCTGGATATCCTTAAAGGCAAAAATGTCCAGGACGGATGGGAAATCTTGAAAAATGAAATTCTCAAAGCACAGTTGTTAACAATTCCGAAAAGAGGGAAGAATAGGAAGCATTTAAGGAAACCAGGATGGATGAACACAGAACTTAAGCACATGCTAAAAAGGAAGAAAAAAATGTTTATAAAATGGAAAGAGGGAGGCATATCTAAAGAAGAATATAATGCTGTCTGCAGAACCTGCAGGGCACAAATCAGAGTAGCTAAAGCTGAAAATCAATTGAGGCTTGCAAGAGATGTCAAAAGCAATAATAAAGGATTTTGGGGATATGTCAAAAGTAAACGAAAAGTCAAAGATGCTATAGGATTTTTACAGGATGAAAATGATGAAATGGTAAGACAGGATGTTGAGAAGGCTGAACTTTTAAATTCCTATTTTGCATCTGTTTTCTCTCAGAAAGGAAATGTAACATCAACTGTTATTCACTGTCCTATTAAGGGAATAGAAGAATCCAGGATATCTATAAACAGAAAGATAGTGAGGAAACACTTAGCTAACCCAAATGAATTCAAGTCTCCAGGTCCAGATGAATTACACCCCAGAGTACTGAAGGAGATAGCAGAAGAAATGTTTGAACCCCTCTCCATAATCTTTGAAAATTCTTGGAGAACAGGAGAAGTGCCAGAAGACTGGAGAAGAGCAAATGTTGTTCCTATCTTCAAAAAGGGGAAGAAGGTGGACCCAGGCAACTATAGGCCGGTGAGTCTGACTTCTATACCAGGAAAGATCTTTGAACAAATTATTAAACAAGATGTATGTCAATACCTGGATAAGAATGAAGTGATTAAACAGAGTCAGCATGGGTTTGTAACTAATAAGTCATGTCAGACTAACTTAATTTCCTTCTATGACGGTATCACTGATTGGGTGGATCAAGGAAATGCTGTAGATATAGTATATCTTGACTTCAGCAAAGCATTTGACAAAGTCTCTCATACAATCCTTATTGAAAAAATGACTAAGTATGGAATGGACAAGGCAACTGTTAGGTGGATTCATAACTGGCTTAGTGATCGGACCCAAAGAGTGGTCGTAAATGGCTGCACATCCAGTTGGAAGAATGTCTCAAGTGGGGTACCACAGGGCTCTGTCCTGGGCCCTGTATTGTTCAACATCTTTATCAATGATTTAGATGAAGGAATTGAGGGTAAACTGATTAAATTTGCTGATGACACAAAGCTAGGAGGGATAGCTAATACTAGAGAAGAGAGAGAGGATTCAAAAAGATTTAAATAAACTGGAGAAGTGGGCAGCAACTAACAGAATGGTTTTTAACAGGGAGAAATGCAAAGTAATACATCTGGGCAATAAAAATGAAAAAAGCATATATAGAATGGGAGGAATAGGGCTAAGTGACAGCACATGTGAAAAAGACTTGGGTATACTAATAGATCACAGACTGAATATGAGTCAACAGTGTGATGCAGCAGCAAAAAAGGCAAATGCAATTCTAGGATGTATTAACAGAAGCATACAGTCTAGATCACGTGAAGTCATTATTTCCCTCTACTCCTCTTTGGTCAGACCTCATCTGGAATATTGTGTCCAGTTTTGGGCACCACATTTTAAAAAAGACATCAACAAACTGGAGCAAGTTCAGAAAAGAGCGACCAGAATGGTGACCGGTCTGCAAACCCTGTCTTATGAGGAAAGGTTGCAGGATTTGGGAATGTTTAGTTTGCATAAGAGAAGACTGAGAGGAGACTTAATAGCTGTCTACAAATATCTAAAGGGCTGTCACATTGTAGAAGGATCAACTTTATTCTCATTTGCACAAGGAAAGACGAGAAGCAATGGGATGAAACTGAATGGGAGGAGACACAGATTAGATATTAGAAAAAACTTTTTGACAGTTAGAGTGATCAAGGAGTGGAACAGGCTGCCACGAGAAGTGGTGAGTTCTCCTTCAATGGAAGTCTTCAAACAGAGGCTGGACAGACATCTGACTGGGATGATTTAGCGAATCCTGCTTTGAGCAGGGGGTTGGACCAGATGGCCCAGGAGGTCCCTTCCAACCCTACGATTCTATGATTCTATGATTCTATGATTTAAACTTACTCTTAAAAGGCATGTCTTGTTGACTGAAAAAAATGGGAACATTGGGGATCCCAAAAAAATACTGATCCCAATAGAGACGACCAAAGAAAAGGAATATATCCACAAGGAGGTACACTTTTTTTCATTAGTATCTGAAAAATTTAGGAAATGGGAAAATAATAATAAAAATAAAATCGAAAAGCATGGAATTGGGTAAAATTAGATAGAAAAGAGAACAATATCTCTAAGGCTAAGTGCACACGTACTTTTTTGCCCTGCGGATTTTTCCGCGCAGAATTGAAGAAATCCGCAGGTCAAGTGACCTGCATTTTTCCTGCGGATTTCTTCCTTCTTTCTTGTGGTTTTCTTGCGGTTTTTGTGCGGTTTTCCCCTGCAGATTTCCCCCTGTGGAATTGGAGAATGAAGCAGGTGGAAAACTGCACAAAAGAAGTGACATGCTGCATATTTTGAACCACAAGAAAACCGCACGGAAAAATCCGCAGCGTCTGCACAGCGGTTTATTTTTTCTGTTGATTAACATGCTACTGTACATCACAATGTGGATATGCAGCGTTTCTGCGCGGTAAAATCCGCTGCGGATCCGCTGGAAATCTGCATCGTGTGCACATGGCCTTAAAGAGAAAAAGTGGCATTGGAGGATTTGAGACAAAATACAGATATTGTAATAAGGCAAGTTGATAAAGGGGGGGAGTAGTTGTGCAAAACAGATCTGACTATATTGAGGAAGCTTTGAACATATTGTCTAATACGAGATATTTCAAAATGTTTAAAGTAGATCCTACACAATACTTTATTCGGGACTATCACCATATGATTCAGGAAGCCTATGAGAGGAATATTCTTAATAAAACAGAAAAAAGGTTGTTAACAAATCCTGCACCAACCATGGCGTTATTTTATCATTTACCAAAATTGCATAAGAA
This sequence comes from Dendrobates tinctorius, assembly GCF_039654945.1. Lineage (NCBI taxonomy): Eukaryota > Metazoa > Chordata > Amphibia > Anura > Dendrobatidae > Dendrobates > Dendrobates tinctorius. The sequence continues at coordinate 14,451,042 of NW_027361802.1, forward strand.
CCCTGAAAAACCACCTAGCAGACCAATTATATCAGGAATATGTTCCTTGACTTGTCATCTTTCTCATTATATTGACTTGTTTTTACAAGAACTAGTAAAGTCTCTTCCTTCATATTTGAGAGATTCCACACAATTAATCGGGGAACTGAGAGATATTGAATGGGAAGACAACTATTTCTTTAACTCGTTAGATGTAAATTCGTTATGTTCCAACATAGATCACGAAATGGGGGTAAATGCGGTGGTTTTTTTTTTTAACAAATACAGAGATGCTCCCTGAACAAAGAGATTTTCTGTTAAAGGGTCTGAAAGGAATGCTCTTTTAAACCGGAAAGAAACATTTTGGACATATCGTCTGGGAACATTATATCCAAATGGATTGAATGATATATCATAGAGAGAGTTTAAACGTTGCTTTTTCTTGCATCTATGTTGTCAAGGTTGGATCAATCAGTGGGTGTGTCCCTGAACTTGGTCCACACCCCAAAACAAGTTTCTGAGACAGGGATAATAGGCTGCTACTATATAAGTGTAATTGAATTTTATACTAGTAGGATTTGCACTGTGTTTTTATGATACCTGTAGAAGGATATATACTGTATCCGAAACGCATTGTATTGTCTCTATTATAACTTATCAAATAAAAAAATATGAAATATCATCTTTGGATGTGAATCCTGGGAAGCGCTGCCATTCATGGGCTGGATGTGCTTTTCTTGATTCACTTTATACAACTGGTCTCTTCCAGGCTCTGGGGAGGACGCTGCCCGGAAGATAATTTTGCCTCCAGAGCATATTTTAAATATAAGGTGGAGTTACCAGTATGATGTATATTGGTTACCAGTGTGCGATGTGTAATGGCTGCTCTCTGCTCTCCTGATTTCACTGCAGAGCTGCATGTGATTACATCTGACACATCTGCAGATTCCTCTCAGCCTCAGCTTCCATCTTCCAGGCAGACAGAGCTGCATTATTGTTACCAAACAGCAGAGCTGAGAGAGAAGCAAAAAAATGTGTTTGCAAGAAGACAAATTTTATATCTTCTGTTCTGTTTTGGTTACTTTTCTCACTGATAACTCCCCTTGATGTAAAATAAGTATGCCGGAGGGAGAGTTAAAAGAAAGAGGCAGAGTTATCTTCCATGCACCATCCTCCACATCCTCCTTAGGTCATTTACTGTATATAAAATGATAAAAGATGATTTCTCAGCAACAAGCATCTGATATGAAACGTACAGGGAGGACTGTTTTCAGCATTCTGTAGCCTGTATGCCCATATTAATAGGTTAGATAGCTCAAATGTGATTCCCTTTAATTTGCCTTCATTTCAGTGAGAACTGTTAGAAGGATTGCTAGAGAGGCAACATAGAACCCTTCTTGACTGAAAAAGACCTTCAGAAAAATTTTGCAGACTCTAGAGTTGTGGTACATTGTTCTACTGTTGAGACCACTGCACAAATATGGTCTTTATGGAAGAGTCATCAGAAGAAAACCTCTCCTGCATCCTCCCATAAAATTTAATATCAGAAGAATTCAAAAGAACATCTAAACAAGCCTCGTGCATATTGGAAACAAGTCCTGTGGACAGATGATGTTAAAGTAGAACCCTTTGGCCACAATGATGAAAGGTATGTGTGGAGAAAAAAGGGCACAGAATTTCAGGAAAGAGCATCACGCTAACCATTAAGCATAGGGGTGGATCAATCATGCTTTGGAGTTGTGTTGTAGCCAATGGCATGGGGAACATTTCATAGGTAGACGGAAGAATGGATTCAATGAAATTTCAACAAATTCTTGATGTGAACATAACACCATCTGTAAAAAAGCTGAAGTTGAAAAGAGGATGGATAATTTTGATCCTAAACATATGTCAAAAATCCATAACACACTACCTCAAAAGGCGCAAGCTGAATGTTTTACAATGGCCTCACAGTCCCCTGATAAAAACATTAATGAAAATTTGTGGCAAGACCTCATAAGAGCAGGTCATGCAAGATGACCCAGGAATCTCACAGAACTGGCAGACTTTTCCAAGGAAGAATGGATGAGAATCCCTCAAAAGAGAACTGAAAGATTCTTGGCTGGCTTCAAAAGGCATTTACAAGCTGTGATACTTTCAAAAGAGGGTGTTACTGGCTACTAAGCATGCAGGGTACCCAAATTTTTGCGTCAGCCCACTTACATTTTGTAATTTGTAAAATGTAGAAGAAGAAAGAAAAAAAAATATATATATGCACACACACACACTGTATATTTTTTTTCTATGACTAAAATACAAAGGAAATCATTTCATATTCAATTTGCTTAACTGTTCACAATAAGAGTCATTTTGACCAGAGGTGCCCAAACTTTTACATGTGTATATAATGTATATGAGTAAATTACCTCAAAATCTTCTCAAATAGTTGTTACAGAAAGGACTTCCACTTCAATACATAGGAATAGGTTCCAAAGTGGCTGCAAATTTTTTTTATTGTTGTAATATACTGCATCTCAGTACAAAAATAAATCCCTCGGCCATCTGGGCAATATCTAAACACATTCTGCCTAGCACTTCAAAGCAAAACATAGTTCTTACCATCCACCATATTAGTCAATTGATCAAAATCCCATGCTTGCAAATTGATCTCTAGCTTGCGCTGTTATATTTTATGTATATAATTGTATTCAGTAGTGTCACTAGTGTCATAAATGTCAAATCTTTCCAATTTGCTTCTTCTAGGAATTTGTACGACTTACAGTAAATGATATTATGACCACTTATGTCACGATATTAACTGGTGACTTCCTACAAGCAGTTTTTGTGCGCTTTTTTAATTATTGCTGGTGCTGGGATCTGGAGTATGGATGGGTATGTAACAATTTCTGCTATAATTTCAATGTTATGATCTAGGGTTTTCTTCTTCAGTCATATTTATTGTATAGATCTTCATATGGTATGATATATTTTTGGTGTGGTTTCCTACTCAAGCGTAAAAGCTATATTTTTTAACATATTATTAATAATTTATTGAAATTTTGCAAGAAAAATGAAAATTTTATCAACACTAAAATACTTTTGTAAAGGGCCTGGAGATGACATCAATTGTCTATTGAGCTTAGTATGCTCTCTTTGAAATATAGGAAGACTTCAAGGGCGGACATATTATTGGTGCATCCTGTCTGGCTGCACAGGGGCACTAGCAGGCGGAGTTGAGCATTATGATTAGAGATGGGAGAACTTGTTCAAAAAATGTTCACCAGTCTCAAATTTGGATTTGGCAGAAACGTATCACATTTGGATTCGTGTTCAGTTTCCCGAGCATTTTTCCTCAAAGTCGAAAAAGTTTGGTCACAGTTTGATAAATCATTACGTTTCCACTAATGCTTTTGTGATGACTTTGGCTAATATAGTGGTGCTGTATGATGAGGGAAGGGAATGTGTCTAGGCCAAATGAGATGCGGAATGTAAGTTATTAAAGTAAAAAAAAGAATTAATATGTGTACATTCCGGCAGCCAATCAGGATGCAGAAATCATCCACAACATTATGACACAATGTCTTTTGTGATTGGCTGCTGAATACACACGTCCCAAGCCATATAAAAAGCAGACATTTTGTTTTGCTGTCGCCATTTTCTCAGTGTCACAGTGCAGAGAAGCCGCTCCTGCAAGTGCTGCTGCTGCTGAAAGTGAACTTGGCAGTAGTTACATAGGATCCTGTCATGTGCGATATTGATCTTCCAGCATCTAACTAGATTGTACTAAAACTGTGTTGCAGTCTCAGGAGGCCCATTTGCTAATCCAAATTGTTTGTGATAAAACTGTGTTTCAGTGAGAAATGAGAAGGCCAGATTTCCATTTAAAAATTGTTAGGTCTAAAATTGGGGTGAAGCCAGTTGGCCCAATTTGCTTATCCAAATAGTTTGTGATAAAATTGTGTTGCAGTGAGAAATCAGAATACCACATTTCTTTTTAAAAATCGTTAGGTATAGCAGTGTTATTCAGGCACACTAAGAAAATAAATAGTGATTGTTCATTTAGTGACAGGTAACTGACAGGTGTAGGCCTAAGGTTGTGAAGCAGCAGGTTACAAGAGGGGAAGGGTACATACAACATAAGTGGGAAAAAGCCAGGTCGTGGTGAAAGGTTGTATAGGCTTGGTGTTTGACGTGTATGTGGGTTAGGTGTTTAAGCTAATGAAAGCTCAAATGAATGAACATCGTCTTGTCCTATCCAAAGACCACTGACATCAGTTACTGTATAGCCTACTCCACTCCCTTTCTTTAGCAGTTGCACAGTAGTACACCTTATAGATGAGGTTCAGAAAGAGCATGTGCTCCAGTGAATGGCAAGTGCTGCATCAAGTGGCCTTTCCTACTCTTCCTCCACATTAACATGACACACAGTACAGTAATCAGAGGTCTGCTCCAAACAATTACAGAATCCCAGAGGAGGAAAGGATCTGCAATAATGCCCAAAATGTTTTCATGTTGGGTCCGGGGCAGAACGAAATAGGGCCCAAGCAGAATCCAGACCCTTGTCACCAGACATTAACCACCAAGGGTGGATGTGATCCTGATGAGGTTCAGATACCAGAGGCACATGAGGACTGTACTGTGGAATCAGGGCAGGAAGAGGAGGAGGGTAATTCTCAGGGTGAGGAGTGTGAGAACAGAAAGGATGATGAAAAGGATGTAGATCCCACTTGGTGTTAACCCAGAGTTATCCAGCTGAGTAGCTCAGTAGAGGAGGTGGAGGAGGAGGAGGAAGATGAGGTTACGTTGCAGCTTTCCACACAGACACAAAGTGATGCAACCACGAAAAGCACTGCATCCTCAGCCCCTACTCTGGCTGTGGCCAGCAGCGGTCATGAGTTTGCAGTTCACAGGGGCGGCAAGGGTTGCCTAGCTCAGGCCTTTAAGATGACAAAGGATGACCCAACTCATGTTATATGCCAAATTTGAAAAAAAAGAAACTTAGTAGAAGCAAAATTGCAATAAATTGACAACTACATGCATGAACCGGCACATGAGCGGTCAACATGCCTTAGTGTGGGAATCTCACTGTGCTAAAATGCCAGCTAGCAGGCCTTGCTAACCACAGGCTGTTCCATTCAACACATTTGTTGCTTCTGCCTCCTTCATCACCATACCAAGTGTTCTCAAACACGTCTCCAGATGCAGAAATTCCACTTCTTTACTCCTACAGTCGGGTTGAGTGACAGCCCGTCGGGTTGAGTGACAGCCCGTCGGCTGTTATGGAAGTGGACATAACTGCTATGTTTGTGTCACCTAGCACAATACTTCTTTCTCAATCCACCAAAACATCTCCGCCTGCACCTCACTCACAGTCCAACAGATTGTCCTGTTCTCCATACTCTTTCAGCACAGTAGCCAGGTCTTGGTCTTGCAGTTGTGGACACGTAAATTTTTTTTTCCTTTTTTCCTCCTACACATGCCAAAGCTAAGAGCTTGAATGCCACTATCTCCAATCTGTTGGCCACAGAAATGCTGCCTTCCACCTGATAGATAAAGACGGTTTTGTCACGCTCACAGTGACAGTAGTCAGGGACAGCGTGACTGCCAGGTGTCCAGCGATCCCTGTCCGGGACAGTGAGAGTTAAGTAGCTTATACTCACAGCGTGGCCGGGCAGGAGCACTGCGTTAAGTGACAGAAATCTTGCTCTAGGACCTGCGGGCGGGGAGGAGCAACGGAGAAGCGCTGGATGCCCGCAGGACCTGTGTACCATGTGACCGCGCGTCAGAGGGGTGGGCGGAACTCACCAACAGACTGCAGCAGCACTGGTCACAGTGTTGAGGATGGTACAGAGCTAGAAATAATAGCCATAGTCAGACAAGCCAGAAGTCATGCACGGGTCAGGCAGAGAAGTACAGGGGCAAATATCAGAGAAAGGTCAAACGTAGCAAATGGTCATACACTAGATGGCGGGAGAGGTACAAGAGGGGCAACCAGAGGGAGGTCAAGACAAAGCCAGGGGGTCATACACAGGACGGGCATACAGGTACAGAATCATAATCCAAGAGACGTTACCGTAGTCAAACCAGAACATACACCAGACAATCGTACAGGGACAGGCAAGAGGCACAAACGGAGCAGGGTCGGGAACACTCAAACTAGGAGTATAAACGACAGGGGACGGCACTCACCTGAAGCTATAAAAACCCTCCCCGGGCCCAAAGAGAGGCTCTCCCTATTAACCCCTACACCGCCTGCCCAGTATTCTGAATAAACCATGACAGTAGCCCTCTTTCAACGGGGGGGCCTCAGGACCCCCAGGTCTCTCTGGGTATTGAGCATGGTACGCTCTGACCAGGCGATCTGCGTGCACCAACCTGGCTGGTACCCATGACCGATCCTCCGGACCATACCCCTTCCAATGGACGAGATACTGCAGTGAACCGCGAACCCATCGAGACTGCACAATGTTTTGAACTTCAAATTTCATATGACCGTCCACCGATACCTGAGGCGGTAAAGGTGTGAGTTCCTCTACCACCGAGCCTACAGGTTTGAGTAAGGACCTATGGAAAACGTTATGCAATTTAAAAAATGATGGGAGGAGTAAGCGATAAGCCACCGGGTTAACCACTTCAGTTATCACATAGGGACCAATGAATTTGGGACCCAACTTGGCGGAAGGCAGTTTTAAACTTATGTTTCGTGTCGAGAGCCATACCTGATCCCCACAATGTAGAGTCTGAACCGGGTCCCTCTTATTATCAGCAAAGTGTTTGTATTTTTCTTGTGCCTTGCCAATGTTTGCCCGAACCTTTGACCAAAGATCACTTATCCTGCCGACCGAATCTTCGGCCCCCAGACAGTTTGATTCCAGGCGTGAAAATTCACCAAAATGCGGGTTTAATCCGAGATTAATAAAAAAAGGTGACCTACCAATGGATTGGTTAATTCGGTTGTTGAAAGTGAATTCTGCCAACGGCAACGTGTCGCACCAGTCATCCTGTAATGTCGATGTCACGCACCGGAGGATCTGTTCCAATGACTGGTTGGTGCGCTCCATTTGTCCATTGCTCTCTGGGTGGTAGGCTGAGAAAAAAGATAGAGATATCCCCAACTTCCTGCAAAAAGCTTGCCAAAATTTTGCAACAAACTGCGTCCCCCTATCAGACACAATATTCATAGGTACACCATGGAGACGAACGATTTGGGAAAGAAAATGTTTTGAAAGAACCTCAGCTGACGGTAACTTGGCCATGGGTATGAAATGAGCCATCTTAGAAAACCTATCCACAATTACCCAAACCATCGTGTTACCCCGGGATGGAGGGAGATTGGTGATGAAGTCCATGGACAGATGAGTCCCAGGTCTTCTCGGAATTGCAAAGGTACCAATTCACCAGCCGGCCGGCAATGAGAGCTCTTTAAATGGACGCAAACCCCACAGGCTGTGACATGTTCCTTAATCTCTGCAGACATTAATGGCCACCAAAAAACTCTCTTCACTGCCTCACATGTGGCTGCAATACCTGGGTGAGCACCCAACTTAGAGTTGTGAAATTCTCGTAGGAGATCAGAACGTAAGTGTTGTGGTACAAACAATTTATGAGCAGGTTTGGATCTTGGAGCTAAAGATTGAGCCCCCACAATCTCCCGCTCCAATTCCGACGATAGCTCTGCTATAACCACCCTGGGTTGAAGAATGGATGACGGTGGATCGGGAGCAGACAATGGTTCAAAGCTTCGTGATAAAGCATCTGCTTTCACGTTCTTAGACCCAGGCTGAAAGGTAATAGAAAATTGAACCCAAGAAAAAAAAAGTGACCACCGAGCCTGTCTGGGAGTCAATCTTTTCGCTGTCTTAATGTACTCCAGATTTTTGTGGTCCATGATGACCGTAATCGGATGCTCTGCCCCTTCCAAAAAATGCCTCCATTCTTCAAACGCCAGCTTAATTGCAAGGAGCTCTCTATTCCCAACATCGGAATTTCTCTCTGCAGGAGAGAATTTTTTGGAAAAAATGCACAAGGTCTAAGATTAGTCAGGGTAGATGGCCCTTGAGACAAAACGGCCCCCACCTCGGAAGCATCGACCTCCACAGCAAATGGTAAGGATGGGTCAGGTTGAACCAGTATCGGAGCAGACATAAAACAATTCTTCAAGACCAAAAAGGATTGTTTAGCCGGGAGAGACCAATTTTTGATATCGGCCCCTTTACACATGAGGTCGGTGAGGGGCTTCACTATCTGTGAGAAGCCCTTGATAAACCTCTGATAATAATTTGCGAACCCCAAGAAGCGTTGAAGACCTTTTAGGTCCTGAGGTTGAACCCACTCTGCAATAGCTTGCACTTTCTTGGGATCCATCCGAAACCCCTGTGGAGAAATTATGAGTCCTAAAAAGGTTAGCTCCTGGACAAAAAATTTACATTTTTCCAATTTGACAAATAATTGATTTTCCCTGACTCTCAGCCGGCGATCCATTCGCACCGCTTGGGTCATGGCTTCCTCCAGAGTATCAGGAGGCGGGTGCAGGGCCAAAGCTTCCTGAAGGCGTTCCGACAAGCCCCTACGAAATAGTCCCCGGAGGGCAGCATCATCCCAGGAGACTTCGGCTGACCACCGCCGAAACTCCGAGCAAAACCACTCCGCAGAGTGCCGACTGTTGTGAGTTCATTTTCCCCTTCGTCACTGAGGTCTGGTGAACTCCCTATTCTGGTAAAGGAAGGTAATGAGCCTGATTATCAGGCACCTGAGCCTAATGATGATGACTGGCTGAGTGGAGTCATGGACTGGATATAAGGCTGCCGACGCCCTTCTGCCCTGCGGGTGATTTCTCTGTGGACTTCTAGGAGACCAGTCTGATTCCTGCTCCCCTAAAGCTAAGTTTTCTGCTTTGCCTGTTAGCATTTGTGTTTTGTTTTTGTTTTCCTTGCTTTTCTGGATTCTGCCATTCCCTGCTTGGGTGAGCTGAATCTCCTTTTGCCGGTTGCTCTGTCTTCAGAATATTCCTGAGTACTGACATAGCTTTTTTGAAGCCTAGCGTCTTCAGGGCCTTTTTCACTGTCAGTCTGTTGGCTGTTATTTTCATAGGGTTTTTCACGGATTGCAGACAGCAGCCTTCCTGTCCTTTCCTATCTAGTTAGCTTGGGCCCCATCTTTGCTCAGTCTATCTTTCTGTCTGTGTTAGTGTTCTTTCTTCTTGCTTCACCGTCATTATATGTTGGGGGCTGCCTTTTGCTTTGGGGTCTGCTCTGGGGCAGTTTAGATTTCCCTTTCTGTCCTTAGGCTATATAGTCCTCCAGCTGTGATCGAGGGGTCTAGGGCATCGTAGGAACCCCCCACGGCTACTGCTAGTTGTGTTGATAGGTTCAGGGGTCTGCAATCCGATAGCTGCCAACTTCTCTGGTTTTCTGGACTTAGCTAGCATTTCTGTTTTTGCCTCCTACGGTGACTCAATCATAACAGCCGACCCTGACGTGCACTCATCACCATATCCTCCGCCAGGCGAACCCTTTCGGGTTCGTCATAAATGTGGCCCTAGGCCTCAAAAAATGCATCCATAGTCATACGTTCTGGGGCAGTAGGTGCTAGAGAAAATGCCCAGGATTGTGGGGCACCCCACAGTAGGGAAATAACTACCCCCACCCTTTGAAATTCTCCCCCAGAAGAACGGGGCCTCAGGGAAAAAAACAATTTACATCCCTCCCGAAAAGCCCTGAACTCCCTTTTGTCCCCAGAAAAGGAGTCTGGTAATTTAACCGGAGATTCTGGAGAAGTAAGGGACACGTCCCTGTTCTCGGGACCAATAGCCCCTTGTTCAGTATTGACCAGCTACTGCTGGGTGTGAGCCATAGAGCGTTGTTCCACGTTTAGTTTTTGGAACATTTGTGAGAGCTACTTTACCTGCTCTGACAATGCCTGCATGGGGTCTATAATTACAGCGAAACCTCCCTCACTCACAACCTTTCGATCCAAGGGAGAGGAGGGGAGTAAGAAGGAAAAAAAAGAACATTATGGTCGTTTAAAATGTCACGCTTACAGTGACAGTACTCAGGGACAGTGTGACTGCCAGGTGTCCAGCGATCCCTGTCCGGGACAGTGAGAGTTAAGTAGCTTATACTCACAGCGTGGCCAGGCAGGAGCGCTGCGTTAGGTGACAGAAATCTTGCTCTAGGACCTGCGGGCGGGGAGGAGTGACGGAGAAGCGCTGGATGCCCTCAGGACCTGTGTACCATGTGACTGCGCGTCAGAGGTGTGGGCGGAACTCACCAACAGACTGCAGCAGCACTGGTCACAGTGTGGAGGATAGTACAGAGCTAGAAATAATAGCCATAGTCAGATGAGCCAGAAGTCATGCACGGGTCAGGCAGAGAAGTACAGGGGCAAATATCAGAGAAAGGTCAAACGTAGCAAATGGTCATACACTAGATGGCGGGAGAGGTACAAGAGGGTCAACCAGAGGGAGGTCAAGACAAAGCCAGGGGGTCATACACAGGACGGGCATACAGGTACAGAATCATAATCCAAGAGACGTTACCGTAGTCAAACCAGAACATACACCAGACAATCGTACAGGGACAGGCAAGAGGCACAAACAGAGCAGGGTCGGGAACACTCAAACTAGGAGTATAAACGACAGGGGAGGGCACTCACCTGAAGCTATAAAAACCCTCCCCGGGCCCAAAGAGAGGCTCTCCCTAGTAACCCCTACACCGCCTGCCCAGTATTCTGAATAAACCATGGCAGGTTTCCTAAATTTTATGACTGTTGCAGTCACTCAGTACCAGTTGCCCAGTCGCCATTACTTCTTTACTTCTCTAATAAAGCTGTGCATGCACTACACCAGCACGTCACAGACAACATCACCTTTTCTCTGAAAAAATCTATGTCTGCCAGAGTGCATTTCACCACTGACAACTGGATGAGCAAACATGGGCAGGGGCGTTATATCTTGCTGACTGGGCACTGGGTGACTCTGATGGCTGATGGCGATCTAGGGGCTGCTCCACAAGTCTTGGAATCCGAAAGTCTTGTGGGATAAACCTTTGTATCTAACACTTACCCCATTGCTTCTGGTTCCTCCTCCTCCTCTAGGGCCTCCAACAGTGCCCTCAACCTCTTCCTTAATCAGACATGCATTCCAACAGTGCAGATAGAATCCCCCCACCTCCGTACTACGCAGCCATGGCTCACCACAATCATGCAGTGTTAGAATTTAATATGCCTTGGAGATCCTAGCTCTCCCTATTCCCCAGGATACTTCTGAAGGTGAAGATGCTGGGGCCTCCACCCTTGCCTAATTTCCTAACTCAGCCCTCCATCTGTTCTATTCTCCCACCCAGGGAAGAGAGGAGATGCCGTGCACCACAGTACACCAACCTGACAAACAAGGCAACGTGAACAATGGTAATTGAAAATACCAGGCATACAAATATTCACTCACATATGACAGAGGAATGCACCGGGGGGGTCGAGGATGGGGAAAAACCAAAGTAAGAGGGGAGAAGGGAATTATCACATAAACCCACGCAGCAGTCACAGACAACACCTCCAATCTCCTCATATAACCACCAAAACACATCTCCTCCAAACAACGCAGCATAACTAGCTCTGACGAAATGTTTCAATCAGTACCCAGATTATAAAGGGGATAGGAGTGGCTAACCGAGATCACCTGAGAGCCCAGACTCACAGAGCTCCCAACATGGCTGATTAACTCCTGTTCTGCCAAAGAAATTAGCACAATTTAAAAAGAAGGTGAAGTGTTTCTTTTCAACCCAGAAGTACCCTGCGGTCTTCTGGCTCCTCTCTGTTGCGGTAACCCCATGACAGGTATAAGACACAATGGAGTCTGACATCAAGCTAGGGTGAGAATGATAATTAAGAATGCAAACATGAGGAAAGCCCACACGTATCGCCGCTAAGTGACTTCATCAGGGCAAGTGGTACCATAACGTATCAATGCATGTGTAAATAAGACAAGAAATCAAAGGAGTTAGTTACTGGTATGTGGATCTCGATGTTCCGGAAGTAAGGGGGACGAGTCAGAGTCAGTCATGTGATCAGTGTCACATGACGAGGTCACATGGGTGCTTTGCGTTATGTGGTTCATGTGCAAAGACCAGGGAAGGAAGTAACAGCAACATTGCCCTCAGTGACAAAACGACTAGTGCAGCCTGTGGTGGAATGAGTATCAGAGTGTACCTGCTGGCAATGTAGGCAGGAGTAGATTGAATAAACATAACATCAATAGATAAACAGATATACCAACCAGGAAAACAATGGATTTATGATAATTGCTAACAGCAAGAATTGCCAGCAGTAAGCAGAACAGGGTGAAGTTGGTGATTTATATTTGAAGCAAAAAAAAAAGAATGAAATATCAGAAGTATATATATAAAGTGGTATGAATAGAGATGTAAAGTATGCAACCAATCGAGGAGCAAAGCATGTGAGTCAATAATATTAAAGCATGGAAGTAGTTGTATATATACATGTCACTAGATCTGAGGAGGGATGGACAAGATGTACAAATATAAATTCATACAGTTGAAACTAGAAGTTTACATACACTCTATAAAAAGACACATATGCAAGTTTTTCTCAATATCTGACATGAAGTCAGAATAAATCTTTCCCATTTAAGCTCAGTTAGGATTACCATAATTACTAATATTTGCCAAATGCCAGAATAATGAGAGTGAGAATGTTTTAAGGCATTTTTATTACTTACTGCAAAGTCAAAAGTTTGCATAAATTTCATTAGTATTTGGTACCATTGCCCTTAAACTGAATGACTTGGGTCAAACGTTTGGGCTATCCTTCCACAAGCTTCTCACAATAGTTGGTCAAAATTTGGACCCATTCCTCTTGACAAAACTGATGTAGCCAGTGAAGTGCACCAATCCCCAATCCCTCCTGCAGCAAAACAACCCCACAATATGATGATGCCACCCTCGTGTTTCACAGTTGGGATGTGTTCTTAGGCTTCCAAGCTTCTCCCTTTTTCCTCCAAACATAAAGGTGCTTTCCTGGGTGGTTATCCCTGGAATCCAGGGTATAATAACCCCTCATTAACGCTTGAAGGGGCAACAGTTTGCAAGTTGAATATCCACCTGGATTCTGTCTGTAGTAGCTGTTTGTGACAGTTGCTGCCTCTGCCATTGCTGAAGATCCACTGTAGACGAAGAAAGGAAACATTGTGAGATTTACCATTGAGCACAGCCAAGAAATGGGTGGTAATGGAGGTGAGGGTCTTACAGACCTTCATTAGCCAGTTAGGTTTACGGCTTGTTTACTATCATTGTAGCGAAAAGCCAGGTGATCAAATGTCCCAGTTTTATAAAAACCCTGCATTCTAACCTTGTGCCATATAACAGCAGCCATGGGTTCTTCTAAGCAGCTGCCTAGCACTCTAAAATTGAAAATGATGGAGGCCTACAAAGCAGAAGGCTATAAGATAACAGAGCATTTTTAAGTTGACCTTCCCTCAGTTCGAAATGTAATTAAGAAATGTCAGTTATCAGGAACAGTGGAGGTCAAGATGAGATCTGGAAGACCAAGCAAAATTTCAATGAGAGCTGCTAGTAGGATTGCTACAGAAGCAATCCAGAACCCCCACCTGACTGTGAAGGACTTTAAGAAACATTTAGCAGATGCTGGAGTTGTGGTAAATTGTTTTACAGTTCAGAGTAAACAGCACAAATATGGCCTTCATGGAAAGAAAACCTCTCCCGAGTCCTCACCATAAAATTCAGCATCAGAAGTATGGAAAAGAACATCTAAACAAGCCTGATGCCTTTTGGAAACAAGTTCTGTTAACTGATGAGGTTAAAATGGAACTCTTTGGCTGCAATGATCAAAGGTATGTGTAAAGGAAAAAGGGCTCAGAATTTCAGGAAAAGAAGATCTCGACAATAATTATGCTTTGGGTGGATCAATCATGCTTTGGGGTTATGTTGCAGTCAATGGAACAAGGAATAAATGGATAATGATCCTAAACACAAGTTAAAATCCACAATAGACTATTTCAAAAGGCACAATATGAAAGTTTTACAATGGCCCTCAAAGTCCCCTGATCTGAACATCATTGAAAATCTCAAAATAGCAGTACATGCAAGATGACCCAGGAATCTCACAGACCTGGAAGACTTTCCAATTAAGAATGGATGAAAATCCTTCAAACAAGAATTAAAAGAATCTTGACCGGCTACAAAAAGCGATTACAAGCTGTGATACTTTCAAAAGGGGGTGCTACAAGGTACTTTCCATGCAGGGTGCCCAAATTTTGCATTGGCCTATTTTGCAATTTTTAAAATGTAAAAGATGATGATATATATATTTTTTTCCCTAAAATACCAAAGAAATGTGTCACCTTTAACTTTCGGCTTTTTAGAGATCATTTAATCTACAACTTGCTTAACGGTTCACAATAGCAGTAATTTTGACCAGGGGTGCCCAAACCTTTCCATGCCACTCTAAATGTCCTTTTTATCAAAGCAATTATTACCATATTTCACCACTTTACCTGGATGCCCAAGTTATTCTTGGATCCAGTTGGATGAAACATTCTGTTGTCTTTTTATTTGCTAATTTCCCTTGTATCAAGTGCTCTTCTGATTACAACAAGTAAATATTTCATTCTATGGATTTATACATAATTTTTATTTATATTTTCAGCCTTCATACTGTGAATTTGATATCAGTGGTAATGTGTTGGGACTTATTTTTAACCAAGGAATGATTTGGTAAGTGCATTCTGTAACAAGTCTTGATGATCACTGCAATAACCCCCAAAATATTAGGTTTCAGTGTATGTTGGGCATTATATATACTTCTTTATGAATTCAACGTAACTGCATTCTTTTACAACAGGTTTCTAAAATGTGGGAAAAAATACATTTTATTTGCATTATACATACCATATAAAAACTGTAATGATTAAATGCTCACTCTAATTTTGTACAACTTGATCTTGTTTGACAATGTGGTAAATAAGCAAGCTGTCAAAAAAAAAACTTTATTTAAAAAATGCTGTTTTACCCCTGAAAAATCACATAAAAATTTCAGCTACTCTATCTTTTTTTTGTCTTGCTTATCTCTACCTGTTATAAAGTGCAATCTATTTCTAGCTGCAAATATACAGTATTGAGAGAGATTACAGGAAGCAGAAGGGATCTTTGTCGCTCTGCTCCTGCTCTCCTGTCTGTCAAACTGCATATATGGATACTATAACAGGTGCAATGAATGCTGGGAAGTGGGAGAATGGTATTATAGTAGTTTGCACGATGGTTATGATTTGATGGGCCAATGTTTGACAGGCGATAATTGAATGGTGTTATTGTAATACATGTAAATGTTTATCTTACTTGTTATTCAAAAGCAAATTATACATGATATTTTTATTATGAATAATTTATATTTTCATGTATTTGTTTTTAGGATGGGGTCATTTTATGCGCCATGCCTTCCAGCCATTAATGTGTTCCGTCTTCACACATCCATGTATCTACAGTGCTGGGCAGTTATGTGTTGCAATGTTCCCCATGCGAGAGTGTTTAAGGCATCCAGGTCCAACAACTTCTACATGGCGATGCTGCTCTTCATACTGTTCCTGGCTATGTTGCCAGTCATCTATACAATTGTTTCCATCCCACCTTCTTTTGATTGTGGGCCATTTAGGTGATTATTTTAATTTGAACTTCTCATTTTACCCTTTGATAAACATGCAAAAGTTGCTCACTTACTAGATCATGGCCCTAATAGCATAATTAGGCCACCAGGGCTGAAAATGACACAAGGGTACAGGAGAGCTGTGCCACCCGGAAGCAGAAGTGGGAGGCCTATTGAAAGTTACATTTACACATGAAAACACAGAGTGATGCACAGTCAAGTCTAAACTGTGTATGTGAAAAAGTGGGAAAATATGGAGAATTACCTATTTGCAGAATAATTAGCATGTTCTTCCTTTTCCACCTATTGCAGGACTTTCTTTTAAAAGGTATAGGTGAAGGTGTGTGGCCTCCCAAGTCCAGATGAATTTACATAAAAAATTACTATAAATGATATTGCAAATCTACTCTGGCTCACGGCTAGCTAAGATTTGATTTTCGATCACAGAGATGACCAAAGATGAGCCCAATTTATGAAGAAGCATGCTCCTGAATTGTGCACATCTTAATCTAGTAGGCTTTTCATAAATTCTCCGCAAATGTGTTTTTGTATCTTAATTTGACACCTAATGTGCCCTAAGCAATAGGCAGGGGAAATGGGAAAATTAAAAAGGGTGGTAGGTTGATAGATTTTGTAAGAAGTGTCCCACAGTGTTCCCACAGTGTTCTTTGGTGAACGCAGAAAACAAAAACATTATAGGCTGTGTGCCCACGTTGCGTTTTTTTAAGTGTTTCCACAGCGTTTGTGCCGGCTCAAACGCTGCAGAAACGCTTAAAAGAAGCTTCAAATTAATTTGCATGCGTTTTTGGCTTTTTGTGCCCATGCATGCGTTCTTAAACGCTCAGGAATCGCTTAGAGGCTAAAAACGCAGCATGCTCATTAATTTCCGCATAGTTGAGCGTTTTTAGCCTTCCCCAATGTTCCCAGAAAACGCGCGTCAAAAAACGCATCAAAATCGCGTGTCTTTTGTGCAAAAAACGCGCAAGAAACGCTCAGAAATAAGATGCGCGTTTTCTGGGAAGGGGATCAGTTTCCTGAGCGTTTAAAAACACTAACGTGGGCACATAGCCTTAAGGCTGTGTGCCCACGTTGCGTCTTTTAAGCGTTTTGATGCGTTTTTCGGGGTCAAACCACATAAAAAACGCTTAAAAGAAGCATCCCATTCATTTTAATGCATTTTGGCCTTTTTGTGCCAATGAATGCGTTTTTTTACCGCTAAGGAAATGCTTAGCGGTAAGAAATGCAGCATGTTCATTAATTTCTGCTTAGGTCCACGTTTTTGGCTATTTCCTATAGTCCAGAAGACGCGCGGAAAAAAACGCATAAAAAACGTGCATTTTTTGGGCAAAAAACGTGCAAAAATCACGGAAAAACATGCGCGTTTTCTGGGAAGGAGACCCGTTTCCTGAGCGTTTAAAAATGCTAACGTGGGCACATAGCTTAAAGCAAACTTGACAGCTGCAGGTTTACCTGAACCTGAACCAGAGGCAGCATATATCAGACCATGGCTGTATGATCCTAGCCATACATGTTTAACTATGAATTGCTGCGGTGTTTCAGAGTAAAACAAGGTTTAATAGCCTCCGGGGACTGAGCCCCACCAGCTGCCCTAGACTAACAGGTCTCTACCTGAATGTGTCTATGGGGAGAGAACTGCCACTCCAGAATTGAAATGTGTGGCTTTTAAACTATATCATTCTCTGAAATACAAAAGTATTTGATAGTTAAACCTATATGGTTGGAATCATACAGCCAATGCCAAATAAATCCTGTCCATTGATTGGGCAGCAGCTGTCAGGTTCCCCTTAAAGTCATGTATGACATAAAGGGGTTGTCTCATTAGAAAGCTCCAATTATCAAGGCATATAGACACCATGAGAGGGGTCCTTCACTTAAGAACCTCTAAAGTCTGCAGACTTCCATTAGAGATAATCATTTAATTTTTTTTGCACAAATCAATAGTACACATGAAAATAAGAATCTTTGTGATATATCTTATCTTTGATGTCTTCTTCTTTCTCCTCCTATATCGTTAATGAGTAAAATATGCTTTTAGTGAACACAGATTTTCAGCTCACTCAGGTATAAAATGACAGTTCCTACTAGACGTTAGCCAATTAATTCATAAACTAGCTATTTTGTTAGATTCTCTTGATGGTAGGGAAAGGTTAAAATAAAAAAATATATACTTAGCTTTCCTTCTGCGGCCAGAGCTCCCCGGTTCTCCTGCCCATTCTTCTGTTCTTCCATCACTCTACTCTAATCGCCTCTGTTGCTGCAACTTCCTGATCATCTTAGGCCTCAGATTGGCCTCATTGCTGGAATGGAGAAAGATAAGACTACAAGACCAGCACTGAGCACTTGGGAGCAGTGGCAGTAGCAGAGGTGGCATGACGCGTGTAAGAAGAAATGAAGAAAGGTGACTATATAGTTTTTTTTTTCTTTTTTAAAAACTCTTCTCTGCTCTTACAGCAATCAAGGTAGTTTAGGTTTGAAACAAATTTGTTTGGAGTCAAATCTGCAATTGAAATTCAAGAAAACCTGCCCAAATGGAATTCTGCGTGATTTGCTCATATCCACTGCTCATAAAGTTCTTTGGAGAGGAGAAATAGATAAGGGTGGACGAGATAGCAGTCAACAAAGACATTATGATGCAAGGTCTCATAGAATCTTAGAATGGTAGAGTTGGAAGGGACCTCCTGAGTCATCTGGTCCAATACCCTGCTCAAAGCAGGATTCACTAAATCATCCCAGACAGATGTCTGTCCAGCCTCTGTTTGAAGACTTCCATTGAATGAGAAATCACCACCTCTTGTGGAAGCCTGTTCCACTCATTGATCACTCTGTCAAATAGTTTTTTCCTAATATCTAATCTGTGTCTCCTCCCATTCAGTTTCATCACATTGCTTCTAGTCTTTCCTTGTGCAAATATGAATAAAGATGATCTTTCTACAATGTGACAGCCCTTGAGATATTTGTAGACAGCTATTAAGTCTCCTCTCAGTCTTCTTTTTTGCAAGCTAAACATTTCTAAATCCTGAAACTGTTCCTCATAGGATATGGCTTACAGACCAGTCACTCTTCTCTGAACTTGCTCCAGTTTGTTGATGTCTTTTTTAAAATGTGGTGCCCAAAACTGGACACAGTATTCCAGATGAGGTCTGACCAAAGAGGAGTAGAGGGCAATAATGACTTCACGTGATCTAAGCTGTGTGTTCAGTCTGTGATCTATTAGTATACCCAAGTCTTTTTCACATGTGCTGTCACTTAGCCCTATTCCTCCCATTTTGTATATGCTTTTTTCATTTTTATTGCCCAGATGTAGTACTTTGCATTTTTCCCTATTAAAAATAATTCTGTTAGTTGCTGCCCACTGCTCCAGTCTTTTTGAATCCTCTCTCTTCTCTAGTATTAGCTATCTCTCCTAGCTTTGTGTCATCAGCAAATTTAATCAGTTTACCCTCAATTCCTTCATCTAAATCATTGATAAAGATGTTGAACAATGCAGGGCCCAGGACAGAGCCCTGTGGTACCCCACTTGAGACATTCTTCCAACTGGATGTGCAGCCATTTGCGACTATTCTTTGGGTCCGATCACTAAGCCAGTTATGAATCCACCTAACAGTTGCCTTGTCCATTCTATACTTAGTAATTTTTTCAATAAGGATTGTATGAGAGACTTTGTCAAATGTTTGCTGAAGTCAAGATATACTTTATCTACAGCATTTCCCTTATCCACCCAATCAGTGATTCTGTCATAGAAGGAAATTAAGTTAGTCTGACATGACTTATTAGTTACAAACCCATGCTGACTCTGGTTAATCACTTCATTCTTATCCAGGTACGGACATACAGTACGTGCTGTTTAATAATTTGTTCAAAGATCTTTCCTGGTATAGACGTCAGACTCACTGACCCAAAATGGTCTCCTAAAACCACGGTCACATATTCAGTATTTGGTCAGTATTTTACCTCAGTATGTGTAAGCCAAAACCAGGAGTGGAACAATCAGAGGAAAAGTATAATAGAAACGCGTCACCACTTCTGTATTTATCACCCACTCCTGGTTTTGGCTTATAAATACTGAGGTAAAATACTGACCAAATACTGAACATGTCAATGTGGCTTAAGGGTTCGCTCACACAAGCATATAAATTGGACAAGTGCAATGAGAGAATGAGAGAAAAAAAAGGGATTGCACTCTGTTATTCTATGAGGCAGGGTAGATCTGAGTATTTTTTCTCAGCTGTATTCGGCATGAGAAAAAAATCACATAAATCTGATGGGTGAGAGAAAAACATTGGATGCCATATGGACCATCAGAGTGGAATCCGATTTGAACGTATATATTACAGTTCTGTAAGGTAGGAAACTGTAAATGGTCCTGTAAAAGATTAATAGCTGTTGAGTAAAAAAAGGATTGCATATGGATGGCAAGTGAGAAAAAAAATCATCCCAGTTTTCTTGATGCGAATGACACCAATTTTTTATATGCAAATGTGAGCGTACCTTTAGTTTTAATCTCTACTAGGCAGAAATTAATATTTCACAGCATGGTCCTGCCTATTCATTTTATCACCCAAATATGTGTGTGATATATATATATATATATATATACAGTATACACACACACACTTAGATTGCATACAGAATATATGTATAGAAATTATATATATATACATATATATATGTATATATATATATTTATATGTATATATATACTGTATATATATTTATAATTTTTGACATTTGTTAAAATGATAGTTGGATACAACGCAACCAACTGGTAGTCATATGCAGTATAATTAATCCTAGTGTCAGTATACACTGGTAGCCCAAATTAATATACTTATATATGTACATACCGCATATAATACTAAATAGTTGTAACACCACCTAATTTAGCGTATTTCCGTAAGAAAGTGCCTCTAAAATTGCAGAGTGTGAATAGAACAAGAGAGGGTCTTTATTTTACTTTGCTTGCTTAATATATACAATTTAATGTATTGAATGTTTCCCTGTATTCAAACAAATATGCAATGATTATTTTTCAGCCATATGTTTTACCGTTATAAAATACAGATCTATTACTAAATTAGTGCAGTGTACAATGTAAAAATTCAGTCAACTGATTAAACTGTATAGAAACTTAAAGCCACTAGAGGGCACTATGCTGCTGATGTAAAATATTCAAGGAGCTAAAGGAAAGCTATAACATTTCAAAAGGTTTTTGTTATCATAGAGCACCAATATATTCTATTCTGCCACTTTACTATTCAGAGTGTGAATTTTCAGCAACGCGCAGCAAAGGACTAATTGGTACAAATAATCAGACAAAACAAACAGACAAGCAGAAAGATGGCCCAACTTATTACTGCTTACAATATGACGTCAGTATCTCATGACTAGTGTTGAGCATTCCGATACCGCAAGTATCGGGTATCGGCCGATACTTGCTGTATCGGAATTCCGATACCGACTTCCGATATTTTTTCAATATCGGAATTCGGCATCGGAATCGGAAGTTCAGTTGATTGACGGCCTGACGTCATCATGATGCGCGGTGTGTGCGCATCATGATGCGCCGTCATTTCGGGCCTTCCGGGGGTCTCTGCCGGCCTGCCGGGGGGCTGTGCCGGCCTGCCGGGGGGCTGTGTGGACTGCCCGGGGTCTGTACCGGCCTGCCGGGGGGCTGTGCCGGCCTGCCGGTGGTCTGTGCACCCTGTGGGGGTCTGTACCGGCCTGCCGGGGGGCTGTGCCGGCCTGCCGGGGGGCTGTGCTGATGTCCGGGGGCCTGTGCAAGCATCGTCCGATGGGACTACAAGTCCCATCGGGCGATGCCTGCTACCATGACAGTGATTGACACATTAGCCAATGATGGGACAGTAGTAGTCCCATCATCCGGCTAATGTGTTAAATGTTAAAAAAAAAAAAAAAAAAAAATACTACATACATACTACATGCATGCTACATACATACTACATGCTACATACATACTACATATATACTACATACATACTACATACATGCTACATACATACTACATGCATGCTACATACATACTACATGCTACATACATACTACATGCATGCTACATACATACTACATATATACTACATACATACTACATGCATGCTACATACATACTACATGCTACATACATACTACATATATACTACATACATACTACATACATGCTACATACATACTACATGCATGCTACATACATACTACATGCTACATACATACTACATGCATGCTACATACATACTACATATATACTACATACATACTACATACATGCTACATACATACTGCATGCTACATACATACTACATACATACTACATACATACTACATGCATGCTACATACATACTACATATATACTACATGCATGCTACATACATACTACATGCTACATACATACTACATATATACTACATACATACTACATACATACTACATACATACTGCATGCTACATACATACTACATACATACTACATGCATGCTACATACATACTACATGCATGCTACATACATACTACATGCATGCTACATGCATGCTACATACATACTACATGCTACATACATACCACATACATACTACATATATACTACATACTACATATATACTACATGCATGCTACATACATACTACATGCTACATACATACCACATACATACTACATACATACTACATGCTACATACATACTACATATATACTACATGCATGCTACATACATACTACATGCTACATACATACCACATACATACTACATACATACTACATACATACTACATGCTACATACATACTACATATATACTACATGCATGCTACATACATACTACATGCTACATACATACCACATACATACTACATACATGCTACATATATACTACATGCATGCTACATACATACTACATATATACTACATGCATGCTACATACATACTACATGCTACATGCATGCTACATACATACTACATACATACTACATGCTACATACATACCACATATATACTACATACATACAATACATTCATACAATACATACATAGACATACAGTACATATAACATAGAGTAACATACTTACCAATACTTGTCACATTGTTCCCCGAAGCCATTGTCTTTTCCGGAATAAATATTAACATAACAAACCACAAAAATACTCACCCACGATCCGAAGCAGTCCACGAGTGTGTCCCACGACGATCTTGGGTAGAGAACTGCAGCATCAGATGATGCTGCCGTTCTCTACGGGCTGCAGGAATCCAATGACGGAAGGTAGGTATCCTTCCGCACTGTATTCCTCCGCCACTTAAAAAAAAAAAAGTCCCTAGTCTCACTTTATGCCATTGCTGCGTGGGAATTTCCCACTCCACAAATGGGCCAGACAAAAGTATTGGCACCCTCAGCCTAATACTTGGCTGCACAACCCTTAGCCAAAATAACTGCGACCAACCGCTTTCGGTAACCGTCAATGAGTTTCTTACAATGCTCTGCTGGAATTTTAGACCATTCTTCTTTGGCAAACTGCTCCAGGTCCCTGATATTTGAAGGGTGCTTTCTCCAAACTGCCATTTTTAGATCTCTCCACAGGTGTTCTATGTGATTCAGGTCTGGTCTCATTGCTGGCCACCTTAGAAGTCTCCAGTGCTTTCTTTCAAACCATTTTCTAGTGCTTTTTGAAGTGTGTTTTGGGTCATTGTCCTGCTGGAAGACCCATGATCTCTGAGGGAGACCCAGCTTTCTCACACTGGGCCCTACATTATGCTGTTGGTAGTCTTCAGACTTCATAATGCCATGCACACGGTCAAGCAGTCCAGTGCCAGAGGCAGCAAAGCAATCCCAAAACATCAGGGAACCTCCGCCATGTTTGACTGTAGGGACCGTGTTCTTTTCTTTGAATGCTTCATTTTTTCTCCTGTAAACTCTATGCTGATGCCTTTGCCCAAAAAGCTCTACTTTTGTCTCATCTGACCAGAGAACATTCTTCCAAAACATTTTAGGCTTTTTCAGGTAAGTTTTGGTAAACTCCAGCCTGGCTTTTTTATGTCTCGGGGTAAGAAATGGGGTCTTCCTGGGTCTCCTACCATACAGTCCCTTTTCATTCAGACGCCGACGGATAGTACGGGTTGACACTGTTGTACCCTCGGACTGCATGGCAGCTTGAACTTGTTTGGATGTTAGTCGAGGTTTTTTATCCAACATCCGCACAATCTTGCGTTGAAATCTCTTGTCAATTTTTCTTTTCCGTCCACATCTAGGGAGGTTAGCCACAGTGCCATGGGCTTTAAACTTCTTGAAGACACTGCACACGGTAGACACAGGAACATTCTGGTCGTTGGAGATGGACTTGTAGCCATGAGATTGCTCATGCTTCCTCACAATTTGGTTTCTCAAGTCCTCAGACAGTTCTTTGGTCTTGTTTCTTTTCTCCATGCTCAATGTGGTACACACAAGGACACAGGACAGAGGTTGAGTCAACTTTAATCCATGTCAACTGGCTGCAAGTGTGATTTAGTTATTGCCAACACCTGTTAGGTGCCACAGGTAAGTTACAGGTGCTGTTAATTACACAAATTAGAGAAGCATCACATGATTTTTCGAACAGTGCCAATACTTTTGTCCACCCTCTTTTTTATGTTTGGTGTGGAATTATATCCAATTTGGCTTTAGGACAATTCTTTTTGTGTTTTTCATTGAAGACAAATTAAATGAAGATAATAATACCAAAGAATTTGTGTTTGCAATCATTTTCAGGAAGAAACTGAGTATTATCTGACAGAATTGCAGGGGTGTCAATACTTTTGGCCACAACTGTATATTTCCTGCATGAAAAACAAAACTCAGAACACAAGTGTGAACCTATCCTAACCTGCATGTAGTGTATGCGTTTTAACATTTTATGGATACATCTGTTTTTTAGTGGAAAGCAACGAATGTTTGAAGTCATACAGGAGACCTTACTCTACGACTTCCCGGCATGGTTTGCAAAAGTATTTAGCTATGCTTCTAACCCTGGACTAATTCTACCATTCATTTTGCTAATGGTGTAAGTAAATTAGTGATAAGATGATTACAAATATTTGATATTGGAGCGCCAGCCAGGGCCGTGGGGATACACGGTACCAGGCCGGTTCTTTAGGGGATGTGTCACTCCAGCAGAGACCCGTTCCGTGGCCCTGGGCATCCAATAAAATGGTTTTAGGGGAAAATGAAGTTTATAAAAGATAGTTCGTGACGCCACCTGTGGTATTCGGCAAATAGGAGATGTTAGTCTACGCTGCTTGAGGAGACCGCTGGGGCTGATGGTGATGCAGCAGAGTTATTACAGCTCTCCACAGGTAGAGCTAAACCCCAGGGCAGTTGTATTGTTAAAAATGGTGATGATGGTGGTTGTAGTGCAGGGCAAGTGACGCAGTAAATAAATTTGAGGACACAGCAGTGTGCAGTCTTCATGGGTTTTACTCACAGTTCTGATGCTACAATCCCCAGCCGGGGTGCTGTGTCCTCAGGGTCGGTGGTCCAGTCAGCTCTCAGGTAGTGTGGGGTACACTGGGTCAGAACCCCCTTCAGATGTTCCTTTTCTGGCTGTCTCTCTGCGCTGGCTCCCTCCTCTCCTGCCCTGCACCTTCACACACAGTGTCCCAAGCCAGCAGCCTAAGATCTTGTTGGGCAACATCCCCTAGGACCCCTTGATCCTATATGGCTGCCTTTTCAGCGAATATGTGTGGATGTGGCTGTAGCACTTGCAATGCCTACAGCCTCCGGTTAGCTAGCTGAGTCCTCAGTTTCTCCACTAGACTGGGGCCGGACCCCTAACTGTGACCTGGTCCCTCCACCCGACTATGGTCGGCGTGGATGCAGGCCCCACGGGTGAATTCCTCACTACCTGTGCCCCTAGGACCCCTTTTTTCTCTCTTCCATTGAAGCTTATCTTTCTGTTCTTCTGTCTTTCCTTGCTCTCTTTCCACTGTCTGCTGGTCCAGGGCTGAGCTCCTCACGGCTCAAGTCCCATCACCAACTGAACACTTTCCCTCCAACTGTCACTTTCCTCAGCTCTCTCTGCTGCTTTCTCCACCCACACCCTCTACCTAGCTCCTCCCGAGCTCTGAAAGGTCTGGTGTTGGATGCCAATGTGTGAGTTCTGGGTGGTGCCCCCTCCTTACCTGACAGTGGAATACCACACCTCTGGATGAGGTGCAGTACCTTTGTGGCGACTGAACCCTCTGAGGCACCACAATATGATTATAGGGTTATTATTCTCATTATCTATCTTCAGGAGCGCCCCACTTCTCTGACTTCCTACTTCTTGCTTGTCAGGAAGGTGGGGGCTCAGCTTCAGAGAAGTGCTTGCAAGCTGGTTAGCAAAGAGCTTTCATATGCATGCTCTTTGCCTAGAAAAGCAGCCACCTCTAATCATCTACAGAGTAGGCCAATAACCTAAGAAACAAATTTTATATTATAAAATTAAATTAAACATTCCTCTGTTTTTGAGAATAGAAATGATTTTTAATTAGAGGTTAATTTGAAAATTACTTGTTTTTACAAGGATTTTGCAATTCTACCCACTTTTGATTGTGAGAAAACCCATTTATTGCCAAGTTTAGCTATTTTTTTGCACCAGTGAACATTAAAGGGGGTTCCTGAAGATTGAAAATGATCTCTTAACCATGAGAGAGAAGATAATTTGTTGAAAGCTAAGGACCTGACTGCTGAGACATCCAAGGATCTCAAGAGAGAGGCTCTTTAATGCAATATCAGTATGGAGATTGAGCTTGTGCACCTCTGCTTCATTCATTATCTGACTGCTGGAGAAAACTGGGTGCAGAACCCAAAGCTGTTTTAATATAGACATAGCTTACACGCATATTCACTCAACTCTAATTATAATAGCTATTACATCTTGACCCATCTTTTAACAGTCCCATCAAGGGTCGTATTGATTTTACAATATTGCTTTTTTTTCTTTTATGAATAAGAAGTCTTTAGACTTTTTATGACTTTCATTTATCTTTTACCTAGCATGAGTATATATTACCTTAATGCTACATCAAAAGGATATCAAGCGGCAATTCTGGAACTGAAGAAGAAACTGCAAAGTGTAAGTAGAAAAAATTTACGTACTCTATTTTTACTTTGTGTCAACTGTTTCATGGTGATTTCATATGCCTTGCAGCAAGCGGAAGAAAATAAGAAGAGAAGTAAAAAAGCAGCAGAAAAAGCAGCAGAAGCCAAAGAAGATCCCTTTAAACCAAAAGATAATTCCCCCGGTAAGTCTTGAGACATGAAGGGGGAAATCTGAGATGTGATAAGAGTTTTGCATTCTCCATAAAAGTTTACATCATGTTACATCTACTTCTAGAAATGTGTGGTGGTTCAAGATCTCAGACTTAGACTAATCTTATGCATCTGTGTTACATAACAAAAGATCACTTGGCTATATTTTGCCTTTAAGACGATCAAATAGAGATTTTTTATGCAAAATCAAGTATAAACTATAGCAATATTCTCATGCTACATTTTCAGGAGAACACTATTCCCTTGCGTCCTAGCTCCCTCTTTGCTTTGGGAAAATGCACTGCTGCAGATTGACCTTTTGGACCAGTGACATGGTTGTGATGCTGGTCCAAACTGTGCACTGTTTGATGCTGTAGCATAGGAGGAGCACAGTGACAATAAAAGCTGGCTTGATCATGTCTTCCAGCATTTCAGCCAGCTTCAGATCAGCCCTTACAAACTTTATTAAAAAGAGCTCTGCACATGCTAGATCAGTGGTCCCCAACCTTTTTTGTACCAGGGACTGGCTTCAAACAAGACCATTCTTCCATGGTCCGGCAGGGCGGGGATGTAGGTGTGGCAGGGGCGAGGCTTTGGTCATAAGGGGGCGGGGCTATGTTTAGTAGTGCATACTTATCATTTAATTATAACATTTATAATGTGAATGTGACTCAACTCACCATAGGTTTTGAATGAGTGGGAGAACCGGGTTTTATTTCCCTGTATCAGTGGGAGCACTGGGCTTGTTTTCCTGCAACAAGACGGTCCCATCTAGGGGTGATGGGAGACAGTGACACCCTTGTATGCATGGCTCTGCTCCCACCCTTGTATACATGGCTCCGCTACCACCCTTGTATACATGGCTCCGCTCCCACCCTTGTATACATGGCTCCACTCCCACCCTTGTATACATGGCTCTGCTTCCACCCTTGTATGCATGGCTGGGCTCCCCCGTCCTCCCCATCATACTTATCCTCACACCGTCGCTGAACTTCCCTGCATCTCTATCCTGGCGCATCAGCTTCTTCCTGTGCGGAGTGGTCATGTAGTACCGCTAATTAAGGTCATGAATATGGATGCCACGCCTATGGGAGTGAAGTCTTGTCCATATTCAGGGCAGCATGGAGGCTCAGTGGATAGCATTGCAGCGCTGCAGTCCTGGGTTCGAATCCCACCAAGGACAACATCTGCAAGGAGTTTGTATGTTCTCCCCGTGTTTGCGTGGGTTTCCTCCAGGTACTCTGGTTTCCTCCCACATTCCAAAGACATACTGATAGGGCATTTAGAATGTGAGCCCCATCGGGGACAGCGATGATAATGTGTGCAAACTGTAAAGCGCTGCGGAATATGTTAGCGCTATATAAAAATAAAGATTATTATTATTATTATTACTGTCACAATTCCTCCACTCAGAGAGTGAATGTTTTGCTGTCCTATGGAATCTGGGTCTTGTTGAATTGTCGGTGTTTTGATTGACTGCTCAGCCATCCAATCTGGACGTCCTGAGCTGTCAGTAATTTGATTGACAGCTCAGCAGTTCAATCTGTGACTGGGAGGTGCTTGGCTTTCCCTAAGTGCTCTCTGTTTTGATAGCAGCGGTGTTGCTATCAGTGTGTCAAGAGTGGGAGAAGAGGGTTGCATTGACAATCCAACATAATGGGCAGCACTTTGATCACATTTTATAAGTGGTCATAAACTTGTAAATAACTCATGAAAGAATAAAGTTATGTTAAAACCAAGCACACCATTGTTTTTCTTGTGAAATTCTCAATAAGTTTGTGTCAGATGACCCTCTTCCCATTGGAAAAAATAAAGTTGGATCCAAAATGGCCAACTTCAAAATGGCCACCATGGTCACCACCATCTTGAAAAGTTTCCTCAGGCCGGGGTCACACTAACCGACGCAAAATACGGTCAGTATTTTACATGTGTAATACGGATGAATGGCCCCTAAACAGTGCTCCATATGTCATCCGTAATCAAGGTGTGGTCGCGTATTTTGCACATGTAAGCATCCGTATGTAATCCGTATGGCATCCATATGGCGAGATTTTCTCGCAGGCTTGCAAAATGGACATATAATGGAGCCCTATGACAGGGTTTCTAAACAGAAACCAAAGAATAGATATAGACACATAGAATGCATATATATATATATATATATGTATTCTATGTGTCTATATCTATTCTTTCATTTCTTTATTAAACCTGTCAGTGAGAGTTTACTGTATAGCGCACTGAATTGCCACCTTTGCTAAAAGACACCGGGTGCGTATTTCTCGCAAGTCACATGTGTGGTCCGTGTGTAATCCGTATTTTTTTGCGCACCCATAGACTTGCATTGGCATACTACGGTCGTAGTATGCTGACAATCGCAGCATGCTGCGATTGGCACGGAGCGTAGAATACGGATGAGAAATATTCGGCTGGTGCGAGGGACCCCATAGAGAATCATTGGTCCGTGTGTATTGCGTGCTTTTAGTGCCTCTCACTCGGCCGTATTCCTCGCCAGTGTGACCCCGGCCTCACTCCCATATACTGATGTGCCACAAACAAGAAGTTGATATCACCAACCATTCCCATTTTATTTAGGTATAGCCATATAAATGGCCCACCCTGTATAAGTTCACATATATAAATACACACAGTCATAATACGAAGTGCACCCCTCATATTTATGTAAATATTACATTTTATCTTTTCATGGGACAAAACTGAAGATATGACACTTTGATTCAATGAAAAATAGTAAAGTTGTCAGGGTACAGCTTGTATAACAGTGTAAATTTGATGTGCCCTCTAAATAGCTCAACATGCAGCTAATAATGTCTAAACTACTGACAACAAAAGTGAGTAGACCCCTAAGTGAAAATGGCCAAATTGTACCTAGGCTATAAGAAGACTGCCAACACCCTGACATTGAGCTTCAGCATGATGGCCAAGACCATACAACGTTTTAACAAGACAGGTTCCACTCAGAACTGGCCTCGCCAAGGTCTACCATAGAAGATGAGTGCACATGTTCAGCATCACATCCAGATATTTTCTTTTAAAAATAGATGTATGAGTGCTGCCAGAATTGCTGGGGGTCAGGCTGTCCATGCTTAGCCCACATACCACACACTAAATCAAATTGATCTGTATGGCTATCACATACAAAAAAAACCGATTTATACTCACCCATCTTTCCTGTGGTCCAGCGCTGTCCCGTTCTGCCGGAGGCTGGGGGAGCTGGGAGGAGTGTGGCACTGGCGCCGGAGTATGCGCATGCCCATACCGTGCTGTCCGGCGCCTTTTTCTTGAAGACACACTGCAAATGTGTCTTCAGGAAAATGGCGCCGGATAGCGCTGTGCGCATGCGCGATTCTCGCGCACTCCTGCCCCGGCATCTTCCGGTCCTAGTAAGGCTTAGCGCGAAGGACCGAAGATGACGTCACTCTCGTGAGAGCGCGACGTCAACAGCGGTCTTTGGCGCAAAGCATTACTGGGACTGCGATGCCGGGTGCGTGGTTAGAGAAAGGAAGTGCGGGGGCCGTCCAAAGGTAAATATCTCACTATTTTTTATTTTAGTTCTATTTTTTACAGATTAATGGTACCCAGGGTCTGGAGGAGTCTCCTCTCCTCCAGACCCTGGCTACCATCTGCACACCATCCAATCAGCGAGGTGGGATTTCCGTTACAGACAGACAGACAGAATTAGACAATTATTTAGTATATATACGGTATATATACTGTATATTTATGTATTCAAGGTGGGCCATTTATATGGATACACCTGGGTGGGCCGACTTCAAAATGGCCACCATGGTCACCACCCATCTTGAAAAGTTTTCCCCTCCCATATACTAATGTGCCACAAGTTGATATCACCAATCATTCCCATTTAATTTAGGTGTATCCATATAAATGGCCCACACAGGTCTAACCTTATAAATGGTCTCCTGTGGGATCTCCTTCCAGACCTGGAAAAAAGCATCCGCCAACTCTTAGACAGTTTGTGGAAGGAGCGAGACATGATGTCCCAGATGTGCTCATCGGATTCAGGTCTGTGGAATG
The DNA here is from genome assembly GCF_039654945.1 of Dendrobates tinctorius. Lineage (NCBI taxonomy): Eukaryota > Metazoa > Chordata > Amphibia > Anura > Dendrobatidae > Dendrobates > Dendrobates tinctorius. Next base: position 14,482,017 of record NW_027361802.1, read on the forward strand.
GGCGTGCCAGTCCATAGCTTCAATGCCTTCATCTTGCAGGAACTGTTGACATACCTCAGCCACATGAGGTCTGGCATTGTCCTGCATTAGGAGGAACCCATGGCCAATCACACCAGCATATGGTCTCACAAGGGGTCTGAGGATCTCATCTCGGTACCTAATGGCAGTTAGGCTACATCTGGCGAGCACATGGAGGGCTGTGCAGCCCTCCAAAGAGATGCCACCCCACACCATTACTGACCCACTGCCAAACTGGTCATGCTGAAGGATGTTGCAGGCAGCAGATCGCTCTCCACAGCATCTCCAGACTCTGTCACGTCTGTCACATGTGCTCAGTGTGAATCTGTGAAGAGCACAGGGCGACAGTGGTGAATTTGCCAATCCTGGTGTTCTGTGGCAAATGCACAGTGTTGGGCTGTGAGCACAACCCCCATCTGTGGATGTTGGGCCCTCATACTGTACCATCCTAATGGAGTCAGTTTCTACTGTATCCATTTGTGCAGACACATGAACATTTATGGCCTGCTGGAGGTCATTTTGCAGGGCTCTGGCAGTGCTCCTCCTGTTCCTCCTTGCACAAAGGCAGGGGTAGTGGTCCTGCTGCTGGGGTGTTGCCCCTTCCACGTCTCCTGGTGCACTGGCCTGTCTCCTGGTAGTGCCTCCAGCCTCTGGACACTACACTGACAAACACAGCAAACCTTCTTGCCACAGCTTGCATTGATGTGCCATCCTGGATGAGCTGCACTACCTGAGCCACTTGTGTGGGTTATAGGGTCCGTCACATGCTACCACGAGTGTGAAAGCACAACCGACATTCAAAAGTGACCAAAACATCAGCCAGAAAGCATTGGTACTGAGATGTGGTCTGTGTTCCCCACCTGCAGAACCACTCCTTTATTGAGTGTATCTTGATAATTGCCAATAATTTCCATCTGTTGTCTATTCCATTTGCACAACAGCATGTGAAATTGATTGTCAATCAGTGTTGCATCCCAAGTGGACAGCTTGATTTCACAGAAGTTTGATTGACTTGGAGTTACATTGTGCTGATTAAGTGTTCCCTTTTTTTTAATCAGTGTATATATACTGTATATACAGTATATATACAGGGTGGGCCATTTATATGGATACACCTGGGTGGGCCATGTACATGGATACACCTAAATAAAATGGGAATGGTTGGTGATATCAACTTCCTGTTTGTGGCACATTAGCATATGGGAGGGGGAAAACTTTTCAAGATGGGTGGTGACCATGGCACCTATTTTTAAGTCGGCCACTTTGGATCCAACTTTATAAATATATATAAATCATATATTAGTGATGTGTAAATGCCTTATGAATTAAGAATTTAATATATCCAAGTGTACATTTATGTGGAAATCATTATACAAAATGAAACTTTTTGTGTTCCAGGAGGTGAACCTAATAAGAATGATGGACCTAAAGGGAAAAATCTTGAAGTTCCTCCTCGGATTGCAGTTACTAAGCCACCTTCATCTAAAGGACCACCAGTGCCTTCCTGAACACTAGAATTAACAAAAAAAATTGTGTTGAGATACAATATGGAGTAATTTCAGACATTACATCACAAATACTGTTTTACTATTGTTATGCCTATATGACAAAATAGAGTTAGCACTGCCAACATGATGGCTTCCATGCTAAGTCAATGGCATAGTATGCCACGGTTCTGTGTGCTATTTGTGTAGTGTAGCTATTTTATTTAATTTGAATGAGCACTGTGTTATGCAAATAGCATAGGAACGGCATGCGACAGCCGTTGTGCTGATTGCTTTTACATCTGTGTAGCACTTACTGTACATTACTACATTCCAAAAAATACATCCGTAATTATGCAGGGTAGAGGTTCACGGGTCACGTAAAATGATATAAACTTGCTATTCTCTGTTTTACTATTGGGGGTTAGCACTTTAAATATGGTTTCACCCTGTGTCCCACCAATAGTGCAGACATTTTTCAATAAATCTTTCACAATTCAGTCACTTAGTTTCAGTGCATCTGAACCTTAAATTGTACTTTTAACAATATCAGGTATATTATTTCTTCCTTTGGCATTGTTAATATTTTTCAGCAATCATTCTAAAACATTATATTTACCTCCCTTCCACCCTTCCTCTACAATAAATGCATCTTTCTTTTTATCAGCATTCCATATTTTCTCTCTGTTCATGTTACCTCATATATCCTCCAGAAATAATATTTACTAACAGTAAATTACTGAATCTGAATTTATATATTACAGCACTGCTATCCTTTAATACAGGGTGGGGAACCGACGGCCCACGGGCTGTTTACGACCTCTGATGTTATTTCTTCTAGCCCCTGGGCAGATTCCTAGGGACCACAGTGCTTGGGCCACTGTCCCTTTGTTGCCAGCTCTTTATTTTCTCTCTGGAACATGAGTATACGCTTGCAACAAATGATTACGTCCTGACACTGGCCAGGATGTTCGATTTTGGCAGAGTTAGCGCCCTGCGCTCCCGTCCCAAAGGAAGCATACTCCTCTGCAATGTACATAGAGGCCTGTAAATTCTTTGTGATGTATGTACTGCAGCCCCATTGTTTCCTATATGATAGGGACAAGTGTGTATACATCACACAGGAATCACAGGGACTAGTGTATAAATGTGTCTCCTTTGTAATGTATATGCACCAGACTCAGTTTCTCCTATGTTATGCATGTATGCAGTGGCTAGCAAAAGTATTCCTTCCCCCAGCATTTTCCATGCTTTGCTACCTCACAACCTGGAATTACACTGGGTTTTTTTGAGGGTTTGCATCAGTTCATGTAAAGAACATGCCAAAACTGTGAACATTTGGCTTCCATTGAAATGTGAAGCAAACAACAAATAGGACAAAATAACTGAACATTTCAGTGTGCATACCTATTCATCCCCCCAAATTCAGTACTTTGTAGAGCCTTCTTTTTTTGCAATTACAGCTGCAAATCACTTTGGATAAGTGTCTGTGAGCGTTCCACATTTTGCCACTGGGATTTTTGTCCATTCCTCAAGTCAAAACAGATCCAGCGCCTTCAAGTTAGAAGGTTTCTTCCTCTGGTGAACAGAAATCTTCAAATCTGACCACAGAGTCCCAATTATAATAAGATTTGGACTTTGACTAGGCCACTCCAAAACATTTGCACATTTCCCCTTAAACCAGTCGAGTGCTGCTTAAGCAGTATGCTTTAAGTCATTATCTTGTTGGAGGGTGAACCTCCGTCCCAGTCTCAAATCACTGACATACTGAAACAGGTTTTCCTCAAGAATATCCCTGTATTTTGCACTATTCATCTTCCCCTCGACTCAGACCATTTTCCCTGTCCCTGCTGCCGAAAGACATTCCAATAGCATGATGTTTGTGGGCTGATGAGCTGTGTTGGTTTGGCCGGAGACACAGCGTTTACCTTCGTGGCCAAAAGTTCAATTTTGGTCTCATCTAACCACAGCATCTTCCTCTATACATTTCGGGAGTCTCCTACGTGTCTTTTGGAAAAATCACAATAAGACTTAAAATTGTTGTAAGTTAAAGGCTTTTTCTGTCCACTCTTCCATAAAGGCCAGTACAACTTATTGTGGTTGCATGAACAGATACTCCAGTCTTTGCTTGGGAAATCTGTAGCTCCTTCAAGGTTAGCTTGGTCTCTGTGCTGCCTCTCTGATTAATGATCTCCTTGCCCGAGCTGAAAGTCTTGGCGGGCAGCCCTCTCTTGGCAGGTTTGTTGTGGTACTATGTTCTTTCCATTTAATGATAATGGATTTGATGGTGTAGGGGATCATCAGAGATTGGGGTATTCTTTTATAACCCAACCCTGAAACCCAACCCTAAAATGCATCGATTTTAGATAATTCTTTACACAGTGTCATTATACTTACTCCAGTGGTTTTGACATCAACCCATACTGAAGTTCTTGCCAAGGGACTTAACTTTGTACCCAAAAGTAATTTCAATCTCTTTAATACCATGAGAGATATTAATAAATTTACAAGACTACTGACTGTTAAAAAGCTTTTTTTCATGACAAACAAACAACAAATAACTCAGACATGTGTGACATTGAGACCTTAGAGTCACTTGCGATATTCTCTTTTGCTGAACAGAACGCACTTGTCACTTTATCCTCTTTACAAAGTTCTAAAGTATTGGATCTGATTCAGGATCGAGACATTTCTGTTATCCAGAGAAATGCTTCATATTACCCGATTCAATCTAGGGTACCTTCATTTGACACTTTTCAGAATCTTGTTGAGTGAGACCTCAAGATTCTACATTAGTCCACAGCTCAATCTGGACACAGGATCGATTTGACAACTAATTAACCAAAGGCACTGAATGAACACAACACCTGCCTTATAATCGAACAATCTCTTATAAGACCGGCTGTGTAGTAGTGATGGATTCTGCACTTTATTGTAAATCTGTGGCTACCATCATGGACGATACTTATAAAAGGTTGACTTTTGATACCATGCCATATTGTAAAAACATACTTTCTCACTGTATCCATGAAGGTGCTACATTAGATGTCATCAACTCTAAGATCTAGACATCGCTAATCCTGGACCATGCTATTAGAGCAATATTTCATGGATTGCCTAAGACACAAAAACATTTTTTCTCCACCTCTTCATCCGATAATTTTTGAGATTGGATTGCTAAATGAGAATTTAAGTGAATGGCTTGATGGACACCTTCAGTCATTGGTCATCAGGACTCCAGGGTACCTTTGTGATACCAATACTGTTTTGCACGTGTTTGAATCCTTTGTTTAGCAATCTAATTATGTTTTTGCTACATTTGATGTGACCAACCTTTATTCTTCTATTCCTCATGTTTTGGCCAGAATTGCCGTGCAACACCACATCAATTATTTCAGCAATTATTCTTCAAATTTAAGATAATTTATTCTTCTGTCTCTGGATTATTTATTAAAAAATAATTTTTTCATATTTGACTGTCAATTTTATTTACAGGTATTGGGAGCCCCGATGGGCTTGAAATTCTCTCCCACTCTTGCTATTTTATTTATGGCATTGTGGGAAGAAATGCATATTTTCACAATTGATAATCCTTTTTTCCATAATATCATTTGGTATAGTCATTATGTGGATGACCTGCTCCTGGTATGGAAGGGAAGAACACAATCAATACCCAGCTTTTTGGATTATTTAAACAAGAATTTTTATCAACTAAAATTCACTCTTAATCAAGCCTCCAAACAAGTTTCTTGGATGTGCTGTTGCACGGCAATTCAGCTTCACAAAGGGTTGACACTTCTCTTTTTAGGCCGGGGTCACACTTGCAACTACAATGCGAAAAACTTGAGTCTCTCGCCTCAATACCCAACACTGCCACCGGCATTCGGCATGCAGCCACACACTCCGGTCCCAATTGCCGGTGACAGTGCCGGGTATTGAGGCGAGAGACTCGCACGAGTTTCTCGCATTGCAGTTGAAAGTGACCCTGGCCTTAGAAAAGAAAATGCAGGCAATACCACTCTATTAGCCTCTAGTTCACACACACGATACACAATTGAAGCGATTCCGCATGGTGAATTTATCAGAGCTAGACGGATATGCTCTGATGGTCAATCCCTTTTATCAGAAAGTTATCATTAAGGACAGATTGCGAGAGACAGGTTATAGAAATGTAAATATTAATCCAGCCTTTCACAAAGTTTACAATAAAACACAAAAAAACTGTCTTTCATGGCAAACGAACAAAATTTTCAATCACCAATATTAAAGCCAAATCTGCGATTACTTTTCCAACTCCTTTAAGTGCTCAATTCAATTAAATTAAGAAAATTATATTAAAATATTTACCAATAGTAAATCAGGATGATGCTGTTCGACAAATCGTTAATAATGGTGTCAGGTGTGTGGCTAGATGAAGCATATCGCTCGGTAACATACTTTCTCCTAGTCAATATTCTTCAATACGAGACTATTACACAGCTGTCCTGCACAGGCTTTTTTAGATGTGCAGGAGACCGCTGCAACATGTGCGAATACGCTCAAAATGTAAAAAAATATTTTCTCTCCCCCAAGGTTCCCCATACACGAATAATTCTTATATCAATTGTGACACAGACAAGTGATGAGTGAGCATGCCACTACTCTGTACTCGCCCAAGCATCTCGATGCTGGAGATGCTCGGAGGTCGTCGAATATATCCGTGGTTGCTCAGCCGGAGCTCTGGTCCCCTCCCTGCATGTTTGGCGCACTTTAGAGAGCCAATGAACATGCAGGAATTGTCTGCCACACACTGTAATGCTGCAGCCATGTTGGTTGTGGCATTACAGTGATTGGCTGGCTGCACAGCTTCATCAGGTCTATATCAGACCTGCTCATCACAGTCTACTCCGGAATTAGGCAGTGTAGGGAGAGGTGCTGCTAAGCTAGGGAGAGATTTGCTTGTTTCTTAGTTACTGTTGGTATACCACAATATGCTATACACATAAGCATCTCAACTAACAGTCCTTCTGAGGACTATTCCAGCTGCATACATATCAGTGCTAGGCAGGCAGTATATGTGGCAGACTGCAGCGCATCTAGCAACAGGGTCCATTAAAGTTCGGTCTGCTGCTGCTTTTACAGATATTTCTAGACATAGTCCCAGGTATCAGGGGCCAGGAATAATTTATTTGGGATCTTAAAAATTATTTGAATAAAAAGCAATCCAGAGAACACCGTTTTTCTACTCCATTTGCTTGATGGCACTGCAGAATACAGCCAGATCCTTTCCATATTACAGCGCTAAAAATATATCTACCAAATATACTCGAGTATAAGCCGACCCGATTATAAGTCGAGGCCCCTAATTTTGCCATGGAAAACTGGCTAAGCTTAATGACTCGAGTATAAGTCGGGTGTACATTGTCCCATCATCCCTGTCCTGCTCTGTGTGGCTCTCCCCCCTCCCTGTACACGTGGCTCGGCTCCTTCATCTATGTATGGCTCAGCTCCCTGTCCTCCCCCGTGCTTCTCTGTGCTTCCAATGCCCTCTGTGCAGCCCCCATCCTCCTCCATACTTCCCCTGTCCTTCCCCAGTCCTTCTCTGTGCTGCCCTTGTCCTCCTCCATGCATCCCCCGTCCTCCCCTGTGCTGCACCAGTCCTCCCCCATGCTGCCCCCATCCTCCTCCTTCATACTCACCCTGCTGTGCCGCCGCTGAACGTCCCTGCATCCTCCGTTGTCCGGCGCTGACAGCTTCTTCCTGCCTTCAGTGGTCACATGGTACAGCTCATTAAGCTCATGAATATGCTTCCACACCCATGGGCGTCCATATTCATGAGCTTAATGAGCGGTACCATGTGACTGCTGAAGGCAGGAAGAAGCTGTCAGCGCTGGGACAAGGAGGATGCAGGGGACATTCAGGGAGGCATGGGAGGGGTGAGTAGTATGACTTCCCAGCCACCGACTCCTGCCGCCGCTCCCCCTCCCCCACTGATTTCTGCTGAATGACTCGTGTATAAGCCAAAGGGGTATTTTCAGCACAAAAAAATGTGCTGAAAATCTCGGCTTAAACACGAGTATATATGGTATTTAAAACTGTTAAGTTTGCTGTTAAAAATAGTTACCTACAGGCCAGCTATTTACAACTGTGGTTTGTCCGTCACATGGATGACATATATATGTCCTCAAAATTCTGCCATTTCTGGCCTCCATTTAAATTTTGTTACAGTGTGGTAGCGAAGTTATTGACACCATTTTGCTATTAAAAATAGTTACCTACAGGCCAGCTATTTAAAACGGTGGTTTGTCCGTCACATGGATCACATATAAGTGCACTCAAAATTCTGCCATTTCTGACCTCCATGTAAATTTTGTTGCAGTGTGTTAGCAAAGTTATTGACACCAGTCTGCTGTTAAAAATAGTTACCTACAGGCCAGCTTTTTAAAACTGTGGTTTGTCTGTCACACGGATCACATATAAGGCTATGTGCGCACGCTGTGCATTTGCTTGTGGAAATTTCTACGTGGATTCTGTCTCTCTTGGCAGAAAATACAGTTGAAATTCTGAGTGGTTTTGATGCATTTTTGGATTTGATGTGGATTTTCAAGCGTTTTTTTCATGCGGATTTATATGCGTTTTTGCTAGCTAAATAAAGATACTGTATATACACTGCTCAAAAAAATAAAGGGAACACTCAACTAACACATCCTAGATCTGAATGAATGAAATATTCTCATTGAATACTTTGTTCTGTACAAAGTTGAATCTTCTGATAGCAAAATCACACAAAAATCATCAATGGAAATCAAATTTATTAACCAATGGAGGCCTGGATTTGGAGTAATGTCCTTAAAACAAGTCAAAATGATGCTCAGTATTGTGTCTGGCCTCATTATGCCTGTATGACTTCCCTACAATGCCTGGGCATGCTCCTGATGAGGCGGCAGATGGTCTCCTGAGGAATCTCCTCCCAGACCTAGACTAAAGCATCCGCCAATTCCTGGACAGTCTGTGGTGCAGCGTGACGTTGGTGGATGGAGTGAGACATGATGTCCCAGATGTGCTCAATCGGATTCAGGTCTGGGGAACGGGCGAGCCAGTCCATAGCGTCAATGCCTTCATCTTGCTGTAACTGCTGACACACTCCAGCACATGAGGTCTGGCATTGTCCTGCATTAGGAGGAACCTAGGGCCAACCGCACCAGCATATGGTCTCACAAGGGGTCTGAGGATCTCATCTCGGTACCTAATGGCAGTCAGGCTACCTCTGGTGAGCACATGGAGGGCTGTGCGGCCCTCCAAAGAAATGCCACCCCACACCATTACTGACCCACTGCCAAACTGGTCATGCTGAAGGATGTTGCAGGCAGCAGATCGCTCTCCACGGCATCTCCAGACTCTGTCATGTCTGTCACATGTACTCAGTGTGAACCTGCTTTCATCTGTGAAGAGCACAGGGTGCCAGTGGCGAATTTGCCAATCCTGGTGTTCTGTGGCAAATGCCAAGCATCCTGCACGGTGTTGGGCTGTGAGCACAACCCCCATCTGTGGACGTCTGTAGAAAAATATATATATATATATTTTTCTTCTTGCACGGTTGAGAATCAAAAAGTAAAAGCAATGTTGAGGATAAAATAAATCTTGTTTTTAATTGTTCATTCAAAAAGTGATTACAAAAATGAAGAAAAGTAAGTTCATGACATGCAATAATTATTTGAAGAGAAAACGAGCATTGTTCTTACATATAGTCTTGAGCAGCTGTCCGGGTGTTCGAGAGTCTCAAGGGATATGAGATCTCTTGAACAAGAGTTAGACCGGCTTTATATACTATTCTGACCTATAAACTATAACCACATATGGTGGCTTGCCACTATGTTCATAAGTTCTTCCATATTAAGTGAACCGTAGTTATTTTAACTATATGTATACAGTTATTTATGCATTACCTTAGTCTGAGATATTTAAGCCTAAAGTCTGAGATCTTTAGAACCATTCATTATCTCTAAATAGTCACATTTTGACAGCTTTGACTATTTTGACCTATACATTTGACAAGAGAGACAGCTGTGTGAGCCAAGGAATCCAGAATAGCTCAGTCACACTCTAACCAGAGCCTCTGCTAGCTGGACTAGACTCTGTATATTTTTTATTATAGAAATACTGATATTTTACAGTCCCCCCTGATTATGATTTGAGAAATATCATAATCAATCCTAACTCATTCTCTCACCATTCGTATCACATTCATTCTTTATTCTGAAAACCTTGTATCACCATCTGCCCTGAATGTCATCTGATTTTTCAAACCTATTGTAAAAACAAAAATTAGATCAGAGAGTTATATTTTTTCGTTTTAACATCTCTCTTAAAATATCATCTTCCTTTTTCATTTCTATCTTTATATTCTTATAAATTCTCCTAATTTTACACATAATAATTATTTGATATATTATACACAGCAAAACTATGATAAATAAAATAACGATCGGATTAGACAATACATTTCCTGCTGCCATTTTCGCTGAAGACTGTGACCAACTAGTTACAGATTTTCCTAAATTTCTCCACCAAGATGAGCCTGACATACTCGTCCATTCATGTTCAATATCATTTAGATTACCTTGTTCATGTCTAAATACAATTTCAGCTTCTTTTAATTGTTTTGTCAGCAGATTTAATAAACCCTTGTCTTTCTTTATTTCATTTGTCCACAAATCCCAAGGGAATTTATTGACTTGTGACAAATTGAACTGGATCGGAAGGATTTTCAGACGTCTTGAGCTTATTGACGTAATATTAATACTTCCTTCCTTCTTTGTGAGAGTTTTAACATTTCCCTCAATACAATATAAACCCATTGTCAGATTTTCGACATGTACACAAGATGAGAAGAATGCAGAAACTGCTTCTCTTCCTGACATGACTTGGAAACAAGTTTTGTTAGCGCTTACTGGTGTCACCAAGTCATGTATCGTGTGGACATTCTCAACTCTGGCATGACAAGAAGTATGATTATGGCAACATGAATGATAAATGACTTTATCCTGTCCAGGTAGACACATTACCTTGGAAACAAAATTTAAGCATGACGAAATGTCTAATTGTTCAATGTTTGTACCATCAAATGCAAAATCTGTGTACTGTAATTGATAATATAACAATTGTGTAGGGCTGACAGGAATTCCCAGAACACCTATAGGAACCAGGGTTTCTTCTCTTCCTGACACTGGAATCAGTGATGTTCCTACACAAATGTTCTGTTCACATCCTAACCACTTATTTACCCACAAATCTGTATGGTTTAACGCAAAGTTATATTCTATGGGCAAATTTCTTATTAGCCCTAAAGGGGTAATTCCACTTTGTAAGGCTTGTGCAATCATTTTCAGATTGGTGGAATATTCAATCTGAATTTCTAGACATGTTTTGGCCACTTGAGATTCCTGTTCACTTTCCATTAAAGCTAAAGTAGCATCTTGAAGATGTGATACAGAAAATCCCAATACAGTAGCAGTGTTCAAAACCATCTTTTCAAGGACTTGATTCAAACTTTTCTGAATCTTTACCCCTTTTCCTCCAATATACCCAATATTTTCCAGATCTGATTTAAGTGTATGAATGTCCATAGTGTTAATTAAACTTCCTACTGTTCCTAATCCCCCCAAAATACCTTCAAACACTCCCCTCTTACTCCTAACCTGTGTTGAAGTTCTTTTCCCAAACCATTGTTCTATTCCCATCTCCATGTTAGTGAGATGTGGTTGACACTGGGGATATCTAGAAGAGATTTTCCAGTTAGACATATTAAAGGTCCATACCATGGTCAGAAACACTCCATCTCGTAACAGAGGTTTAGTTTGGAACTGATTGATCTGAAAAGGAGTAGATGGTTGAAATCTTGTCTGTGTGCATACATTATCTACTGCTGACCATATATTTACCTTTACATCTCTACATTGTTTGTAGTTATATTTCGTTAAAATGCAACATTGGTAAAGTCCAGAATCCTTAGGAGATGGATTATCTACAGAAAAAATAAAATCCTTATTTAACCATCTCACGTTACCGGATTGACCTCTGTGTATAACATTTGTTGGACCATTTGAAAAACTTCCCAAAAATGATTTATCTTTGGTCCATATTAACAAAGATTCTGAAGGTAGCTCTAACCTCGTGCTGCATTTTAGTAATAAAGGAGACATATTTTCTTGACTATATACTGCTTGTGGTGTAACCCTTACTTCTGGAGCTATAGTATTTGAAACTGTAAAAACTACAGATACCTGTACTTGTACTGGTTCTCTGGTTATCTGAAAATTCCATGTTTTTACCCAATCCTCGTCTCCTTCTGTAATAGAAAGAAATGCAGGATCTAAAACTTTCCCAAATAGTTGTGTCCTTAACCAAGCATCTGTTTTGGATGTTTCAACTTTCCCTTTTGCGATCATATCATTTGTAATGTCGCCTGACCACACAGCTTTCTCTTCACCTCTTATCTCTATATTCCAGAATAACACATCTGTAGGACTACATTCCCATGTGCCTGTCTTATTATTGTGTATATAATCTCCTTGTAACTGTGTGAACTTCGTCTTAGGTCCTGTGGCTGCGTGTAATATTATGTCAGTGTCATGTATGAAGTGTAGCTCAATACAGCATTTTGCACCAAAACCCATGCAAATGTTTCCAGTAATATCTACTGAATCGTCCAGTATGTCCTCATCTATTAAGCTTTGTAGATTCGTTCCTCTTGGTTTCCTTGGATGTAAAGTTCCTTTGAAAAGTTCCTTCACTTCACTAGTATTTGTTCCATGGTGTGAAATATCTTCAGCGTAGATCACAGTTGAAACAGTACAAAACAGCAGAAATGTGATTCCCATCAGATAGTAGCTTTTCCTGGGAAATTTCTTTTTCTCCTGAAGGATTGGTGTTGAATCCCTTCCATCAAGGACGTGGAGTTTCGTATTCCAGTTCTTATTGGAATCCATTTCTTCCTAAAAGAAATGCAGTATCATTATTTTGCAATATACAGTTTGCATTGATCAACATGTACCCACAATTTTTGTTGTCTGCGGGTATTTTTAACCACCTTAGATGCTCGTTGCACAAGTATCATCACTTGTCCCATGGTTTCGATAATTTCAAAGGGACCTTCCCAATTACTTTCCCAAGGTCCATTCTTCCTGAAAGTTTTAATCATCACTAGAGCCCCTTTCTTGAATTTGGTTACATATGGTGGCTCCATTCTCTGCATTCTTGATGCAGCATGTGGAAGAATCGTTTTCAAATTTTCCTGTAACAATTGCAACCATTTGGACCTTGCAACAGCATCTTTTTGTGGTGTAGACAAAAATGGTTCATGAGGAAAAATCAATGGCATTTTTCTTCCTGTCATCAGTTCAAAAGGAGTAAACTGAGTTGTGGCAGAGGTTGTTCCTCTTACACTCAACAGTACAAAAGGTACTGCATCAACCCAAGTATTGCCTTTGTCCAATAACATCTTGGCAATTCTGGATTTTATTGTTCTATTCATCCTTTCCACAATACCAGCAGACTGTGGATGGTAGGGTACATGAAACTGTTGTCGTACCCCTAGAATAGCACAAACGGCTTGCATGATTTTTCCTGTAAAGTGACTTCCTCGATCAGAGGTGATCATTCTTGGGATCCCCCAAGTACAAAAGACATGATTAACTAATGCTCTAGCTGTAGACAAAGCATCATCTTTCCTGACAGGTAAAATTTCAACCCACTTAGAAAAAACATCTACCACAACCAATGCATACCTGAGACCATTTTTACCTGATGGTAACGGTCCAATGTAGTCGATTTGCAACGTAGACCATGGACCATCTGCAGGTTCGATTCGGAGTAGTGGCGGTTTCTGTCCTTTTGGTCTTGGATTAATTTGGGCACAAATGAGACATGATTGAACAACACTTTGCACTGTCTCTTCCATCTTTTCCCAGTAAAATTTCTCTCTGAGAATGCCTAACAATTTTTGTTGGCCCAAATGACCCAAACTTTCATGATTGTATTTTGTGAACTCAACCTGTAGATGTCTTGGGACAACAGGACGCAACTCCCCGTTTAAGTCATGACACAAAACCCCGTTTTCACAAACAAAGGGAGGTTTTGGATCAACCCGGGAAGCAACAAGAGATGAGTCTTTTTCTTGTTCTTCCGCAAAAGAAGGGATATGCGTGTCTGTTCTTTGAACTGCTGAAACCTCGAGAGGTTCAGGTTCAAACACCTCTTCTCCTGTCAGGGCTGCCTCTTTGGCTAGCATATCTGCGGTTGCATTTCCAACAGATAATTCATCATCAGATTTTTTATGGGCTGGAACCTTGACAATAGCAAAACCATTAGGGTTTTTTGATGCTATCCTGAAAATTGTCTTCAGTGTGTCACTGTGAACAAGAGTCTTATTAGATGAATCTACATAACCTCTTTTTTCCCAAACTGACAAGTAATCTGTCAGTGATCTTACAACATAAGAGCTATCGCTGTAGATCACAATGGGACACTGATCATCTGCTTCATTCAGCTGTAGTACCATTTTTACTGCTTCTAGCTCTGCTCTTTGAGCTGAAAAATGACTCGGTAATTTGTGCTTCACAACCTGTCCTCTTTTGGGATAAAAAATGGCATATCCTGAATAATAGTGCCCATCTGAATAGAATCTGGAACCATCTACAAAAATTGGTTCGTCTGTTACCTCTGCTTTCCGTCTGAAAAGTGATGGACTTGGATCCTGAAAAGACTGTAAACAATCATGAGTTTGTCCTTCATATTGCATCAGCTGAGGAAGAACATATTTGGCCTTGTAATCTACCTCAATTTGTTTGGGAGACAATGACAATAACCAATGAGCAAATCTCTGATGTGACACACCTGGGATATTATTCTCAAAGAGAAGTTTTAGTGTAGAGTGAGGAGTTTGCAAAATGATTTTGTTGAACCCGACAATATGTTCGGTTGCTTTGACTGCAAAGTACACACCTACCAAGTGTCTTGCACAGGTCTCAAAACCTTTTTCAACAGGTGAGAGAAGTTTTGAAAAATAGCCCAAAATTCTCCACTCTTCTCCTTGTAATTGCAGTAATACAGCAGAAACAGATGTTCCTGATGTATGCACTTGCAAAGCAAATGGAGCCGAAGGATCTACTGTGGACAAAGCAGGTGCATTTTGTAAATTCATTTTCAATTGTTCAAATGAGGTTTGCTGTTCATCACCCCAAGGACCAAAGTAATCACTGTTTTCACCTTTCAAAAGATCATATAAAGATCTGGCCTTATCTGCAAAATTCTCAATGAAATCCCTTGAATAATTCATAAGACCTAAAAAATGTCTCAATGCCTTGTGTGATGTCGGAATTGGTAGGGAAGCAATTGCCTCAATTCTTTCCTGCAGTGGCTGCCTTTTTCCTGGACTCAACAGCACCCCTAAAAATCTGACCTCAGTCTGCATCAATTTGACCTTTTTGGTGTTCAATTTCAACCCTGCATCATGCAGCAACTCAAACAATTCTGTCAGAAGAGAAACATGTGTCTCTTTATCCTCTGTAGACAATAAAATATCATCCACATATTGCAGAATGCAATCAGGCCTCGAAAATCTGGATAATACCTTTGCCAATGCCTGATGAAAAACGCTAGGTGACAAATGTGCTCCTTGAGGTAACCTGCAAAACAGATATTGCTCGTCCAAGAAAGTAAATGCAAACTTATACTGACAACTCTTTTCAAGAGGTATACTGAAAAAACCATTGCTAATGTCCAGTACAGAGAAGTATTTGGCCTTTGCATTTAACCTTGCCATCATGTCATGAGTATCTGCCACAATTGGTGCGACATTGGGTGTATGCTTATTGAACATCCGTAAATCCAATATCATTCGATAAGAACCATCAGATTTCAAAACACACCACAAAGGATTGTTACTTACAGAATTAGCCTTTCGGATAACACCTTGATCTAACAATTCCTGTATGATCTTTGACATAGAGTCAATTGATTCTGGAGGCAATTTATACTGACGCTGTGGCGGGGGATCACGCCCCTCCACATTCACGATAACGTCTTTCATTGTTCCAACCTCATTCCTGAACTGAGCCCAAAGAGAAGGAAAAAGCTGTACAATTTCTGTCAATACCTTGTCATCATTAGTGTCAGGCCACAAATGGTCAGATGACACCACATCATTTAAGCAAATACTTCCAACATGGCTATAATCATTAGGATCAATGACTACCGGTTTACAACCATTGGAATCTTTCCAGATCACTTGATTTCCTAGGTCAACTACCCATCCGAATTTCTGCATAAAATCTGTGCCAAGTATATTTTCAGAATCACGACAATACCAGATGTCAATTTCTGTTTTGAAAGAACTAGGTATTTCCAAAATCACATTGGGAACTAAGGTTGCTTTAGTTCCACCTTTTCCACTGAAACCGACAATTGTACAAACTGGTGAATCTGGGTTTAGCTTCAAATCAAGGTTTGTAACACTTAACTGAGCTCCTGTGTCAATAAGAAATACAACATTCTGTCCTGCTAAACTTACTTTGATAAATGGTCTTCCACAGTCATCCAATGTAACTCGAGTCACAAATTCCAATGGATGTGGTTCAGGAATAGTCTGTGATTGTCAGAAAGATGAAGGAGATGGGAGAAGACCTGTGTCCTTTTTAAAAGACCTTGGAATTCTATACCTTGACTCTGTTTCCTTCACTGTCATTTCTCTGATCTGTCTGATTAATGGTGCATATGGTGACTGTGTTTGTCTGTTGGCAGTATGAGCAGGTGCAGATAATTGTAATGCAGGTGCGGAAGGTGTGGTGTATGATTTTGGCATGAGTCCGTTTTCCCTTCCAAGCTTACCTGTTCCTTGTGTACCCATCTCTGATTCTGCTCTCAAAAATTTCCTGCACTGCCACTTCAAGTGTCCAGGTATACCACAAAAATAACAATGGATATTGTTCCTTTGTGTAGTATTTTTACCTCTATGCTCAATGTAATCCCTGCTCTTGGAGAATACTGTGGCTCTAGGTTTCAGCTGACTGTCTTCCTTCTCATGAACTACCGCTATTTTAGCCTTGACCTGATTTTGTTTCATGGATCTCCTTATTCTGTCAATAAAAACTGTTGCTTCTTGCAATGATGGCTGAGTGTTAGCCAATTGCACTGAGGCAGGATCTAAGTACTTGAACTTCTTTACAAAAAATTTGATCATGGATGCTGGCTCTTCGTGAGGCCTGAGATCCATTACCATCCTATAGGCCTGTTCAAACTTCACCAAAAAAGAGAATGGGTCTTCAGAAATATTTGTTTGTAAACTCCCTAAAATATCAACTGTAGGCATGTCTTCTCCAGTTGTAAATAATACTAATTGTCTAAGTCTGTCTTCTTTTGTACTATGTGCCATTTCATTCTCATCATTTAATCTGGGTGTGGTCTGTAATCTTTTTCCCATATGTGAAAGTAACCAAACTTTGAATATTTTATTCTTTTGCTCATCATTCAGATTGTATTTGTCTGTGTTTGATTCAAAAGTGTCCGCATTATAAAAGGCATCCATCTTATCATTGTAATTTGGAATGTCCTTTACAATTTTCATTAGCTGATCGTGTATTTTCAGATTAATGCGTGCTGCTCTGTCATGTAATTTTTTCCGTTGTAATTCTACTGCCTCTAATTCCTCTACTGAAGCATCTGGATTTTGCATATTTGGTACAAATGAAGAGGCAACACTGTCCTCCTGTTTACCTGTTGATCTTGTGTTAACAGAAACCCTCTTTATATCTTGTCGTAATTTAGACAATAACTCTGTCCTGGTATCTATTTGATCTTCCAATTGTTCTATATGCTCTGACAAAATCAAACAATTTGGACAATCAAAGTAATCCCCGTCAGACTCTTGTGTGTCACCTGGTGTGTCAGTGTGATTAATGTCTTGTGTGACAATGCATGTTTTATAGGTGTTAGGTTCAGTTTTCTCAAAGACTAAGCTATTATACACATGGACTAGCTGCATAACATTCTGAAGTTTCCTTTGTAATTTTCTAACTGAGAAAAACCTTTTGTCAATTTTAACATTTTCTGCCTCACATTGATTATACAAACTAGACCATAATTGGGCATCCGTATGATTATGAACAAACTTGAAATCTATGTTACTTTTCTTAGCATAATCATGTATAAAATCCATTATATTTTTTCTCACCTATTGAGAGTCTTTCCCGTCAATGGATGGTCCTCTGTGTCCTTATGCAATCCTCAGATCTCCGTCTGGATGAGACGCATGCAGCTCTTTACGATCCTCACCCGTCGTCTTCAGGTTCAGTGTGATCTTTGTGCCGTGAAATAGTGGAATTCCTGAGGAAGCTTGTACAACAGGTGGTTTTTTAGCAGAGTTCGTGCTCCCCCCTTGCACAATCGAGGAAGGAATGCCAACCAAAATTAGCACAAAAGATCAGGCTGGCTACGGCTCGCCAAAATGTAGAAAAATATATATATATATATTTTTCTTCTTGCACGGTTGAGAATCAAAAAGTAAAAGCAATGTTGAGGATAAAATAAATCTTGTTTTTAATTGTTCATTCAAAAAGTGATTACAAAAATGAAGAAAAGTAAGTTCATGACATGCAATAATTATTTGAAGAGAAAACGAGCATTGTTCTTACATATAGTCTTGAGCAGCTGTCCGGGTGTTCGAGAGTCTCAAGGGATATGAGATCTCTTGAACAAGAGTTAGACCGGCTTTATATACTATTCTGACCTATAAACTATAACCACATATGGTGGCTTGCCACTATGTTCATAAGTTCTTCCATATTAAGTGAACCGTAGTTATTTTAACTATATGTATACAGTTATTTATGCATTACCTTAGTCTGAGATATTTAAGCCTAAAGTCTGAGATCTTTAGAACCATTCATTATCTCTAAATAGTCACATTTTGACAGCTTTGACTATTTTGACCTATACATTTGACAAGAGAGACAGCTGTGTGAGCCAAGGAATCCAGAATAGCTCAGTCACACTCTAACCAGAGCCTCTGCTAGCTGGACTAGACTCTGTATATTTTTTATTATAGAAATACTGATATTTTACAACGTCAGGCCCTCCGACCATCCTCATGGAGTTGGTTTCTAATCATTTATGCAGACACATGCACATTTGTGGCCTGCTGGAGGTCATTTTGCAGGGCTCTGACAGTGCTCCTCTTGTTCCTCCTTGCACAAAAGCAGAGGTAGCAGTCCTGCTGCTGGGTTGTTGCCCTCCTATGGCCCCCTCCATGTCTCCTGGTGTACTGGCCTGTCTCCTGGTAGCGCCTCCAGCCTCTGACAACCTTGCCACAGCTCGCATTGATGTGCCGTCCTGAATGAGCTGCACTACTTGAGCCACTTGTGTTGGTTGTAGAGTCTGTCTCATGCTACTACGAGTGTGAAAGCACAACCAACATTCAAAAGTGACCAAAATATCAACCAGAAAGCATTGGTACTGAGATGTGGTCTGTGGTCTCCACCTGCAGAACCACTCCTTTATTGATGGTGTCTGGATAATTGCCAATAATTTCCATCTACTTTCTATTCCATTTGCACAACAGCATGTGAAATTGATTGTCAATCAGTGTTGCTTCCTAAGTGGACAGTTTGATTTCACAGAAGTTTGATTTACTTAGAGTTATATTCTGTTGGTTTTTTCAGTGTTCCCTTTATTTTGTTGAGCAGTGTACATATACAGCTCTGGCAAAAATTAAGAGACCACTTCCAAATGTTCAGTTTGTCTGATGTTTCTCTTTCTAGGTATATTTGAGTAAAATGTAAATTGTTCTTTTAGTCTACAAAATTCTGACATGTCTCTGAATTTCTAAGCAATAAGTTTTGTTTTTTTCTGAAAAAGAGAAATGGTCAAAATTAAAAAAAACAGAAACAGTGCTTTCAGACCTCAAATAATGCAAAGAAAACAAGTTCATTTAGGAACAACAATATTAACGTTTTAACTCAGGAAGAGTTCAGAAATCAATATTTTGTGGAATAACCATGATTTTTAAAAACAGCTTTCACGTGTCTTGGCATGCTTGCCACCAGTCTTTCACTCTGCTTCTGGCGCAAATTTTTTTGCTGTTGTTCTTTGTTTGATGGCTTGTGACTATCCATCATCCTCTTAATTACATTCCAGAGGTTTCAATGGGGTTCAGGTCTGGAGAATGGGCTGCCCATGACAGGGTTTAGTGTACTGTATCACTGCACTGCCATGGTTGTGGACAGATGTCTTACATACTGATAACAAGTTCAAACAGGTGCCATTACTACAGGTAATGAGTGGTGGACAGAGGAGACACTTAAAGAAGAAGTTACAGGTCTGAGAGAGCCAGAAATCTTGCATGTTTCTAGGTGATCAATTACTTATTTTCTACCATAATTTGCAAAATAAATCTTGCCAAATCAGACAAGACGATTTTCTGGATTTGTTTTCTCATTTTGACTCTCATAGTTGTGGTCTACCTATGATGTCAATTTCAGGCCTCTCTCATCTTTTTAAGTGGGAAAACTTGCACAATTGGTGGCTGGCTAAATACTTTTTTCCCCACTGTATGTACCATGCTCCAAAACTTTGAGGACTCCACCAAGATGGTGAGAAACGATGACGCCATAATTAGCGTCACCATCCCACTTCTCTGTGTTCTAAAATGCTCTCTGCTCACAATCAAAGAGGATGCATTGCAGGTGGAGCACGATGAGATGGAGCAAGGGACCATACATGTTGATTACACACAGCCCAGCCTCATCTCATCCCAACATGGATTGGGTGGCAATGAGGAAAAGGAGGAGGAAGATCAGGAGCTTGTTTCTTGTGCTACAGACGGTACTACCTGCACAACTGTCATACTGTCTGTTCAGCGTGGATGGCCTGAGGACAGGGAGGAGGAGGAAAGCATGGTCAGTTGTCCTCTTGGTGTGGACATGGAAGTCTTGCCTCTTAGCAGTCTGGCACGCATGGCTGAGTTTATGCTATGCTGCCTTTCCCGTGACGCCCGCATACTCAAAATTTTGAGTGACAGTCATTATTGGTTGGTGACACTTCTAGACCCATGCTACAAGGAGAACTTTCTATCTCTTTGTTACAGTTCTGCAGCCCAGGATTAGGGTAGAAGGGGGAAAACTGGCCCTACACTACAACTAGACTGATACCCTACGATGGAGTGGGCGACCCATTCTTTGCGAATAGACCCACCGACAATTCCTAGGTAAATCTCAAGCGAAGACATATAGATAGGGGGAGGGGGGTCCCTGAAAGATATAAGGACTGGGTATAAAAATGGGTCACCTCCTAACAAAAAACACAGAGAAGGCTGCAGAAACCAACAGGATAAAGAAACAAGGACTATCAGGACCAGAGGTCCCAGCACTGCAAGTTACAAACACAGAAGGCAAAGCAAAGCACCAAGCCAGAACTCAAGCGGATTAACACTGTTGTCCAGCAAGGATAGGGAGACTGGTGCAGGTTAATAAAGAGTGATACAATCACCTGACCCAAGACAAACCCAGCACCAGAGGAAAAAGACCAGCAGCCTGAACACCACAAGAAAATGGTGGACGGTCAAACAAAACAGATTCTAACACTCTTATTCCCAAGGTGGACAGGTCTACTAAAATAGGGCAGAACCAGAAGGACCTTGTTACAGAATTATTAAAAAAAATTCCCATCTGAAAGCAGAGGTCACAGTTCACTGAACAACCAAGGAGTACAGGCAAGAGAGACAACTCAAATCCAGCAGAGACAGGGGAACATTGGCAAAGTTCTGGGAGAGTTTCCTCAGACCCTCCCATCTCACATACACTGAGGAACTTGGTAATCTCACAAGGACTGCAAAGTTTGGGAAGATGCTGAGGGGGAGTACCTTGCTGACCGTACCAACGTCCTCCGTGATTGCCTTATAATTATTGGGTATCCAAGCTGGACATGGGGCATGAACTGGCTCTCTACACCTTGGAGGTCCTGACCTGCCCTGCCACTAGCATTTAGCCAGAGCAGGTTTTTAGTGCCGCTGGTGGAATTATATCTGATAAGCGCATCCACCTGTCAACTGAAAATGCTGACAGGCTGACTCTTAAAAAAATGAACAAGGGCTGGATGGAGCTAAACTTCTCAACACCACCGAATGATAGCAGACTCTTAAAAAAATGAACAAGGGCTGGATTGAGCTAAACTTCTCAGCACCACCGAATGATAGCAGCATAGCATAAACTCAAATCCAGTGTCTTTTTTGGGAGGTCTATTCCCATGCACCTCTTCACACCCACAGATGGGTATACGCTTCCTGATTTTTGCTATTTGCTGTTATCCTCCTTCTTCTCCTCATCCTCATCTTCCACCACCATATCCCCAGGTTGACACCCACATAATTTTCTTAAAGGGTGTTTATGTTGCCCATAAAAAGAATTGTTATACAGTATGTTCATGTATGGGCAGCACAGTGGCTCAGTGGTTAGCGCTGCAGCCTTGCAGCGCTGGGGTCCTGGGTTTGAATCCCACCAAGGACAACATCTGCAAGGAGTTTGTATGTTCTCCCCGTGTTTGCGTGGGTTTCCTCCGGGTACTCCGGTTTCCTCCCACACTCTAAAGACATACTGATAGGGAATTTAGATTGTGAGCCTCATCGGGGACAGTGATGATAATGTGTGCAAACTGTAAAGCGCTGCGGAATATGTTAGCGCTATATAAAAATAAAGATTATTTATTTATTTATTATTAACCCCAGGGTTAAATGTTTGTCAGCCCATACACCTAGTGCATGGGCATTACAAGTATAGGAGACCCGCTCTTTTCTAATGGGAACATTTTTTTATGAGGCCCTCCTCCACATCTCTTCCAAGGGGTATTGGAGTGCCTCCAAATTTTTGTCAGCCCTTGCATTCACTGCATAGGCAAACATTATCGGAGACTCACTTCCTAATAATGAGAACATTGTTTTCAGGAGGCCCTCCTGTACATCTATTCAAAGGGGTATTGTGGTTCGTCCAAATTTTGGGCAGCCCTGCCACTCACTGCATAGGCAATAACAGTATAGGAAACCCACTGTTTAATAATGGGAACAACAAAGCATAGCCGGCTGATGACTCTCTAAGAATAGTGAGGGCCAACTGCTGGCCATTTAAGAATAGCAATTATGTCGCCTGATGGCCATATAAAAATGGGCTTTGTGACTTTCAGAGTCCCTCCTTCATAAAATAAACAGGATGTGTCTGATGATGTGTCACACACCACATGGCCAGATAAGGTTGTAAAATGTTAAAATGCCATTTCCCAGTGAATGCATTTGTCTTGGTTCAAAGCAATGCTAAAGTTTAAAAACACATCAAAAACGCTACGTGTGAACATAGCCCAAGGTGTGGAGGAGCATTTTTGGTTTTAGTTATTTATTTTGCCTTATATACAAGTCATTACCCTGGAAAGGATGTTCCTTAACATATTTCCCAGGAAAATCCATTTTGGTTTCGTTTTTGTATGTTTTATTGTGAGTCTGTAAAAGTGGCAAAAGACTCTGACAACATTGTTCACAGCAGTGACCTGGGAGTCAGAAATGCTTCCAGGGGTCTTCCCCATGGAACAAGCACCCGAACATTTTAGTCCTCGCCCATCACTAGTAA
The DNA here is from genome assembly GCF_039654945.1 of Dendrobates tinctorius. Classification (NCBI taxonomy): domain Eukaryota; kingdom Metazoa; phylum Chordata; class Amphibia; order Anura; family Dendrobatidae; genus Dendrobates; species Dendrobates tinctorius. Next base: position 14,505,160 of record NW_027361802.1, read on the forward strand.
CTTCGGTAAGTTAAACACTGACGTATGAGATGGTAAAAGTGCAAATGCTAATATAAGTGATTATTGTCCCTGGCTAGGTAGATAGGACTAGAGATAACAAACATAAGAAAAATGCCTTCCCTACCTCACCCTATCATTTGACCCTGCCTTGCTGCCAAGGTCGGCATCCAAATAGAGGCATACTGTATATTACAGCACCTCTCAAGCGTTTAGCTGTCTTTAAATATTTGCCCTGGTAGACACCTATTTTTTAAATAAAGCACTGCCATAAAAAGACAAATGCAAAAAAATTCAAGTATTTGCAAAAAACATCATCCATAAATTATCTAATGCTATATACTCATGCATCTAAATATTAAATATGCATGCAGAAACTAATCATCAGGTGAAAGAAGACAAAGTTCCCTTAATAAAAAATCATTAAAGTAGTATTTGCATCTGCCAGATTCCTATCCCAATATGTAGTAGGTGTAATAATAATAATTCTAGAAAATACCTTCAATTAGAAATGTCGAGTTTTCTGATGTGCTATGTCTCTTTCCTCATGTGCAGGCAATCCAGGACCTAGATATCCATGGTTACAGCCAATAGCAAATAGCTGTCACAATATCAGTGGTCGTAGCCATGGATACCCAAGGTCCTGCAATGCCTGCACATGAGGAAAGAGACATAGCAAATTAGAAGAACTATACTACATTTCTAATTGCAGGTATTTGCTAGAATTATTATTATTGCACCTGCTACATATTGGTATAGGATCTTGGAGATGGGAATCCCCTTTAACAAATCTATTGAACATGTCCTGCATTTCATCCTGATAGGTTTCTCTTTACAGTCAAAAGGTTCATCAGAGAGAAGGCTAGCAAGAAGAGAGGATGCTAACAATGGGCACCATTCTACAAATTTTCTCCTGCAGCTGTAAATCTTCTTATTTGTTGGTTGGGCGCAATGTGATACATACGTGCTAATAGTCTGGGATGGTGATACAGCCAGGTATAAGGTGGTTTGCGGAGCTCCCATCTGGTGGTATGAACCACTGATGTGGCCATTGGACAGGGCTGCTGTGGATTAGTTTGCTTGTCTCTACTAATAAATGGACTGGCCTTCACTTAGATAATGTGAATACATGTAACTAACACTAACCACAAAAAAACAGATGTATTAATCAATTGCCATCAAATTATTGAGTGCACTACTGATAGAAGGTGGTGTGCTCAGAAATCGTAAGATCCCATAGGAAATCTCAGAAAGACTGCGTGAAGATCTTCATCAAATGTTGTTTTTAGGTCCAAACTTGTCTGCAATTATTATTGTTGTAGCACTGTTTTTGAAATAAAAAAATTGTATAATTCTGACTATATATAACCACTACACAAGGGAACTGCATATTCAGCTAGTGCTAGTTATGGCTACAGGTAAATTCTTTTACAGATGAGCGAACTTTCTCAGAAAATTTTTGGCAATCTCAAATTCGGCATAAGCGTAACTCATTCAGATTCGTGTTCCCGAGCATTTTTCCTCAAAGTCAGAAAAATCTAGGCACAGATTGGTAAATGTTCGCGTTTCCACTAATGCTAGAGTTAGGACTTTGGTTTGGATAGTGGTGCTGTATGATGAGCTGGGGGGACATGTTTTGTGAGGGGACAGTGCGGGTAGAGCTCAGAGTAGTGGCGGTGTGTAATTTTTTTTTTAAATTAACGTGTGTAGATTCCGGCAGCAAATCAGGGTTCAGAAACCATCCACAAACTCCAGACACAAGGGCTTGTATCATTGGCTGCCGAAGTCACATGTCCCTCTCCATATAAAAAGCGGACAGGTTTTTTGCTGGTGCCATTTTGTCAGTGTAACAGCACAGAGAGGCTGCTCCTACTTCTGCTGCAAGTTGTCATTTAGTTACATAGGATCCTGTCCTGTGTGCAATCGACCTTCCAGCATCTAACTAGTTAATGCTAATAATGTCGTGCGAGCAGTAATCCACATTTCCTAATCCAAATCATTTGGGATAATACTGTATTGCAGTCAGGACTCAGGAGGTCACATTTACTAATCACAATCGTTTGGTCTAATGTTAGGGTGCATGCACCAGGCCCCATTTCCTAATTCAAATTGTTTGGGTGTTGCAGATAGGACGCAGGAGGTTACATTTACTAAGATCGTTTGGGCTAATACAGTGTTGTAGTCAGGACTCAAGAGGTTACATTTCCTAACCCAAATCGTTTGGGCTAAAATTGGGGTGCAGGCAGAAGGTCCCATTTCCTATATAAAAAAGTGCTAATATTGGGATGTAGGCAGGAGACCCCATTTCCGAATCAAAATTGTTTGGGCTAATATTGTGTTGCAGGTGCCAGGCCCCATTTCCTAACCAAAATAGTAGGTTAATATTAGGGTGTAGGCAGGAGGCTTCATTTCCTAATTAAAATCAGTTTGGGCTAATTTTGGAGTGCAGGCAGGAGGACCCATTTACAAATAAAAATCATTAAGGCTAATACTGGGGTGCAGACACCATGCTCCATTTCATAATCAAAACTGATTTGGGCCAATATTGGGGTGCAAGCAGGAAGCCCTATTTCCTAATCAAAATTGCTATGGCTAATATTGTGGCCATCACATTCCCCTAGTACCAGTTGTACCAGTTGTTCAGTCGCCATTACTCCTCTAAGAAAACTGTGCCTGCGCTACACCAGCATGTCGCAGACAACATCACCCGTTCCTTGAAAAAATCTATGTCTGCCAGGGTGCCATTTTATCACTGACACCTGGATGAGGACACATGGCCAGGGGTATTACATTTTTCTGGCTGGGCACTGAGTGATTCTGGTGGCTGTGGGGGCAGGCAGCGAAGGGGCTGCTTCACAAGTCTTGGAATCCCAAAGGCTTGTGAGACAAACCTCTATATCTAACACTTCTACTACTACTGCCTCCTTCACCTCCTTTAGGGCCTCCTCCTGCACCCTCAACCTCTCCCTTAATGAGACACGCATTCCAACAGTGTCAGGGCTCACCACAATCAGTGTTTAAATTAATATGCTTTGGAGATCGCAGTCACACAGCTCAAGAGTTGTGGACAGCTATCCAGGCCAAGTTTGAGCAACGACTGTCACCTCTGAACCTCGAGCCTGGGAAGGCCGTCTGCGATAACAGTGCAAACCTGGTGGCGACCCTATGCCGGTGCAACCTAACACACGTGCCTTGCATAACTCACACCCTCAGCCTGGATGCTCTGCTGCAGAAATCACAGTTGCTGTGTACTCACTTCTTGTGTTCACACCCTGCAGGTTATCGACTTTCATCGCTACAGAGGTCTTTCGGCATACCAGTTAACCGTTTCATATCCAATGTGCTGACACAGTGGAATTCCACTCTGCACATGTTGCAGTGACTGTGGCAGCAGCAAGGGGCCCAGGTGCAGCCCTTTTGCATAGACTGGACCAACTCAGTATGAATTTGGTGCAAATCACACTTGCAGAGTGGCACAGATGTAGGACCTCTACATCCGTTCTGCATAGTTTTGAAATGGCTACTAAGATGGTTAATGCTGATGATGCCATCATTAGCATTACTATTCCCGTTTGGAGCATACTTTGAATAGTCTGTGGAGAGGTGGTGGTCCCAGAGGAAGAGTTTGAAGCAGAGGAGGAAGCAGAAGGGATAACAATATGTCTATGTTCCGGACTGTCGTTGCACAGGCGGGTGCCATGGGAGGGTGGATTACAGCGATCGAAGGGGGCTCATAGTACCTGAAATACTGTTAGTGAAGGTTCAGGATCCAAGTAACAAATGGAGGAGGACGAGGAGGAAGAGGTGATGGGTGCGCAAAAATAAGGAGATGAAGAGGATAATGATCCCCTCTTTGTTGTCAGTGGTTGGCGGGAGGGGATGAACGAAGCAACCTTGAGTATTACCCTGCCACCAACACACCATGAACTTGGACCTCATGGAAGCACCGGACACATAAGTGCCTACTTGCTGCATGATCTGCAACAGGATGCCTGTACTATTAAGATTAGAAATAGTGCTAACTACTGGGTTGCCACTCTGCTGGATCCACGGTTCAAGAGTTAATCTTGCCAGATGCTTCCCCCCCTAAAAGGGATGTGCACATGCTGTAGTATCGAAACACACTTCTAGACAATCTTTAGAGTGTTTTTCCCCAAGACAGCAGTGAGGCACACAGTGTACTCTCAGTGTAGACTCTCAACCATGGGAACGTTGAATCGTCAACACAAAAACATTGGCAGCAGCAGTGAAAGAGGCATAAGGAATTTCTGTGACTCGTGTCACACATTTTTTACACAAGCATGTGCACCAGCAGAACAGAGTACAAGTCTGACACGTTGTGAATGACTGGAGAGGTATGGTCCCAGACCCCTGATGGTTCTTAGTGGGTAATTATACCCTGCCTTGTGTCCGTCATGGTTACTGCTTAATATTATGGAGCTTAAAACATCTTTATTATGGTGCTTGAACCTCTAGGTTCAAGCAACATATTGTAATCTGATTTCTTATATTTATAGTGCTTTGAAGAAACTGAACGCTGCTATCTTATTATAGTGCTTGAAAAAAGAGGCTGATCGACCCTGGCCTACAAATCGGAGGCTGAGCCACCCTGGCCTCCAAATCAGACTCAGAGTGGCCCCGCCCACCAAATCAGACCCAGAGTGGCCCCGCCCACCAAATCGGACCCAGAGTGGCCCCACCCACCAAATCAGACCCTGAGTGGCCCCACCCACCAAATCAGACTTAGAGTGGCCCCACCCACCATATCGGACCCTGAGGGGCCCCGCCCACCAAATTGGACCCTGAGGGGCCCCGCCCACCAAATCGGACCCTGAGGGGCCCCGCCCACCAAATCAGACCCTGAGGGGCCCCGCCCACCAAATCGGACCCAGAGTGGCCCCACCCACCAAATCGGATCCAGGGTGGCCCCGCCCACGAAATCGGACCCAGGGTGGCCCCACCCACCAAATCGGACTCAGAGTGGCCCCGCCCACCATATCGGACCCTGAGGGGCCCCGCCCACCAAATCAGACCCTGCGGGGTCCCCCCCACCAAATCAGACCCTGAGGCGCCCTGTCCACCAAATCGGACCCAGAGTGGCCCCGCCCACCAAATCGGACCCAGAGTGGCCCTGCAACCAAATCAGACCCAGAGTGGCCCCGCCCACCAAATCGGACCCAGAGTGGCCCCGCCCACCAAATCGGACCCAGAGTGGCCCCGCCCACCAAATCTGACCCAGAGTGGCCCCGCCCACTAAATCAGACCCTGAGGGGCCCTATCCACCAAATTGGACCCTGAGGGGCCCCGCCCACCAAATCGGACTCAGAGTGGCCCCACCCACAAATCGGACTCAGAGTGGTCCCGCCCACCAAATCGGACCCTGAGGGGCCCCGCCCACCAAATCGGACCCTGAGGGGCCCCGCCCATCACATCGGACCCTGAGGAGCCCCACAGGCCAAATTGGACCCTGAGGGGCCCCACAGGCCAAAGTGGCTCCTGAGAGGCACCCACAGTTAAAACGGATCCTGAGTTGAAAGTCTTGCAGGGGCAGCAGGCAAGTCTCTCTTAAAGGGGCAGCCCGGTCACCATTTCAAAGCACTATCTGTACTTCCTTCAGGAAATACAGTACACATAAAGTTCATGGAGCATTCGTGAGGCGATTCAAATTTGAGGACCAGTTGCGGCAGTTGAGCTCATTGATATGCGCAGGCAGACCCAGTTACTATGCCAACACCTACGAACTTTACATGACCCCACCAGGACACAGTTTTTGCCAGATAATATCAGCTCTTAAAGCGAAACCCAAAGCACAAATGCAAATCTAGCTTCATCACATGACGCATGCCCCTGAGAGAGAATGTGCACCAAAGTGGATTTAGAAGCCCAGTGCACCAAACTGGCTCTTAAAGGGCCGACGTGCCAAAGTGATTCTTAAAGGGCCTGTGCACCAAAATGAGTCTTAAAGGGCCGGCGCGCCAAATCGGAGGCTGATTGACCCCGGCCTCCAAATCGGATGCTGAGCCGCCCCGGCCTTCAAATCGGAGGCTGATTGACCCTGGCCTACAAATCGGAGGCTGAGCCACCCTGGCCTCCAAATTGGAGGCTGAGACACCCCGGCCTCCAAATCAGAGGCTGAGCCACCCCGACCTCTAAATAGGAGGCTGAGCCACCCCGGCCTCCAAATTGGACTCTGAGGAGCCCTGCCCACAAAATCAGACCGTGAGGGGTCCCGGCCACAAAATCAGACCCTGAGGGATCCCGTCAACCAATTCAAGCCCTGAGGATCCCAGGCCATCGAATCGGATCCTGAGGGTCCCCACCCACCAAATCAGACCCTGAGGGGCCCCACAGGCCAAAGTGGCCCCTGAGAGGCACCCACAGTTAAAACGGATCCTGAGTTGAAAGTCTTGCAGGGGCAGCAGGCAAGTCTCTCTTAAAGGGGCAGCCCAGGCACCAATTCAAAGCACTATCTGTACTTCCTTCAGGAAATACACATCTAGTTCTTCTTATTATTATTATTCAGTTGATTTCCGCAATTAATGCGGTCCGAACTGCTACACGCACAGATTCCGTTGAGGCGTCGTTTCGAAGCCAGTATCCACAAGTAAAATAGTAGCATAGTTATTAAGGCTGAAGGAAGACTTTAAGTCCATCTAGTTCAACCCATATCCTTTCCTAACTTGCCCTAACATGTTGATCCAGAGGAAGGCAAAAAAACCCATGTGGCAAACAGTAAGCTACACATTGGGGAAAATAATTCCTTCCCAACTCCACATACGGCAATCAGACTAGCTCCCTGGATCAACGCAATATTAAGGAAACTAGTGTATATACCCTGTAATATTATACTTTTCAAGAAAGGCATCCAGTCCCTTCTTAAATTTTATTGGGGAATCACTCATTACAACATTATATGGCAGAGAGTTCCATAGTCTCACTGCTCTTACAGTAAAGAATCCGCATCTGTGAGTATGCTTAAACCTTCTTTCCTCCAGATGTAGAGGATGCCCCCTTGTCCCCGTCACAGGTCTAAGAGTAAAAAGATCATTAGAAAGGTCTTTGTATTGTCCCCGCATATATATTTATACATTGTAATAAGATCACCCCTAAGCCTTCGATTTTCCAAACTAAATAACCCCAAGTGTAATAACCTGTCTTGGTATTGCAGACCCCCCAGTTCCCTAATAACCTTGGTCGCTCTTCTCTGCACCCGCTCCAGTTCAGCTATGTCTTTCTTATACATCGGAGACCAGAACTGTACACAGTATTCTAAGTGTGGTCGCACTAGTGACTTATATAGAGCTAAAATTATGTTCTCCTCATGAGCATCTATGCCTCTTTTAATGCATCCCATTATTTTATTTGCCTTTGCAGCAGCTGCCTGACACTGGCCACTAAATGTGAGTTTGTCGTCCACCCATACACCCAGGTCTTTTTCAGTGACAGTTTTGCCCAGTGTTTTACAATTAAGCACATAACTATACATCTTGTTCATTCTACCCAAGTGCATGACCTTACATTTATCCCCATTAAAGCTCATTTGCCATTTATCAGCCCAAGCTTCTAGTTTACATAAATCCTCCTGTAATATAAAATTGTCCTCCTCTGTATTGATTACCCTGCAGAGTTTAGTGTTATCTGCAAATATTGAAATTCTACTCTCTATGCCCCCTACAAGGTCATTAATAGTGTTGAGCATTCCGATACTGCAAATATCGGGTATCGGCCGATATTCGCGGTATCGGAATTCCGATACTGAGTTCCGATACTTGTTGCATATCAAATACCGGAATCGGAAGTTCCCATAATTCTATGAGCCAGTTTGATTTGATTCAGCCAATGAGGAATCCTAAGAAGTGTGGGCACATCCTGTTAGGCATGTAGGCATTTTAACTAATGGCATGGCTGTGATTGGCTGCGAGCAGACCACCCAGCTGCTTCTCCCCCAGACACACGCTGAACAGTGATCTATGGAAAGTGAAACTAGTGAGGGAGGAGAAAGCGACAAGTTCTCATTTCAATGCCAGAACACCCCCCCTGGACTTTTATCTTAGAAGCAAGAGATGATATCTTGGAAACGGTGCAGACTAGCCACAGAAGGTAAATTACTTATTGTCAGCATTCTGCAGCCTAGATATGCACTGAGATTATGTGAAAAGCCTGGACAACCTGTTCTGTTATGTATTTCCGCAAAGTTGGATCGCCTGCCAGGGCTGGTGGGGTACTCGGTACCGGGCCCGTTGGTTTCAATGGGAGATGTCACGGTAGCTGTGACCCAGTCCATGGCCCTGGGTGTCCATTGTAAAAGGGAAATGTTGAACGTGTGGATGATGATTAAAATTTATGAGTGAATGATTCGTGACGCCACCTGTGGTGTTCGGCAATGAAGATGTTAAGCCGATGCTGCAGACAGATCCTCTGGGACAGATGGTGTGGTGCAGCAATGATGTTGTGGCCCTCCACAGGTAGGGCTGTAGTCCCAGGGCAGTGTAGATGGAGAGGTAGTGAAGAGACATAGATGGTGCAGTGCCAGGCACAGAGATACATAGCAGTGCTGAGTGTTTTGGCGCAGGAATAACTGGAGGACACCAGGGCATGTAGTTCCAAAGCTTTACTCACAGTCTGTTGTGCATACAGGTGCCCGCATCCGTGCCGTGTCCTCCGGGTCAGGGGCTCAGTCAACCTCCAAGCTAGATGAAGCACTCTGTTCCAACACTCCGCCAACATGAGCCTTTTCTGAACGTATCCCTCTATTGCTACACAACCCCTTTAACATAGTCAATATCTTTGTAATTCCGAATGTCTTAAAAAAAAAAATTAATTCCTGCTACTCCATTTGATTGGGCTAAACCTCTATGCCTTTAATGTCTCCTCCACCTCCCCAATACATTGTACATTATTCTTAGTTGTTTTCCTTCATGTAGAATTAACCTACAAGGAAAGAAAGGGTTTATTTTTATTCCGATATTTCTGTCCCATTGGCTTGCATTGGTTTCCGGTATCGGAATTGGCGATATCCGATACTTTTTGGGTATCGGTCCGATCCAATCCTATCCGATATTTCCCGATATCGGAAGGTATTGCTCAACACTAGTCATTAATAAATATGTTAAAAAGAAGCGGGCCCAAAATTGACCCCTGTGGTACCCCACTGCTAACCGTGACCCAGTCCAAGTGTGCTCCATTAATAACCACTCTTTGTTTCCTATCCATGAGCCAGCTCTTAACCCACTTACACATATTTTCCCCTATCCCCATTGTTCTCATTTTATGTATCAACCTTTTGTGTGGCACTGTATCAAAAGCTTTTGAAAAGTCCATGTACACCACATCCACTACATTCCCTTGGTCCAGTCCGGAACTTATCTCTTCATAAAAGCTTATCAAATTAGTCTGACAGGAATGGTCCCTTGTAAACCCATGTTGGTATTGGGTCATGAGGTTATTCTTCTTCAGATACTCCAGTATAGCATCTCTTAGAAAACCCTCCAGGACTTTACCTACAGTTGAGGTTAAACTTACTGGCCTATAATTTCCAAGTTCAGTTTTTGTCACGTTTTTGAATATTGGCACCACATTTGCTATATGCTAGTCCTGTGGTACAGACCCTGTTATTATGGAATCTTTAAAGATTAAAAATAATGGTCTATCTATGACTGTGCTTAATTCCTGCAGTACTCGGGGGTGTATCCCATCCGGGCCCGGGGATTTGTCAATTTTAGTGATTTTTAGACGCCGCCGTACTTCGAGCTGGGTTAACACAAAAAAGTGTATAAATATCCGTGGTGATGAAAAAATCTCTTTAGAATTTATATATAAAAAATGCCTATAAGATTGGGACTATATAAAGTTCATATAAAAACCTATATTATTAATAGGTAGTACATAGTACAGTACAAATTAAAAACACACCATCATGGTACATAAAATCAAAATTGAAGGCCCTAACACATATAGGTATAATCTCAATATTTTAGCAGTATAAAAATCCATACAAAATGTTATACAGCATTTCATACCAAAAGAGCAGCACTAGATATAATTATGCCACAGCCAGATCATTAAAAGGTCACATATGTAGTGAATACACATAAGCATATGTGTCACAAATAAAGTGCAAATGCAAATGAATAAGAAACAACTTACTCACAACATAAGTGTCACAAATAAAGTGCAAATGTAAGTGAAAAAGAGACAACTTACTCACAATAAAGTGATTAATTAAAAGTGCCAAAAGAAAAAACTGCTATAGAAAAGCAGCTGTTGATTCACAAAAAAAAATACAATACATACCGTGGTATACTCATACAGTCATGGCCAAAAGTATTGACACCCCTGCAATTCTGTCAGATAATATTCAGTTTCTTCCTGAAAATGATTGCAAACACAAATTCTTTGGTATTATTATCTTCATTTAATTTGTCTTAAATGAAAAAACGCAAAAGAGAATGAAGCAAAAAGCAAAACATTGATCATTTCACACAAAACTCCAAAAATGGGCCGGACAAAAGTATTGGCACCCTCAGCCTAATACTTGGTTGCACAACCTTTAGCCAAAATAACTGTGACCAACCGCTTCCGGTAACCATCAATGAGTTTCTTACAATGCTCTGCTGGAATTTTAGACCATTCTTCTTTGGCAAACTACTCCAGGTCCCTGATATTTAAAGGGTGCCTTCTCCAAACTGCCATTTATAGATCTCTCCACAGGTGTTCTATGGGATTCAGGTCTGGACTCATTGCTGGCCACCTTAGAAGTCTCCAGTGCTTTCTCTCAAACCATTTTCTAGTGCTTTTTGAAGTGTGTTTTGGGTTATTGTCCTGCTGGAAGACCCATGACCTCTGAGGTAGACCCAGCTTTCTCACACTGGGCCCTAAATTATGCTGCAAAATTTGTTGGTAGTCTTCTGACTTCATAATGCCATGCACACGGTCAAGCAGTCCAGTGCCAGAGGCAGCAAAGCAACCCCAAAACATCAGGGAACCTCCGCCATGTTTGACTGTAGGGACCGTGTACTTTTCTTTGAATGCCTCTTTTTTCTCCTGTAAACTCTATGTTGATGCTTTTGCCCTAAAAGCTCTACTTTTGTCTCATCTGACCAGAGAACATTCTTCCAAAATGTTTTAGGCTTTTTCAGGTAAGTTTTGGCAAACTCCAGCCTGGCTTTTTTATGTCTCGGGGTAAGAAGTGGGGTCTTCCTGGGTCTCCTACCAAACAGTCCCTTTTCATTCAGATGCCGAAGGATAGTACGGATTGACACTGTTGTACCCTAGGACTGCAGGGCAGCTTGAACTTGTTTGGATGTTAGTGGAGGTTCTTTATCCAACATCCGCACAATCTTGCGTTGAAATCTCCTGTCAATTTTTCTTTTCCGGCCACATCTAGGGAGGTTAGCCACAGTGCCATGGGCTTTAAACTTCTTGATGACACTGCGCACGGTAGACACAGGAACATTCAGGTCTTTGGAGATGGACTTGTAGCCTTGAGATTGCTCATGCTTCCTCACAATTTGGTTTCTCAAGTCCTCAGACAGTTCTTTGGTCTTCTTTCTTTTCTCCGTGCTCAATGTGGTACACACAAGGACACAGGACAGAGGTTGAGTCAACTTTAATCCATGTCAACTGGCTGCAAGTGTGATTTAGTTATTGCCAACACCTGTTAGGTGCCACAGGTAAGTTACAGGTGCTGTTAATTACACAAATTAGAGAAGCATCACATGATTTTTCGAACAGTGCCAATACTTTTGTCCACCCTCTTTGTTATGTTTGGTATGGATTTATATCCAATTTGGCTTTAGGACAATTCTTTTTGTGTTTTTTCATTTAAGACAAATTAAATGAAGATAATAATACCAAAGAATTTGTGTTTGCAATCATTTTCAGGAAGAAACTGAGTATTATCTGACAGAATTGCAGGGGTGTCAATACTTTTGGCCATGACTGTAAGTGTATAAAAACAGAATAACCGCATTATAGTGCCATAATGGGGTGCAAGAAAAACTCACTGGTGTGAATACACAGACTGCCTGCCAGTATATGATGATCACTGCCAGAAAGGCGTCCTGAAAGTAAATAGCCCACCAGGAACCTGAGACACTCAATCATGCTATAGTATCCTAATACCTTATTGTAAATAATTAATAATTACCTTATGATAGGGCCAGATTGCTATGGTGTGTGACGCGCCCCGACACGCGTTTCAGATTACTCCTTCGTCAGGGGGTGTTACCTACTTATGAATCAGAAGTTTATATATCCGTGGAGTCAAATTCATTGGTGGAGTGGGAGCGCTAATGACGCATGCACGTCGGGAAGCCCGGGAGGTTCTCTGCCCCCGTGTCATGTGACCACCGACGTCAGGTCACGTGATCGGACCCGGCGTCATGGAAACATAGAGACACAGGAAGTGAGACACATCCCGGGGAACTCAACTGCGCATGCGTTCGGCTTCCATCCTCAGCAATGTAATGAAAGAAGGAAGGGAGACCGCAACTAGAGATGGACTAAACCTATATGTATATACACATATATATTGTGTTCAGAAAAGACAAAAAATGGGGGAGAAAATAGTAATAATAATAGAAAATAATAATATTAAGGAATAAGAGGATAAAATAATTAATAAATAACAAGAAATAAAAAAGGAAAATGAAAAAAATAATAATAATAAAAATGAAAATATACAAAATAGTAAATAATAAAATAAAAAAATATATAATGGAAAAATAATAAAAAACAAATAGTAAAAAATAAAATAATAATGAATAATAATAAATAAAAAAATAATAAAAAAGAAAAATTATAAAAAATTATACAAAATGTAAAGGAAAAATAAATAATTCTTCTCTTCAAAAGCCAATAATATATGAGTCCATCAAACATAAACCCCATTAGGGAGTGTTTTAGTAGTAATCCTCAAGAACCTCTTCATTCACACAAAAATGATGCAAAGGGTAGATCAGATTAAATCCATCAATCTTCAAAAGGATTCTTCATATCTTCATATGTGATCCATGAAAAAATATATATATCCAAGGATTATATCAGGAACAGTACCCAATATACAATATTAATACGGTACATCCATAAATGGCCATATATGAAACTAGATAAAAAACATAAAAAGATAAAATTAAATAAAACGCAATAAAATGCGATTCCAATAGGTTCTGGTTTACAAGAATGGAGCAAAGCAAATATTTTCATTGAGACCAATAGGGGAGACTGTGTTCAAGGTCCAAATCCACTTTGTCTCCATTTGTGCTAGTCTTGTGCTGATATTCCCACCTCTTATATGTGGTTGGATCATATCGATACCTATCACACGTAAGAGGGATGCATTACGTTGGTGATGAATCTTAAAGTGCCGGGGCAGAGCCTTTAATTCGGCAATGTCCTCAGTATTTTTAGCAGCCTCAATCCCTAAAACATGTTCGCGTACCCTCACTTTTAACTGACGCGTAGTCAAGCCGATATAAATTAATTGGCAAGGACATGTGGCGTAATAAATTACGGCCTTTGATGTACAGGTAATTTGATGTCTAATTTCTTAACTTATGTGATTCCCTGTACCCGTAAAGTTCCATGCCCAATCAATATTAGGGCACGCCACGCATTTACCACAAGGTCTACATCCATGAGGTGCTCTACCTTTGGAAAGAAAAGTTACCGGTTCGTTCATATAGTGGCTATTAACTTTTAAATCACGTATATTCTTAGATCTCCTATACAGTATGTAATTTTTGGTCTCTCCCCTATTTAGTGTGAAATTACTGGATCTGCTTGCAAGATGACCCACGATTTTTCCAATAATTGTGCCATCAATTGCGTTTGGCCATGATATTGTGTTATGTACCTCACGATTAAATCAGGAATCAGTGATTTAGTTGAGTATAAAGTCCCCTCTCTTGGTGTATATTTTGCTCTGTTGTAGGCCCTCTTGATAGAGCACCTACTGTAGCCTTGTTCAAGGAACCTAGCTTTAAGCTTCATAGCCTCTTTTTCAAAGTCCAAATCACTTGAACATACCCTCCTAATTCTAAGAAAATGACCAATAGGTATTGATTTAATCAGAGTTGGAGGATGAGATGAGGAAGCATGTAGAAGTGCATTGACAGCTGTCGGTTTTCAAAATAAATTGATTTGTATATAATTTGATTCATCCCTATTAATTTTAATATCCAAAAATTCAACTGATGTCCGGTCAAACTGAAAAGTCAAATGTATATTAAGTTGGTTACTATTAAGTGTTGAAATAAACTCTTTCAATGACTCAACACTGCCCTGCCAGAAAATATTTGCTTTGCTCCATTCTTGTACCCAGAACCTATTGGAATCGCATTTTATTGCATTTTATTTAATTTTATCTTTTTATGCTTTTTATCTAGTTTCATATATGATGTGGATGGCCATTTATGGACGTATTAATATTGCATATTGGGTACTGTTCCTGATATAATCCTTGGAAATATATATTTTTTCATGGATCACATATGAAGATATGAAGAATCCTTTTGAAGATTGATGGATTTAATCTGATCTACCCTTTGCATCATTTTTGTGTGAATGAAGAGGTTCTTGAGGATTACTACTAATGCACTCCCTAATGGGGTTTATGTTTGATGAACCCATATATTATTGGTTTTTGAAGAGAAGAATGATTTATTTGTCCTTTACATTTTGCATAATTTTGTAATATTTTTCTTTTTTATTATTTTTTTATTTATTATTATTCATTATTTTATTTTTTATTATTTGTTTTTTATTATTTTTTCATTATATATTTTTTATTTTATTATTTACTATTTTGTATATTTTTACTATTATTTTTTCATTTTCCTTTTTTATTTCTTTTGTTATTCATTAATTATTTAATCCTCTTATTTCTTAATATTATTATTTTCTATTATTATTACTATTTTCTCCCCCATTTTTTGTCTTTTCTGAACACAATATATACTGTATGTGTATATACATATAGGTTTAGTCCATCTCTAGTTGTGGTCTCCCTTCCTTCTTTCATTACATTGCTGAGGATGGAAGCCGAACGCATGCGCAGTTGAGTTCCCTGAGATGTGTCTCGCTTCCTTTGTCTCTATGTTTCCATGACGCCGGGTCCGATCACGTGACCTGACGTCGGTGGTCACATGACACTCCCTCCTGGGCTTCCGGACGCGCATGCATCATTAGCGCTCCCACTCCACCAATGAATTTGGCCCCACGGATATATAAACTTCCGATTCATAAGTAGGTAACACCCCCTGACGAAGGAGTAATCCGTAACGCGCGCCAGGGCGCGTCACACTCCATAGCAATCTGGCCCTATCATAAGGTAATTATTAATTATTTACGATAAGGTATTAGGATACTATAGCGTGATTGAGCGTCTCAGGTTCCTGATGGGCTATTTACTTTCAGGACGCCTTTCTGGCAGTGATCATCATATACTGGCAGGCAGTCTGTGTATTCACACCAGTGAGTTTTTCTTGCACCCCATTATGGCACTATAATGCGGTTATTCTGTTTTTATACACTTATGAGTATACCACAGTATGTATTGTATTTTTTTTTTTTTGTGAATCAACAGCTGCTTTTCTATAGCAGTTTTTTCTTTTTGCACTTTTAATTAATCACTTTATTGTGAGTAAGTTGTCTCTTTTTCATTTACATTTGCACTTTATTTGTGACACATATGTTGTGAGTAAGTTGTTTCTTATTCATTTGCATTTGCACTTTATTTGTGACACATATGCTTATGTGTATTCACTACATATGTGACCTTTTAATGATCTGGCTGTGGCATAATTATATCTAGTGCTGCTCTTTTGGTATGAAATGCTGTACAACATTTTGTATGGATTTTTATACTGCTAAAATATTGAGATTATACCTATATGTGTTAGGGCCTTCAATTTTGATTTTATGTACCATGATGGTGTGTTTTTAATTTGTACTGTACTATGTACTACCTATTAATAATAAAGGTTTGAACTTTGTATAGTCCCAATCTTTTATGCATTTTTTATACTGTATATAAATTCTAAAGAGATTTTTTCATCACCACGTATTTTTATACACTTTTTTATGTTACGACCGAATGGTATGCCATTCAAATTTCATGCGGATACATAATTCTGATAGGGATATTGATATCATTCATTACATCTGCTATTTTATCTATTATTTTCAGTATCTGCTGTGTCTTCCTGCTCGGTTAAGCAGGTGACATTTAATGGAGATTTTTTAACCCTGATCATGTTATCGTCATGGGATTTTCTTGTATAAATACTGTTGAAAAAAAGTCATTTAGCATATTGGCTTTTTCCTCATCCTCATCCACCATTTCACCCAGACTATTTTTAAGGGGGCCAACACTATCATTTTTTAGTTTCTTACTATTTATGTAGTTAAAGAATATTTTGGGATTATTTTTACTTTCTCTGGCAATGAGTCTCTCTGTCTCAATCTTTGCTGTTTTGATTTGCTTTTTACAGAATTTATTTAATTTTCTGTATTTATCTAATGCCTCATCACTACCTACTTGCTTTAATTCTCTAAATGCTTTATTTTTATCTCTTATTGCTCCCCTTACAGCTCTATTTAGCCATAGTGGTTTCCTCCTATTTCTAGCATTTTTATTCCCATATGGTATATATTGTGCACAGGTCCTATTCAGGATGCTAATAAACGTCTCCCATTTTCTTTGTGTATTTTTATGTCTCAGGATATCGTCCCAGTTAATTGCACCAAGATCATCTCTCATCCGTTGGAAATTTGCCTTCCTGAAGTTTAGTGTCCTTGTGACCCCTCTACTACACATTTTATTAAAGGATACATGAAAACTTTTTAATTTGTGATCACTATTACCCAAGTGACCCTCAACCCTTACATTTGATATGCGGTCTGGCCTGTTGGTTAATATTAGGTCTAGCAGTGCCCCCCCTCTTGTTGGGTCCTGAACCAGTTGTGAAAGGTAATTGTCTCTCAAAGTTGTCAAAAACCTATTACCTTTGCTGGAACTGCAGGTTTCGGTTCCCCAATGTATTTCAGGGTAGTTGAAGTCCATCATAATAATGACTTCTCCTTGAGTCGCTGCTTCATCTATTTGCTTTATGAGGATATTCTCCGTTACTTCCATTATTTTTGGAGACTTATAACAAACCCCTATCAGTATTTTATTATTTTTCCCCCTCCCCTTATCTCTACCCACAGGGACTCTACATTTTCATCAGATTCACATATATTATCACGAAGGATGGGTTTTAAGGATGATTTTACATATAAACACACGCCTCCCCCTCCCTTATTTGTACGGTCATTTCTGAACAGACTATAGCCCTGTAAATTAACCGCCCAGTTATGGCTCTCATTAACTGTTCTAACCCCACCCCCAATGCCACCCCCATCCCCACCCTCAATTTCATTATTTGTGCCAAGGTCTCTATCTGCACTGTCTTCCCCTCCTATAAAAGGAATACCCTAAGTATTTTTCGTGTCGATCGGATTTGTAGTTTTTGCGCAATTTGCGTTTGAAAAGTTTTTTTCCCGTCATTGGAATGCACTGTCTCAATGCATTTCAATGGGAAAATTTTGCCATAGGAATATATGGGGCAGTCGTGATGCGATTCAAATTTGAGGACCAGTTGCAGCAGTTAAGCTCATTGATATGCGCAGGCAGACCCAGTTACTATGCCAACGCCTACGAACTTTACATGACCCCACAGGACACAGTTTCTGCCAGATAATATCAGCTCTTAAAGCGAAACCCAAAGCACAAATGCAAATCTAGCTTCATCACATGATGCATGCCGCTGAGAGAGAATGTGCGCCAAAGTGGATTTAGAAGCCCAGTGAGCCAAACTAGCTCTTAAAGGGCCGACATGCCAAAGTGATTCTTAAAGGGCCGGAGCATCAAAATGAGTATTAAAGGGCCGCCGCGCCAAGTTGAAAGCTGAGTGACCCCAGGCTCCAAATCGGAGGCTGATTGACCCCGGCCTCCAAATCAGACCCAGAGTGTCCCCACCCACCAAATCGGACTCTGTGGGGCCCCGTCCAACAAATTGGACCCATAGTGGCCCCGCCCACCAAATTGGACCCAGAGTGGCCCCGTCCACCAAATTGGACCCAGAGTGGCCCCGCCCACCAAATTGGACCCAGAGTGGCCCTGCCCACCAAATCGGACCCAGAGTGGCCCTGCCCACCAAACCCAACCCTGAGGGGCCCCACCCAGCAAATCGGACCCAGAGTGGCCCCGCCCACCAAATCGGACTCTGTGGGGCCCTGCCCACCAAATCAGACCCAGAGTGGCCCCACCCACCAAATCGGATTCTGAGGGTCCCTGTCCACCAAACCAGACCCTGAGGGGCCCCGGCCACCAAATCAGACACAGAGGGGCCCCGCCCACCAAATTGGACCCAGAGGGGCTCTGCCCATCAAAATCAGTCCCTAAGGGGCCCCACCCACAAAATCGGACCCTGAGGGGCCCCGGCCACAAAATCGGACCCTGAGGGATCCAGTCCACCAAGTGAAGCCCTGAGGAGCCCAGGCAACCGAATTTCGAAGCCCTCGGTGGGGACAGGTGTGCTATGTATTTTTGGAGTCGATCTGATTTGTAGTTTTTTTTTAAAAATCCCATTTTAAGCAAAAATTTTCCCATAGGAATTAATGGCGACCTTTCCATGACCCCCAACTGACATCGACTGAAGCCACAGCACAGGTGCAGTGACCTTACAAAGATGGCGGCTATGCAAATGCAGCTTCCACATATGACCCGTATTAGCTAATAGAAGCTGACAGATCACTGATTCAAGGTCTTAAAGCCCACTCAGAGATGGCTAACCTTGGCACTACAGCTGTTGTAAAACTACAACTCCCAGCATTCCCTTGCAACCTGCAGCAGTTGAAGCAGCAGTTGAGACATGCTTGGAGTTGTAGTTCACCAACAGCTGGAGTGACAAGGTCCGCCAACACTGCAGTCAGACGCCAAAGTGGCTTTAGAAGCCCAGTATGCCAAAGTGGCCCCAGAGGCAAAGTGGCAGCATGTGTCAACATGGCTAAAGTGGCTACCAAGTGGACAAAGTGGCTACCGAGGTGCCGAATGTGCCAAAGTGGCTACTGAGGTACCAAATGTGCCAAAGTGGCTACCAAGCGGCCAAAGTGGTTACTAAGTGGCCAAATTGGCTACTGAGGTGCCGAATGTGTCAAAGTGGCTACCAAGTGGCCAAAGTGGGGCCGACCGAGGGGCCGATTGTGCTAAAGTGGCTACCAAGTGGCCAAAGTGGCTGCCAAGTGGCCAAAGTGGCTACAGAGGTGCCGAATGTGCCAAAGTTGCTACCAAGTGGCCAAAGTGGCTACCGAGGTGCAGAATGCGCCAAAGTGGCTACCAAGTGGCCAAAGTGGCTACTGAGGTGCCGAATGTGCCAAAGTGGCCACCAGGTGGCCAAAGTGGCTACCAAGGTGCGAAATGTGCCAAAGTGGCTACCAAGTGGCCAAAGTGACTACCGAGGTGCTGAATGTGCCAAAGTGGCTACCAAGTGGCCAAAGTGGCTACCGAGGTGACAAATGTGCTAAAGTGGCTACCAAGTGGTCAAAGAGGCTACCGAGGTACCGAATGTGCCAAAGTGGCTACCATGTGGCCAAAGTGGCTACCGAGGTGCCGAACGTGCTAAAGTGGCTACCAAGCGGCCAAAGTGGCTACCGAGGTGCCGAATGTGCCAAAGTGGCTACCAAGTGGCCAAAGTGGCTACCGAGGTGCCAAAGTGGCTACTGAGGTGCCGAATGTGTCAAAGTGGCTACCAAGTGGCCAAAGTGGCTACCGAGGTGCTAAATGTGCTAGTGTGGCTACCAAGTGACCAAAGTGGCTACTAAGTGGCCAAAGAGGCTACCAAGGTGCCAAATGTGCTAAAGTAGCTAAATAGTTGCCAAAGTGGCTACGGAGGTGCCGAATGTGCCAAAGTGGCTACCAAGTAGCCAAAGTGGCTACGGAGGTGCCGAATGCACCAAAGTGGCTACCAAGTGGCCAAATTGGCTACTGAGGTGCCGAATGTGCAAAAGTGGCTACCAAGGGGCCAAATGTGCCAAAGTGGCTACCAAGTGGCCAAGGTGGCTACAGAGTTGCCAAATGTGCCAAAGTGGCTCCTAAGTGGCCAAAGTGGCTACCGAGGTGCCGAAAGTGCCAAAGTGGCTACCAAGTGGCCAAAGTGGCTATTGAGGTGCCGAATGTGGCAAAGTGGCTACCAAGTGGGCGAAGTGGCTACCGAGGTGCCGAATGTGCCAAAATGGCTGCCAAATGACCAAAGTGGCTACCGAAGTGCCGAATGTGCCAAAGTGGCAACCAAGTGGCAAAAGTGACTACCAAGTGGCCAAAGTGGCTACTGAGGTGCTGAATGTGCCAATGTGGCTACAAAGTCATCAAAGTGGCTACCACGGTGCCGAATGTGCCAAAGTGGCTACCAAGTGGCCAAAGTGGCTACCGAGGTGTCAAATGCGCCAAAGAGGCTACCAAGTGGCCAAAGTGACTAGCAAGTGGTCAAATTGGCTACTGAGGTGCCGAATGTGCCAAAGTGGCTGCAAAGTGGCCAAAAGTGGGTACCATGGGGACGAATGTGCCAAAGTGGCTATCAAGTGGCCAAAGTGGCTACCAAGTGGCCAAAGTGTCTACTGAGGTACTGAATGTGCCAAAGTGGCTACCGATGTATCAAATTTGCCAAAGTGGCTACCAAGTGGCCAAAGTGGCTACCAAGTGGCCAAAGTGGCTACTGAGGTGCCAAATGTGCTAAAGTGGCTACCTAGTGGAAAAAGTGGATACCAAGTGGCCAAAGTGGCTACTAAGGTGCCAAATGGGCCAAAGTGGCTACCAAGTGGCCAAAGTGGCTACTGAGGAGCCAAATGTGCCAAAGTGGCTACCAAGTAGCCAAAGTGGCTACAGAGGTGCCGAATGTGCCAAAGTGGCTACCAAGTGGCCAAAGCGGCTACCGAGGTGCCAAAGTGTCTACCAAGTGGCCAAAGTGGCTACCGAGGTGCCAAAAGTGCCAATGTGGCTAACAAGTGGCCAAAGTGGCTACCGAGGTGCCGAATGTACCAAAGTGTCTACTAAGTGGCCAAAGTGACTACTGAGGTGCCGAATGTGCCAAAGTGGCTACCAAGGGGCCGAATGTGCCAAAGTGGCTACCAAGTGGCCAAAGTGGCTACCAAGTGGCTAAGGTGGCTACAGAGGTGACAAATGTGCCAAAGTAGCTACTAAATGGCCAAAGTGGCTACCAAGGTGCCGAAAGGTTCAAAGTGGTTACCAAGTGGCCAAACGTGGCTACTGAGGTGCCGAATGTGCCAAAGTGGCTGCCAAGTGGCCAAAGTGGCTACCATGGTGCCGAATGTTCCAAAGTGGCTACCAAGTGGCCAAAGTGGCAACCAAGGTGCCGAATGTGCCAAAGTGGCTACCAAGTAGCCAAAGTGGCAACCGAGGTGCAGCATGCGCCAAAGAGGCTACCAAGTGGCCAAAGTGGCTACCAAGTGGCCAAAGTGGCTACTGAGGTGGTGAATGTGCCAAAATGGCTGCAAAGTGGCCAAAGTGGCTACCGAGGTGTCGAATTTGCCAAAGTGGCTACCAAGTGGCCAAAGTGGCTACTGAGGTGACAAATGTGCTAAAGTGGCTACCAAGTTTCCAAAGTGGCTACCAAGAGGCTACTGAGGTGCCGAATGTGCCAAAGTGGCTTCCGAGTGGCTGAGATGGCTACTGAGGTGCCAAAGGTGCCAAAGTGGCTACCATGTGGCCAAAGTGGCTACCGAGGTGTCGAATGTGCTAAAGTGGCTACCAAGCGGCCAAAGTGGCTACAAAGTGGCCAAAGTGGCTACTGAGGTGCCGAATGTGCCAAAGTGGCTACCAAATGCCCAAAGTGGCTACCAAGTTGCCAAGGTGGCTAACGAGGTGCCAAATGTGTCAAAGTGGCTACCAAGTGGCCAAAGTGGCTACCAAGGTGCCAAATGTGCCAAAGTGCCTACTAAGTGGCCAAAGTGGCTACTGAGGTGCCGAATGTGCCAAAGTGGCTACCAAGTGGCTAAAGTGGCTACCGACATGACAAATGTGCCAAAGTGGCTACCAAGTGGCCAAAGTGGCTACCCAGGTGCCAAACATCCCAAAGTGGCTACCTAGTGGCCAAAGTGGCTACCGAGGTGCCGAACGTGCTAATGTGGCTACTAAGCGGCCAAAGTGGCTACAAAGCGGCCAAAGTGGCTACTGAGGTGCCGAATGTGCCAAAGTGGCTACCATTTGGCCAAAGTGGCTACCAAGGGGCCGAATGTGCCAAAGTGGCTACCAAATGCAAAAAGTGGCTACCAAGCGGCCAAGGTGGCTACCGAGGTGCCGAATGTGCCAAAGTGGCTACCAAGTGGCCAAAGTGGCTACCAAGGTGCCGAATGTGCCAAAGTGGCTACCAAGTGGCCAAAGTGGCTACCGACATGACAAATGTGCCAAAGTGGCTACCTAGTAGCCAAAGTGGCTACCGAGTTACCAAATGTGCTAAAGTGTCTACCAAGTGGCCAAAGTGGCTACCCAGGTGCCAAACATCCCAAAGTGGCTACCAAGTGGCCAAAGTGGCTACCAAGGTGCCGAATGTGCCAAAGTGGCTACAGAGATGCAGAATGTGCCAAAGGGGCTACCAAGTGGCCAAGGTGGCTACTGAGGTGCCAAATGTGCCAACGTGGCAAAGAGGTGGAAAAAGTGGCTACCGAGGTGCTGAATTTGCCAAAGTGGCTACCAAGTGCCCAAAGTGGCTACCAGGTGGCCAAAGTGACTACTGAGGTGCCGAATGTGCCAAGGTGGATACCAAGTGGCTGAAGTGGCTACCGAGGTGCCAAAGTGGCTACCAATTGGCCAAAGTGGCAACCAAGTGGCTAAGGTGGCTATCAAGGTGATGAATGTGCCAAAGTGGCTACCAAGTGGCCAAAGTGGCTACCTAGGTGCCAAATGTGCCAAAGTGGCTACCAATTGGCCAAAGTGGCTATCATGTGGCCAAAGTGGCTAATGAGGTGCCAAATGTGCTAAAGTGGCTACTAAGTCGCCAAAGTGGCTACCAAGGTACCAAATGTGCTAAAGTGGCTACCAAGTGGCCAAATTGGCTACCGAGGTGTCGAATGTGCCAAAGTGGCTACCAAGTGGCAAAAGTGGCTCCCGAGGTGCCAAATGTGCCAAAGTGGCTACCAAGTGGCCGAAGAGGCTACCGAGGTGCCAAATGTGCTAATGTGGCTACCAAGTGACCAACGTGGCTCCCGAGGTGCCAAATGTGCCAAAGTGGCTACCAAGTGGCCAAAGTGGCTACCAAGTGGCCAAGGTGGCTACAGAGGTGCCCAATGTGCCAAAGTGGCTACCAAGTGGCCAAAGTGGCTACCGAGGTGCCGAATTTGCCAAAGTGGCTAGCAAGTGGCCCATGTGGCTACCAAGGTGCTGAATGTGCCAAAGTTGCTACCAAGTGGCCAAAGTTTATGCCGAGGTGGCGAATTTGCAAAAGTGGCTACCAAGTGGTCAAAGTAGCTATCAAGTGGCCGAAGTGGCTACAGTGGTGCCGAATGTGCCAAAGTGGCTATCAGTCGGCCAAAGTGGCTACAGTGGTGCCGAATGTGCCAAAGTGGCTACCAAGTGTCCAAAGTGGCAAGAGTGGTGACGAATGTGCCAAAGTGGCTACCAAGTGGCCAAAGTGGCTACCGAGGTGCCGAATGTGCCAAAGTGGCTACCAAGTGGCCAAAGTGGCTACCAAGGGGCCGAATATGCCAAAGTGGCTACCAAGTGGCCAAAGTGGCTACCAAGTGGCCAAGGTGGCTACAGAGGTGCCCAATGTGCCAAAGTGGCTACCAAGTGGCCAAAGTGGCTACCGAGGTGCCGAATTTGCCAAAGTGGCTAGCAAGTGGCCAAAGTGGCTACAGAGGTGCCGAATGTGCCAAAGTGGTTACCAAATGGCCAAAGTGGCTACCGAGGTGCCAAATGTTCCAAAGTGGCTACCAAGTGGCCAACGTGCCTACTGAGGTGCCGAATGTGCCAAAGTTGCTACCAAGTGGCCAAAGTTGCTACCAAGTGGCCAAAGTGGCTACAGTGGTGCCGAATGTGCCAAAGTGACTACCAAGTGGCCAAAGTTGCTACAGTGATGCCGAATGTGCCAAAGTGGCTACCAAGTGGCCAAAGTGGCCACTGTGGTGCCGAATGTGCCAAAGTGGCTACCAAGTGGCCAAAGTGGCTACCAAGGGGCCGAATATGCTAAAGTGGCTACCAAGTGGCCAAAGTTGCTACCGAGGTGCCGAATGTGCCAAAGTGGCTACCAGGTGGCCGATGTGGCTACCGAGGTGAAGAATGTGCCAAAGTGGCTAACAAGTGGCAAAAGTGGCTACCGAGGTGCCGAATGTTCCAAAGTGGCTACCAAGTGTCCAAAGTGGCTACTGAGGTGCCAAATGTGCCAAAGTGGTTATCAAGTGGCCAAAGTGGCTACCGAGGTGCCAAATGTTCCAAAGTGGCTACCAAGTGGCCAAAGTGGCTACTGAGGTGCCGAATGAGCCAAAGTGGCTACCAAGTGGCCAAAGTGTCTACTTAGGTGCTGAATGTGCCAAAGTGGCTACCAAGTGGCCAAAGTGGATACAGTGGTGCCAAAGTGGCTACCAAGTGGCCAAAGTGGCTACAGTGGTGCCGAATGTGCCAAAGTGGCTACCAAGTGGCCAAAGTGGCTAGCGAGGTGCCAAATGTGCCAAAGTGGCTACCAAGTGGCCAAAGTTGCTATCAAGTGGCCAAAGTGGCTACAGTGGTGCCGAATGTGCAAAAGTGACTACCAAGTGGCCAAAGTGGCTACAGTGAAGCCGAATGTGCCAAATTGGCTACCAAGTGGCCAAAGTGGCCACTGAGGTTCCGAATGTGCCAAAGTGGCTACCAAGTGGCCAAAGTGGCTACCAAGTGACCAAAGTGGATACAGTGGTGCCGAATGTGCCAAAGTGGCTACCAAGTGGCCAAAGTGACTACAGTGGTGCCGAATGTGCCAAAGTGGCTACCAAGTGGCCAAAGTGGCGAAACGAGGTGCCGAATGTGCCAAAGTGGCTACCAAGTGGCCAAAGTGGCTACCAAGTGGCCAAAGTGGATACTGAGGTGCCGAATGTGCCAAAGTGGTTACCAAGTGGCCAAAGTGGCTACCAAGTGGCCAAGGTGGCTACAGAGGTGCCCAATGTGCCAAAGTGGCGACCAAGTGGCCAAAGTGGCTACCGAGGTGCTGAATTTGCCAAAGTGGCTACCAAATGGCCAAAGTGGCTACTGAGGTGCTGAATGTGCCAAAGTGGTTACCAAGTGGCCAAAGTGGCTACAGAGGTGGCAAATGTTCCAAAGTGGCTAACAAGTGGCCAAAGTGGCTACTGAGGTGCCGAATGTGCCAAAGTGGTTACCAAGTGGCCAAAGTGGCTACCAAGTGGCCAAGGTGGCTACAGAGGTGCCCAATGTGCCAAAGTGGCTACCAAGTGGCCAAAGTGGCTACCAAGGTGCCGAATTTGCCAAAGTGGCTAGCAAGTGGCCAAAGTGGCTACAGAGGTGCCGAATGTGCCAAAGTGGTTACCAAGTGGCCAAAGTGGCTACCGAGGTGCCAAATATTCCAAAGTGGCTACCAAGTGGCCAAAGTGCCTACTGAGGTGCCGAATGTGCCAAAGTTGCTACCAAGTGGCCAAAGTTGCTACCAAGTGGCCAAAGTGGCTACAGTGGTGCCGAATGTGCCAAAGTGACTACCAAGTGGCCAAAGTGGCTACAGTGATGCCGAATGTGCCAAAGTGGCTACCAAGTGGCCAAAGTGGCCACTGAGGTGCCGAATGTGCCAAAGTGGCTACCAAGTGGCCAAAGTGGCTACCAAGGGGCCGAATATGCTAAAGTGGCTACCAAGTGGCCAAAGATGCTACCGAGGTGCCGAATGTGCCAAAGTGGCTACCAAGTCGTCGATGTGGCTACCGAGGTGCAGAATGTGCCAAAGTGGCTACCAAGTGGCTAAAGGGGCTACCGAGGTGCCGAATGTTCCAAAGTGGCTAACAAGTGTCCAAAGTGGCTACTGAGGTGCCGAATGTGCCAAAGTGGTTATCAAGTGGCCAAAGTGGCTACCGAGGTGCCAAATGTTCCAAAGTGGCTACCAAGTGTCCAAAGTGGCTACTGAGGTGCCGAATGAGCCAAAGTGTCTACCAAGTGGCCAAAGTGTCTACTGAGGTGCTGAATGTGCCAAAGTGGCTACCAAGTGGCCAAAGTGGATACAGTGATGCCGAATGTGCCAAAGTGGCTACCAAGTGGCCAAAGTGGCTACAGTGGTACCGAATGTGCCAAAGTGGCTACCAAGTGGCCAAAGTGGCTAGCGAGGTGCCAAATGTGCCAAAGTGGCTACCAAGTGGCCAAAGTTGCTAACAAGTGGCCAAAGTGGCTACAGTGGTGCCGAATGTGCAAAAGTGACTACCAAGTGGCCAAAGTGGCTACAGTGAAGCCGAATGTGCCAAATTTGCTACCAAGTGGCCAAAGTGGCCACTGAGGTGCCGAATGTGCCAAAGTGGCTACCAAGTGGCCAAAGTGGCTACCAAGTGACCAAAGTGGATACAGTGGTGCCGAATGTGCCAAAGTGGCGACCAAGAGGCCAAAGTGACTACAGTGGTGCCGAATGTGCCAAAGTGGCTACCAAGTGGCCAAAGTGGCAAAACGAGGTGCCGAATGTGCCAAAGTGGCTACCAAGTGGCCAAAGTGGCTACCAAGTGGCCAAAGTGGATACTGAGGTGCCAAATGTGCCAAAGTGGTTACCAAGTGGCCAAAGTGGCTACCAAGTGGCCAAGGTGGCTACAGAGGTGCCCAATGTGCCAAAGTGGCGACAAAGTGGCCAAAGTGGCTACCGAGGTGCTGAATTTGCCAAAGTGGCTACCAAATGGCCAAAGTGGCTACTGAGGTGCTGAATGTGCCAAAGTGGTTACCAAGTGGCCAAAGTGGCTACAGAGGTGCCAAATGTTCCAAAGTGGCTACCAAGTGGCCAAAGTGGCTACTGAGGTGCCGAATGTGCCAAAGTGGCTACCAAGTGGCCAAAGTTGCTACCAAGTGGCCAAAGTGGCTACAGTGGTGCCCAATGTGCCAAAGTGGCTACCAAGTGGCCAAAGTGGCTACCGAGGTGCCGAATTTGCCAAAGTGGCTAGCAAGTGGCCAAAGTGGCTACAGAGGTGCCGAATGTGCCAAAGTGGTTACCAAGTGGCCAAAGTGGCTACAGAGGTGCCAAATGTTCCAAAGTGGCTACCAAGTGGCCAAAGTGGTGAAACGAGGTGTCGAATGTGCCAAAGTGGTTACCAAGTGGCCAAATTGGCTACCAAGTGGCCAAGGTGGCTACAGAGGTGCCCAATGTGCCAAAGTGGCTACCAAGTGGCCAAAGTGGCTACCGATGTGCTGAATTTGCCAAAGTGACTACCAAATGGCCAAAGTGGCTACTGAGGTGCTGAATGTGCCAAAGTGGTTACCAAGTGGCCAAAGTGGCTACAGAGGTGCCAAATGTTCCAAAGTGGCTACCAAGTGGCCAAAGTGGCTACTGAGGTGCCGAATGTGCCAAAGTGGCTACCAAGTGGCCAAAGTGGCTTCCAAATGACCAAGGTGGCTACAGAGGTGCCCAATGTGCCAAAGTGGCTACCAAGTGGCCAAAGTGGCTACCGAGGTGCCGAATTTGCCAAAGTGGCTAGCAAGTGGCCAAAGTGGCTACAGAGGTGCTGAATGTGCCAAAGTGGTTACCAAGTGGCCAAAGTGGCTACCGAGGTGCCAAATGTTACAAAGTGGCTACCAAGTGGCCAAAGTGCCTATTGAGGTGCCGAATGTGCCAAAGTTGCTACCAAGTGGCCAAAGTTGCTACCAAGTGGCCAAAGTGGCTACAGTGGTGCCGAATGTGCCAAAGTGACTACAGTGATGCCGAATGTGCCAAAGTGGCTACCAAGTGGCCAAAGTGGCCACTGAAGTGCCGAATGTGCCAAAGTGGCTACCAAGTGGCCAAAGTGGCTACCAAGGGGCCGAATATGCTAAAGTGGCTACCAAGTGGCCAAAGTTGCTACCGAGGTGCCGAATGTGCCAAAGTGGCTACCAAGTGGCCGATGTGGCTACCGAGGTGCAGAATGTGCCAAAGTGGTTATCAAGTGGCTAAAGTGGCTACCGAGGTGCCAAATGTTCCAAAGTGGCTACCAAGTGGCCAAAGTGGCTACTGAGGTGCCGAATGAGCCAAAGTGGCTACCAAGTGGCCAAAGTGACTACAGTGGTGCCGAATGTGCCAAAGTGGCTGCCAAGTGGCCAAAGTGACTACAATGGTGCCGAATGTGCCAAAGTGGCTACCAAGTGGCCAAAGTGGCGAAACGAGGTGCCAAATGTTCCAAAGTGGCTACCAAGTGGCCAAAGTGGCTACTGAGGTGCCGAATGAGCCAAAGTGGCTACCAAGTGGCCAAAGTGTCTACTGAGGTGCTGAATGTGCCAAAGTGGCTACCAAGTGGCCAAAGTGGATACAGTGGTGCCGAATGTGCCAAAGTGGCTACCAAGTGGCCAAAGTGGCTACAGTGGTGCCGAATGTGCCAAAGTGGCTACCAAGTGGCCAAAGTGGCTAGCGAGGTGCCAAATGTGCCAAAGTGGCTACCAAGTGGCCAAAGTTGCTATCAAGTGGCCAAAGTGGCTACAGTGGTGCCGAATGTGCAAAAGTGACTACCAAGTGGCCAAAGTGGCTACAGTGAAGCCGAATGTGCCAAATTGGCTACCAAGTGGCCAAAGTGGCCACTGAGGTGCCGAATGTGCCAAAGTGGCTACCAAGTGGCCAAAGTCGCTACCAAGTGACCAAAATGGATACAGTGGTGCCGAATGTGCCAAAGTGGCTACCAAGTGGCCAAAGTGACTACAGTGGTGCCGAATGTGCCAAAGTGGCTACCAAGTGGCCAAAGTGGCGAAACGAGGTGCCGAATGTGCCAAAGTGGCTACCAAGTGGCCAAAGTGGCTACCAAGTGGCCAAAGTGGATACTGAGGTGCCGAATGTGCCAAAGTGGTTACCAAGTGGCCAAAGTGGCTACCAAGTGGCCAAGGTGGCTACAGAGGTGCCCAATGTGCCAAAGTGGTGACCAAGTGGCCAAAGTGGCTACCGAGGTGCTGAATTTGCCAAAGTGGCTACCAAATGGCCAAAGTGGCTACTGAGGTGCTGAATGTGCCAAAGTGGCTACCAAGTGGCCAAAGTGGCTACAGAGGTGCCAAATGTTCCAAAGTGGCTACCAAGTGGCCAAAGTGACTACAGTGGTGCCGAATGTGCCAAAGTGGCTACCAAGTGGCCAAAGTGACTAAAGTGGTGCCGAATGTGCCAAAGTGGCTACCAAGTGGCCAAAGTGGCGAAACGAGGTGCCAAATGTTCCAAAGTGGCTACCAAGTGGCCATAGTGGCTACTGAGGTGCCGAATGAGCCAAAGTGGCTACCAAGTGGCCAAAGTGTCTACTGAGGTGCTGAATGTGCCAAAGTGGCTACCAAGTGGCCAAAGTGGATACAGTGGTGCCGAATGTGCCAAAGTGGCTACCAAGTGTCCAAAGTGGCTACAGTGGTGCCGAATGTGCCAAAGTGGCTACCAAGTGGCCAAAGTGGCTAGCGAGGTGCCAAATGTGCCAAAGTGGCTACCAAGTGGCCAAAGTTGCTATCAAGTGGCCAAAGTGGCTACAGTGGTGCCAAATGTGCAAAAGTGACTACCAAGTGGCCAAAGTGGCTACAGTGAAGCCGAATGTGCCAAATTGGCTACCAAGTGGCCAAAGTGGCCACTGAGGTGCCGAATGTGCCAAAGTGGCTACCAAGGGGCCAAAGTCACTACCAAGTGACCAAAATGGATACAGTGGTGCCGAATGTGCCAAAGTGGCTACCAAGTGGCCAAAGTGACTACAGTGGTGCCGAATGTGCCAAAGTGGCTACCAAGTGGCCAAAGTGGCGAAACGAGGTGCCGAATGTGCCAAAGTGGCTACCAAGTGGCCAAAGTGGCTAACAAGTGGCCAAAGTGGATACTGAGGTGCCGAATGTGCCAAGGTGGTTACCAAGTGGCCAAAGTGGCTACCAAGTGGCCAAGGTGGCTACAGAGGTGCCCAATGTGCCAAAGTGGTGACCAAGTGGCCAAAGTTGCTACCAAGGTGCTGAATTTGCCAAAGTGGCTACCAAATGGCCAAAGTGGCTACTGAGGTGCTGAATGTGCCAAAGTGGTTACCAAGTGGCCAAAGTGGCTACAGAGGTGCCAAATGTTCCAAAGTGGCTACCAATTGGCCAAAGTGTTTACTGAGGTGCTGAATGTGCCAAAGTGGCTACCAAGTGGCCAAGGTGGCTACAGTGGTGCCCAATGTGCCAAAGTGGCTACCAAGTGGCCAAAGTGGCTACCGAGGTGCCGAATTTGCCAAAGTGGCTAGCAAGTGGCCAAAGTGGCTACAGAGGTGCCGAATGTGCCAAAGTGGTTACCAAGTGGCTAAAGTGGCTACAGAGGTGCCAAATGTTCCAAAGTGGCTACCAAGTGGCCAAAGTGGTGAAACGAGGTGCTGAATGTGCCAAAGTGGTTACCAAGTGGCCAAAGTGGCTACCAAGTGGCCAAGGTGGCTACAGAGGTGCCCAATGTGCCAAAGTGGCTACCAAGTGGCCAAAGTGGCTACCGATGTGCTGAATTTGCCAAAGTGGCTACCAAATGGCCAAAGTGGCTACTGAGGTGCTGAATGTGCCAAAGTGGTTACCAAGTGGCCAAAGTGGCTACAGAGGTGCCAAATGTTCCAAAGTGGCTACCAAGTGGCCAAAGTGGCTACTGAGGTGCCGAATGTGCCAAAGTGGCTACCAAGTGGCCAAAGTGGCTACCAAGTGACCAAGGTGGCTACAGAGGTGCCCAATGTGCCAAAGTGGCTACCAAGTGGCCAAAGTGGCTACCGAGGTGCCGAATTTGCCAAAGTGGCTAGCAAGTGGCCAAAGTGGCTACAGAGGTGCCGAATGTGCCAAAGTGGTTACCAAGTGGCTAAAGTGGCTACAGAGGTGCCAAATGTTCCAAAGTGGCTACCAAGTGGCCAAAGTGGTGAAACGAGGTGCCGAATGTGCCAAAGTGGTTACCAAGTGGCCAAAGTGGCTACCAAGTGGCCAAGGTGGCTACAGAGGTGCCCAATGTGCCAAAGTGGCTACCAAGTGGCCAAAGTGGCTACCGATGTGCTGAATTTGCCAAAGTGGCTACCAAATGGCCAAAGTGGCTACTGAGGTGCTGAATGTGCCAAAGTGGTTACCAAGTGGCCAAAGTGGCTACAGAGGTGCCAAATGTTCCAAAGTGGCTACCAAGTGGCCAAAGTGGCTACTGAGGTGCCGAATGTGCCAAAGTGGCTACCAAGTGGCCAAAGTGGCTACCAAGTGACCAAGGTGGCTACAGAGGTGCCCAATGTGCCAAAGTGGCTACCAAGTGGCCAAAGTGGCTACCGAGGTGCCGAATTTGCCAAAGTGGCTAGCAAGTGGCCAAAGTGGCTACAGAGGTGCCGAATGTGCCAAAGTGGTTACCAAGTGGCCAAAGTGGCTACCGAGGTGCCAAATGTTACAAAGTGGCTACCAAGTGGCCAAAGTGCCTACTGAGGTGCCGAATGTGCCAAAGTTGCTACCAAGTGGCCAAAGTTGCTACCAAGTGGCCAAAGTGGCTACAGTGGTGCCGAATGTGCCAAAGTGACTACCAAGTGGCCAAAGTGGCTACAGTGATGCCGAATGTGCCAAAGTGGCTACCAAGTGGCCAAAGTGGCCACTGAAGTGCCGAATGTGCCAAAGTGGCTACCAAGTGGCCAAAGTGGCTACCAAGGGGCCGAATATGCTAAAGTGGCTACCAAGTGGCCAAAGTTGCTACCGAGGTGCCGAATGTGCCAAGGTGGCTACCAAGTGGCCGATGTGGCTACCGAGGTGCAGAATGTGCCAAAGTGGCTACCAAGTGGCTAAAGTGGCTACCGAGGTGCCGAATGTGCCAAAGTGGCTACCAAGTGTTCAAAGTGGCTACTGAGGTGCCGAATGTGCCAAAGTGGTTATCAAGTGGCCAAAGTGGCTACCGAGATGCCAAATGTTCCAAAGTGGCTACCAAGTGGCCAAAGTGGCTACTGAGGTGCCGAATGAGCCAAAGTGGCTACCAAGTGGCCAAAGTGACTACAGTGGTGCCGAATGTGCGAAAGTGGCTACCAAGTGGCCAAAGTGACTACAGTGGTGCCGAATGTGCCAAAGTGGCTACCAAGTGGCCAAAGTGGCGAAACGAGGTGCCAAATGTTCCAAAGTGGCTACCAAGTGGCCAAAGTGGCTACTGAGGTGCCGAATGAGCCAAAGTGGCTACCAAGTGGCCAAAGTGTCTACTGAGGTGCTGAATGTGCCAAAGTGGCTTCCAAGTGGCCAAAGTGGATACAGTGGTGCCAAATGTGCCAAAGTGGCTACCAAGTGGCCAAAGTGGCTAGCGAGGTGCCAAATGTGCCAAAGTGGCTACCAAGTGGCCAAAGTTGCTATCAAGTGGCCAAAGTGGCTACAGTGGTGCCGAATGTGCAAAAGTGACTACCAAGTGGCCAAAGTGGCTACAGTGAAGCCGAATGTGCCAAATTGGCTACCAAGTGGCCAAAGTGGCCACTGAGGTGCCGAATGTGCCAAAGTGGCTACCAAGTGGCCAAAGTCGCTACCAAGTGACCAAAATGGATACAGTGGTGCCGAATGTGCCAAAGTGGCTACCAAGTGGCCAAAGTGACTACAGTGGTGCCGAATGTGCCAAAGTGGCTACCAAGTGGCCAAAGTGGCGAAACGAGGTGCCGAATGTGCCAAAGTGGCTACCAAGTGGCCAAAGTGGATACCAAGTGGCCAAAGTGGATACTGAGGTGCCGAATGTGCCAAAGTGGTTACCAAGTGGCCAAAGTGGCTACCAAGTGGCCAAGGTGGCTACAGAGGTGCCCAATGTGCCAAAGTGGCGACCAAGTGGCCAAAGTGGCTACCGAGGTGCTGAATTTGCCAAAGTGGCTACCAAATGGCCAAAGTGGCTACTGAGGTGCTGAATGTGCCAAAGTGGTTACCAAGTGGCCAAAGTGGCTACAGAGGTGCCAAATGTTCCAAAGTGGCTACCAATTGGCCAAAGTGTTTACTGAGGTGCTGAATGTGCCAAAGTGGCTACCAAGTGGCCAAAGTGGCTACCGAGATGCGGCATTTGCCAAAGTGGCTACCAAGTGGCCAAAGTGGCTACTGAGGTGCCAAATGTGCTAATGTGGTTACCAAGTGGCCAAAGTGGCTACTGAGGTGCCGAATATGCCAAAGTGGCTACCAAGCGGCCGATGTGGCTACCAAGGTGCCGAATCTGCCAAAGTGGCTACCAAGTGGCCATAGTGGTTACCAAGTGGACAAAGTGGCTACCGAGGTGCCAAATGTGCTTAAGTGGCTACCAAGTGGCCAAAGTGGCTACCGAGGTGCCAAATGTGCCAAAGTCGCTACCAAGTGGCCCATGTGGCTACCGAGGTGCCAAATGTGCCAAAGTGGCTACCAAGTGGCCAAAGTGGCTACCGAGGTATCAAATGTGCCAAAGTGGCTACCAAGTGGCCAAAATTGCTACCAAGTGGCCAAAGTGGCTACAGTGATGCCGAATGTGTCAAAGAGACTACCAAGTGGCCAAAGTGGCTACAGTAATGCCGAATGTGCCAAAGTGGCTACCAAAGTGCCGATTGTGCCAAAGTGGCTACCAAGTGGCCAAAGTGGCTACCGAGGTGCCAAATGTGCGAAAGTGGCTACCAAGTGGCCGATGTGGCTAACGAGGTGACGAATGTGCTAAAGTGGCTACCAAGTGGCCAAACTGGCTACTGAGGTGCCGAATGTGCCAAAGTTGCTACCAAGTGGCCAAAGTGGCTAACAAGTGCCCAAAATGGCAAAAGAGGTGCCAAATGTGCCAAAGTTTCTACCAAGTGGCCAAAGTTGCTACCGCAGTGTCGAATGCGCCAAAGTTGCTACCAAGTGGCCAAAGTGTCTACCGAGGTGCCAATTGTGCTTATGTGGCTACCAAGTGGCCAAAGTGGCTACCAAGTGGCCAAATGTGCTTAAGTGGCTACCAAGTGGCCAAAGTGGCTACCAAGGTGCCGAAGTCGCTACCAAGTGGCCCATGTGGCTACCGAGGTGCCAAACGTGCTTAAGTGGCTACCAAGTGGCCAAAGTCGCTACCGCAGTGCCGAATGCGCCAAAGTGGTACCAAGTGGCCAAAGTGGCTACCGAGGTGCCAAATGTGCTTAAGTGGCTACCAAGTAGCCAAAATGGCTACCAAGTTCCAAAATGTGCTTAAGTGGCTACCAAGTGGCCAAAGTGGCTACCAAAGTGCCGAATGTGCCGAAGTCGCTACCAAGTGGCCCATGTGGCTACTGAGGTGCCAAATGTGCCAAAGTGGCTACCAAGTGGCCAAAGTTGCTACCAATTGGCCAAAGTGGCTATAGTGGTGCCGAATGTGCCAAAATGACTACCAAGTGGCCAAAGTGGCTACAGTGATGCCGAATGTGCCAAAGTGGCTACCAAGTGGCCAAAGTGGCTACAGAGGTGCCCAATGTGCCAAAGTGGCTACCAAGTGGCCAAAGTGGCTACCAAGGTGCCGAATGTGCCAAAGTGGCTACCAAGTGGCCAAAGTGGCTACTGAGGTGCCGAATGTGCCAAAGTGGCTACCAAGTGGCCAAAGTGGCTACCAAGGTGCCGAATGTGCCAAAGTGGCTACCAAGTGGCCAAAGTGGCTACTGAAGTGACGAATGTGCCAAAGTGGCTACCAAGTGGCAAAAGTGGCTACCAAGTGGCCAAAGTGGCTACTGAGGTGCCGAATGTGCCAAAGTGGCTGCCAAGTGGCCAAAGTGGCTACCGAGGTGCTAAATGAGCCAAAGTGGCTACCAAGTGGCCAAAGTGGCTACTGAGGTGCAGAATGTGCCAAAGTGGCTACCAAGTGGCCAAAGTCGCTACCGCAGAACTGAATGCGCCAAAGTGGCTACCAAGTGGCCAAAGTGGCTAACGAGGTGCCGAATGTGCCAAAGTGGCTACCAAGTGACCAAAGTGGCTACCAAGTGGCCAAAGTGCTACCGAGGTGCCACATGTGCCAAAGTGGCTACCAAGTGGTCAAAGTGGCTACCAAGGTGCCGAATTGCCAAAGTGGCTACCAAGTGGCCAAAGTGGCTACCGAGGTGCCAAATGTGCCAAAGTGGCTACCAAGTGGCCAAAGTGGCTACTGAGGTGCCTAATGTGCCAAATTGGCTACCAAGTGGCCAAAGTGGCTACCGAGGTGCCAAATGTGCTAAAGTGGCTACCAAGTGGCCAAATTGGCTACCGAAGGCCCAAATGTGCAAAAGTTGCTACCAAGTGGCCAAAGTGGCTAACGAGGTGCCGAATGTGCCAAAGTGGCTACCAAGTGGCCAAAGTGGCTACCGAGGTGCCGAATGTGCCAAAGTCTCTACCAAGTGGCCAAAGTGACTACTAAGTGGCCAAAGTGGCTACTGAGGTGCCGAATGTGCCAAAGTGGCTACCAAGTGGCCAAAGTTGCTACTGAGGTTCCAAATGTGCCAAAATGGCTACCAAGTGGCCAAAGTGGCTACCGAGATGCCGAATGTGCCAAAGTGGCCAGCAAGGTGCCAAATGTGCTAATGTGGCTACCAAGTGGCCAAAGTGGCTACCGAGGTGCCGAATTTGCCAAAATGGCTACCAAGTGGCCGATGTGGCTACCGAGTTGACGAATGTGCCAAAGTGGCTACCAAGTGGCCAAACTGGCTACCGATTTGCTACCAAGTGGCCAAAGTGGCTACCAAGTGGCCAAAGTGGCTACAGTGGTGCCGAATGTGCCAAAGTGTCTACCAGGTGCCAAAGACATCATCCAGGTCCTTTAGCCTGCACCCAATATTATATGATGGTGACATCACTACATAACCCCCATTGGCTTCATATACAACCCATCCCAGGTTGTGCCATTGCTATACTCAACATTCATCTACTAACTTTACTTTCTTACAGTTGACACCTAATACACTGCTGTAAAGCTGGCAGCGCTGTTCAAGCACCATGTATTTCCTTCAGGAAATGCCCATCCCGTTTCATATGTTGCCTTATTTTGACTGCTAGGTCCATATATATTTGGACAGAGACAACATTTTTCTAATTTTGGTTCTAGACATTACCACAATGAATTTTAAGCAATTCAGATGCAGTTGAAGTTCAGACTTTCAGCTTTCATTTGAGTGTATCCACATTAAAATTGGATGAAGGGTTTAGGAGTTTCAACTCCTTAACATGTGCTACCCTGTTTTTAAAGGGACCAAAAGTAATTGGACAGATTAAATAATTGTAAATAAAATGTTCATTTCTAGTACTTGGCTGAAAACCCTTTGCTGGCAATGACTGCCTGAAGTCTTGAACTCATGGACATCACCAGATGCTGTGTTTCCTCCTTTTTGATGCTCTGCCAGGCCTTCACTGCGGTGGTTTTCAGTTGCTGTTTATTTGTGGGCCTTTCTGTCTGAAGTTTAGTCTTTAACAAGTGAAATGCATGCTCAATTGAGTTGAGATCAGGTGACTGACTTGGCCATTCAAGAATATTCCACTTCTTTGCTTTAATAAACTCCTGGGTTGCTTTGGCTTTATGTTTTGGGTCATTGTCCATCTGTAGTATGAAACAACAACCAATCAGTTTGGCTGCATTTGGCTGGATCTGAGCACACAGTATGGCTCTGAATACCTCAGAATTCATTCAGCTGCTTCTCTCCTGTGTCACATCATCAATAAACACTAGTGACCCAGTGCCACTGGCAGCCATGCATGCCCAAGCAATCACACTGCCTCCGCCGTGGTTTACCGATGATGTGGTATGCTTTGGATGATGAGCTGTACCATGCCTTCTCCATACTTTTCTCTTTCCATCATTCTGGTAGAGGTTGATCTTGGTTTCATCTGTCCAAAGAATGTTCTTCCAGAATTGTGCTGGCTTTTTTAGATGTTTTTTAGCAAAGTCCAGTCTAGCCTTTTTATTCTTGATGCTTATGAGTGGCTTGCACCGTGCAGTGAACCCTCTGTATTTACTTTCATGCAGTCTTCTCTTTATGGTAGATTTGGATATTGATACGCGTGCCTCCTGGAGAGTGTTGTTCACTTGGTTGGCTGTTGTGAAGGGGATTCTCTTCACCATGGACATTATTCTGCGATCATCCACCACTGTTGTCTTCCGTGGGAGCCCAGGTCTTTTTGCATTGATGAGTTCACCAGTGCGTTCTTTCTTTCTCAGGATGTACCAAACTGTAGATTTTGCCACTAGTAATGTTGTAGCAATTTCTCGGATGGGTTTTTTCTGTTTTTGCAGCTTAAGGATGGCTTGTTTCACCTGCATGGAGAGTTCCTTTGACCGCTGGTTTCCTTCACAGCAAAACCATCCAAATGCAAGCACCACACCTCAAATCAACTCCAGGCCTTTTATCTGCTTAATTGAGAATGACAATACGAAGGGATTGCCCACACCTGTCCATGAAATACCCTTGGAGTCAATTGTCCATTCACTTTTGGTCCCTTTAAAAACAGGGTAGCACATGTTAAGGAGCTGAAACTCCTAAACGCTTCATCCAATTTTAATGTGGATACCCTCAAATGAAAGCTGAAAGTCTGAACTTCAACTGCATCTGAATTGTTTTGTTTAAAATTCATTGTGGTAATGTCTAGAACCAAAATTAGAAAAATGTTGTCTCTGTCCAAATATATATGGACCTAACTGTAGAAGGACTTGTATTTAGGCTACTCATTGTTATCTGCAATTATAATTTAAGAATATAAGATTATGCATCATAGATCTATTGTACCACTCATCTCATTATTGCTAGAATTGCACCTTATTTACACTTAGCACCTTATGTTCATCTAATATGTAGTCTAAAATATAGTCCTTTAAACTATATTGTTTTAGTGGCATCAGATTTAGGTTATGTGCACACGCTGCGGATTCTGCTGCGGAAGCGCAGAGAATTTGGCCCTGCGGATCCGCAGCAGTTCTGCAGACAGTGTACAGTACCATGTTATTCAGTGGGATTTCAAATCCGCAGTGAACATGCTGCAGATTTTTCTGTGCGGTTTTGCTGCAGTTTTAAATCAGCAGCATGTCAATTCTTTCTGCGGATTCCTCTGCAGTCTGATACCTGTTCCATTGTCCAGGTGTCCAACCGCAGAGGCAGAGGAAAACCGCAGGCAAATCCGCAGATAAACCGCATGTCACTTTACCTGCAGTTTTACCTGCGGATCCGCACTGAAAAATCCGCAGTGTGTGCATGCAGCCTTACTGTTGGTCACGCTGGTTCATCCCCAGAGGTTTTGGCGCTGTATATATGCCAGGGTATTTATATGACAGGCTTTCACATAGGTATTCCATATGTGCATCAGGTTGTGTTTTGCTGATTTTAACAATATATTTTATATGTTTGAATAATAATGTGTCCTATTTTATGACTATGACACCGCATCCAGGTGGACTGACACGCACCTATCCTTCCCAAGCAAGACTGAAGTTATGCCAACAAGTATCTGTGGCATCATAATCCTATGGATGCTTACACAACTGGTTACCTAATAAGCACTCTCAAAAGCCCCCATCAAACATATTAGGACATTAACTGATGAAGGTCCGGGTGACCGAAACATTTTGGTACTACAATAAAAAGCTAAAAATCTACTCTCTTCACAGTATTAAGTTGAGTGCCAGGTCTTTTATATTTATCACATGGTTTGGGAACCTACCTTGGCACCCTCTACGATAGTGCTCACGGTGTTTCTACCTTTTTTATAACTATGACATGAGGTGTGCGCATCATTATTGCATTTCTTTTTATTTCTTTTATTATGTTCTCCTTATGCATGATGTCGCACCCCATTACTTTTCAGATTATATACAGTAGCTATGCATCCCCCCTTTTCTGTGTTTTTTAAATATTTTTAAAATTTTTTATAGCTTTTTTACAGGATGGAGCATCAACATTCCCTGCCCTGATCGCTGATCTAATACTCTTCAATACTAATATTCTACATTTAGAGCTGACATCTGCATTTGATCACAGCAGCACCATTTATATACTGTGGTTTGCGGGAACGCAGCTCCTGCAGCGCTGTAAATATATGATGCATATCGTGAAGGGGTTAAGCATGAACTTTCTTGTGCTAAATCAGACTTATGGCACAAATTTCTGAGTCACATCAACAGCATCTCCCAGCCTGCTTCTCTCCAACTACCACTAGAGGAAGCCCTAGGACCACTGTCACCTTTGTGACATCAAGCCCCGAGGTTAGTAACGTAGATGCGTCAATTAGACTCCCCTATTTCTAACCCCATATAGTCAAATAGTAAATAAAACAGACACCCATTAAAAAATCCTTTATTTGAAATAAACTCACAGACTCCTATATTATTCTTAATTAAACCATACTTACAACCTCTGCTAATTCCCCAAAGACTTCGTTCTCCTGTAATAAAAATAAAATAATAAACCAACAATATACCATACCTGTCCGTCCTTCTGTCCCATGCTGTTTTCTATATCTGGGGAAAATACAGTTTGTAACCAGAACAATGCTAAGATGCAACCGTCCCGGCTGTAAACTACTGGTGAATGAATGAGATGCTGCCAGCGCAGCTTCAGTGACTAGCGGTGACGTCACTGAGTCTGCGCTCCCTCACTGCCTGAACTGCGATGAACTCTTGAGCACGGGAACACGCCTATGACCTCAGGACCGTGGGAAAATGCCAGGGATGAGGTCACAGCAGTTCAGCTTGACTGCGAGAATAGCTTCAGTGAATAGCGGTGATGTCACTGATGCTGCGCTCCCTCACAGCCTGTCCTGTGCTGAACTCTGGAGCATGGGAAAATCAACTGGCATTTTCCCATGCTCAAGAGTTCATCGCAGTTCAGGCAGTGAGGGTACGCAGACTCAGTAATGTCACCACTAGTCACTGAGGCTGAGCTGGCAGCATCTCATTCATTCACCAGTAGTTTGCAGCTGGGACGGTCGCATCTTAGCACCATCCTGGTTGCAAACTATATATTCCCCAGATATTGATTACGGCATGGGACAGAACGATGGACAGGTATGGTATATTGTTGGTTTATTATTTTATGTTTACTACAGGAGAACGAGGGCTTCGGGGAATTAGCAGAGGTTGTAAGTATGGTTTAATTAAGAATAATAAAGGAGTCTGTGTGTTTATTTCAAATAAAGAATTTTTTAATGGGTGTTTGTGTTTTATTTACTATTTGACCATATGGGAATAGTAATAGGGGCGTCTAATTGATGCATCTTCATTACTAACCTCGGGGCTTGATGTCACAAAGTGACATCAACATCCCAACTATTACCACATATGCCACAGCTACAGGGCAGTGGGAAGAACAAGGCTATGTGCCAGAATTGGCCCATCTTACAGATGCACCTTTTCTGGGGTAGCTGAGAGCTGGTGTTTGTAGCCAGGGGGGCCACTATCCATGGTCCCTTCCTAGGCTATAAATATCTGCTCTCAGATGTCTGCATAGCTATTGATGGCTAATAATTATAGGGGGACCCCATGCCATTTTTTTCCATGAAATAATCATTTATTAATTAAATATCCAGAATTTTGCACACACACACTATGCTAATTGTATTTGCCACTGACATATACATTACATATTATATATACATTCCCCCTGAGGAGGGAAAGTGCTGAAACATGCATCAGGGTTGGCAGGAGACAGCGTGGTATCCTGAATATTCACATCTGGTATGTCCACTATCTATCTATGCCCACTGTGGGTGTTATGTTGATATTGTTGATGGTGTATATCCATATAGTGCACATAAGATTTAGATATTTGAATTATTGTGTCTACTCCTGTTGATTATCTGTATATGTGTCCTATATGCTTTCTCCTCATTATATGAGTGGTTACATACTTTCCAGCCAGGATACTTGCTCTGTCCTTTTCTCCCTAGTATATGTGGGTTTTTGTACTTGTCACTTTTTAGTCTACCCCATTGTTGTAGCGTCTTTGTCGTGTTATTTATGTATCAATAAAAATTTTGCAGTATTTATATGGACAGTTTCACTGCGTTTTTTCGAGGTTCTTTTTATGCTGTTGTAACCAGTACGTTGCAGTCACCAGTACATTATGCCCAGCCCGTGCTTTAGGAAACATGCAAATGTAAGTTCGGAGGGTTCCCATCGCTTCAGAAATGCCAAACATGTGGATGCTTTATGTGGTTTTAGGTACTCTGTGGGGCTCAGAAGGGAGGGGGCATTTGGATTTGGGAGTGGAGAATTTGCTGAGTTTGTTTTGGGGGGTGAGGAGCCATTTCGCTTTTACAGAGCCTTTGTACTACCAGTAACATGGAAACCCTCCATATTTTCGTTAACAGATGACATATCTGAGTGGGGACTTGATTTTTTTGTGGATTGAGTTGAAGCTTTTATTAGGAACATTTTACATAATGTTTGGGATCACAATTATCCGGCGGTGAGCACTTATATTGGGGTTTCCAGCTAAATCTCTGAGTGACATGATTCAGATGAAACCCCTGAGGGATCCATTCACTATAATCAGGCAGCAGAGTTACTCTGGACTCTGACTGGCCTCTTTTCAGAAGTGCACAAAATTGTGGCTGACTGCACTTTTATGCAATCCTAAAAAAATGGACACAACCAGATCACAGATCGTCCACAGTGCCTCCATCTGCCTCATTATAGGGAATTTTCCTCCGGGGGTTTCGTTTGAATCACGCATTTCAGAGATTTTCACGGAAACCCCGGTGTATGCGTTCAGCGCATTATAAATGTGTGCCGAGCATTACTGCGATCTTTGGGAGGCAAAATGAAGAAATTAACAGCAGGTGAAGAATTGGTTTTATTTATTTTTTACGCCGTTCCTGGTGCGGTATAAGTGATTTAATTACTTTGCGCTGTGCGATTACAGCTATACCAGATTTACATTATATCGAGTTTTTATGTTTGGCTGCTGTCACACACTAAAAGATGTTTTTTAATGCAAAAACTAGTTTTTTGCATTACTATATTTTGAAAGCTATAATTTTTCCATATTTGGCTCACACAGTCATTTTTTTATGTTTTGGCACTTTTACATAATAAAAACTATTTTATAGAAAAAAATAATTATTTTTGCTTTATTCTGAGAGCTATAACTTTTTTATTTTTCCCACTCAGGACGCTGTATGGCAGCTGTTTTTTGCTGGCACAAGATGATGTTTTCAGCTGTACCCTATTTATTTATATTCGTCTTTTTGATTGTGCTTTATCGCACTTTTGTTCAGCGGTATGATGGTAAAGCATTGTTTTTTTTGCCTTGTTTTTTATTTTTATTTTTCTACGGTGTTCATTACATAAATTAAACAAAAATTCTAACTTGTGGTTTTGGTATATAGGAAATGTTGCATATTTTATTAGAGTCTGTACATTCATTTGAACAGGAGACAATGAAACACAATACCCCATATTAGCTTTTGAACACATTACCTGGTGTCAGACTTGCCTAAAGACAGGTGTTGATGCGAACAACTTAAGATAATTTTTTTTTAATGGAAGGTATACATTTAACTTATTACTGTCATGATCACGTGTGTCTGGGCGCAGATGTTAACGCAAGGCGGACCCATAACACACGTGACCCTGGATACACCGCCTCCAGTGGGGCGCATTTAAATAATAAAACGTGCAGGTGGATACGCCGCCTCCACCTGGCGAATTTAGGTATTACACGTTATACATACAATAATCAGATAATAAAGGGGGAACCTGGGAAACTTTAACAATGGTGGGCCCTGCGATAGGGAATGGGGACATGGAGACCTCCTAAGCTCCCCTGAGCCAGTGTCCCTGCACTCCTTACATTCCCTAAACAGGCTCCGCACCTGTCGCCGCAAGCGTACCTTAACGCCCTTGCTCACCCTGACCCTAAACCCTCACTAGGGAATGGGTCGGTGCGGAGACTAATCCCACCACTGCACTAATAACACACATGAGGAAAGAGACAATACAGGGGAAACACCACTTAGCTTTGCTCTGTTGCGTGCGCTCCTAGCAACAGAGCCCTCCACCTGAGTGCATCTTCTCCTCCACCTGGATCCATCACCATAACAGGATCCTTCACCTTAGTGCAGCCTTGGAGCAGAGTCCAACACCAGTTGCAGCTGCTTAGTACCAGAGTCCCAAGGAAGTGTTCAGCTTCTGCCACGAAGTCAAGCATGCTTGAGTCCAGCTCAGCAACCAAGTCCCACATGGTGAGTGCCACTCTCCATAGTAGCCACTCCACCAGCCCATGCAGACACTTCCCACTGACACCATCACTGCGACTCCACCACGCCATGCCAGCCCTTCGTCCAGACACCATAGCTGACACTCTTCCCCCCTGGCTAAGCTGCGCAGGACTCCTCACCAGCTCCATCCTTCCTCCAGGCTCTCCAAAAACAGAGTGAACACAAACTCACAATATCACAGGCAGTGAGTGAACACCCTGAGCACACCTTTATAGGGTGTCACACCTGATCCATAATTAAGTGAACATTAACCTAAACCTAAGGTGCGATACCATTCCCCACCACCGGGCAACTTAGAATGAACGACACCACGTGTGATAATTCTAATGGCCACCGGGGGCTATCATGACACACTTTGGAACCAAAGGAAAAAAAGTTCACTTAATGCATTTAATACCACCAGATCCAACACAGGATCATGACAATTACTCTTTGAACATGTTAGCTAATGCTATAAATTCAATTGCATCTAGTAGTACAACTTTTTTTGTACTAGTCCATGCCAGTAATTTGGCAAACACCTCTGCCATCATTACCCAAGTCCATTTAAGGCCGGCTCAGGCAGGCTTGTACAGTCTGAGTATTGAAATAGCATTGCTGTCAGCAAACTTGTGCCTGGCAGAAATTACTTTACCTGGCACTTAGCTCAAGCTCCAGCCAGGTGCCCAATTACCTCTTACTACTCTTGAATGCTATTCAAGTACCAGTGTTTAATTTCTAACTCGATTATGAGAGACTTGGTGCTATGACACTGTTAACTCCTCTGGCATAGGTATCAGTGACTGGACCCTTCTTAGCTAATGCTGGCGCTATTCACACCAACAGCAAGCTAGGTGCTTTATTATTATTATTATATGTCTCTATTATTACTGTGTAATCTCATCACTGCAAGCAGTATCCAGTTTGCCTATCATTTCTGTCCTGTGGTTAACCATTTGTCTGCTGCAAGCATACAACTGTCACATGAATTATTAGTTTGCTGTTTGCTGATAGTCATGGATTGTCTTCTATTCATGAATGTATTCTCACATGTGGCTCTGCATAATTCAGTGCTTCCTGCACCACGTGACTGTCTGCTGCCTGGCATACCCCGCTGTACTGTCCTCACTGGTCCATGTCCAATCTGACAAGATCCACTCTTGCTTCCAGTCCACGGTGCTCACCCTGTCTAGAATTAACCTCACCAGGTGACATTTTAGCCCAGGGCCTGTAAACAGGACTTGAATTTAGATTGTAAATTTTAATGTGCAAGAAAAAATTAATTATAAACACTTAATTGTGTAAAATAATTAATACCCTTGATATCAGTTGTTGTACAGCCATTGTATTTCATGTTAATCCATAAATGTTGGTTTACATATCTAGACTAATAATTATGTCATACTCTTCTGTTTTCAGTTCTCAAATTGCTAGTCTGTGTTATATTTACAAAATCAAATGTTGTCGCCTATCCACAAAATAGTGAATAACTTTCCGATTGCTGGCTGTATAACCAATGGGAAGAGGCTCTGGATCCTAGGAACCATGCTCTGCAGAGCCCTTTCTTCAGTAAAGCAATGGTGCACATG
This sequence comes from Dendrobates tinctorius, assembly GCF_039654945.1. NCBI lineage: Eukaryota > Metazoa > Chordata > Amphibia > Anura > Dendrobatidae > Dendrobates > Dendrobates tinctorius. Next base: position 14,550,019 of record NW_027361802.1, read on the forward strand.
CTTGACCTCTGCTCCATTCATCGTCAGTGGAACTGCCAGAAATAGCTGACCACAGTGTTTGGCTTTCTACAGCAGTCATTTAATTGTTCCTGGCTGTACTTAAAATTTGATTCTCATGATTTCGGTTAATATGATACAAAAATGACTGCAATATTTGCAGAATGATCTGTACAAATAAGGTCACTAGTGATGAGTGAGTATACTCGTTGCTCGGGTTTTCCCGAGCATGCTCGCGTGTCCTCCGAGTATTTGGATGTGCTCGGAGATTTAGTTTTCGACGTCTCAGCTGCATGATTTGTGACTGCTAGACAGCTTGAACACATGTGTGGAATACCTGTTTGTTAGTCTACAAGTCGCAAATCATGCAGTTGAGACGACGAAAACTAAATCTCTGAGCTCGCCAAAATACTCGGAGGACACCCGAGCAACGAGTATACTCGCTCATCACTAAAGGTCACACAACCATAGGTGTGTGGGGCCAATTACTTCTAAAGAGGATGTCCAACACCCAGCAGAACCACCAATCACCTGATAACACCACTACTGCATACAGTGTAGCGGCTATTCTCAGGTGGTCTAAATGTAAATAATGAAATTCCTGGTGGTCTATAGGCATTAAAGAAAGTAATGACTGCGATGTGGTCTAGAAGTCTTGATTCTACCATCTATCTGTAATTCTTTTTGTCTGTAGCATACACACTTTTTTTTCTAGTTGATGACAATCTCGAATAGTATTTTACATCTGAAATAGTTGAGTAAAAAGCTGAAGTGTTTTCAGTAGTCACATTGCTAATGCTCCTTTGAACTATAGAAGAGTAAGGTGTGGCTCCTAGTGTATTATTTAGCATTAGGTCAGATTATGTGTCACATATACCTAGTACTCTTAGTATAGCATAATTACCAGTTCTTGGCAGCTTATCGAGCGCGGAAGCTTCTAATTAAGACATTACACTTTTTCCGCTAAAAATGGTCAGAAAGGTAAAAAGTCAAATGGAGATCCTGATGGATGCGGGTATGTAATAAATGCATGAGCTTAGTTGTTATTTTTGCATGCTTTATTATTTCAGCTACTATAATTTGGTCGTATGTACTGTTACTTTGCTTATGTTAGATATTTACTTAAAGCAACAAAAAAAACCTTACATTTCTTACAAATTGAAATTTACCATTAATAGTACGATATAAATATTTATGTTCCGTGTAAGTCTTGGGCTCTATTCATGTATTATTTTAATATGTATTTTAATGTTTCTCTCCTTTTATGTTTTAACAAAAAAGTTTGAAATGATTCTGGAAAATAACAGAAGCTTAAGGCTAAGTTGACACAAGGCATTTTATCTGCGTTTTTTTAATGCGTTTTTTATTCATATTTTAAGTTGCGTTTTACAGTACCAACAAAGACTATGAGATTTCAGAAATCTCATTCACACAGCTTGTTTTTTTTGTCATCAGTATTTTGTGCTTTGCATGTTTTTTTTGCACAATTGAGCACATCACTTCTTTCATGTTATTTTTCAGCGTTTTTCACCCATTGCAATGAATGGGTGGTGAAAAAACACCGAAAATCTGCAGCAAAAACACAGATATTAGGTTTTGCTGCTTTGTTTGTGTCAAAACCTATTTTTTTGGTGCTAAAATTTATAAGCAAGCACAAGAGACAAATCTGGAATGACAAAAACACAAAAAAAGGCGCAAAAAACTTAGCAAAAAATGCAAGAAAAACCAAGCAAAACCTGCTTTTTTCTACAGTTGCTTTCCTGCCAAGAGATCAGGTATTGTTGCAAAAATAAAACTCTGAAAAAACGCCTAGTGTGAACCTAGCCAAAGGCTTTCAATTGAGATGTATTATATCCTACTCTAACTTGGGACTTTTTTCTGATTTTCCATAAAAATGTAGAACAGGGAAAGCGTAACACAATATGTATTTTCTGCAAAGAATGTTATATGCTTTTCTTTTGCTACTGTTGAGAACTCTTAGTAGAGTACCTTTACAGGTTTAAAGTGGTTATCCAGGATTTTGCTTATTTTTTGCCATGGGGCAAAGAATTTACAGGTAGGTAGTTGCTAACTACCTGACTCTTTTGACCATTGCCGATCTATGCCGCTTCTGACGGCGATTCTGCGGCATCTGGTGACATCATTTTGCCAGAACAGCTTCTTCATTTCCACTCTACTCTATTGATGGGACATCTTTGCCTATGTCAAGCTGATTGACAGTTGGCTACCCGATACCTAACTACAGGTATGCAGCTGTTAATCAGCATGATATCAGCAGTGACGCCCCATCACCGAGCAGACTGGAAGAAGAAGAGTTGCTTTGTAAGGCTGGGGTCACACATGCGAGAAACTCGAATGAGTCTTGCACGTCAATACCCGGCACTGCCGCCTGCACTAGGGAGCGGAGCGTGCGGCTGTATAGAAATACATGCAGCCGCACGCTCCGCTCCCGAGTCCCGGCGGCAGTGCCGGGTATTGACATGCGAGACTCATCCGAGTTTCACGCATGTGTGACCCCGGCCTAAAAGTGAGATCAAAAGAGGCTAGCAGAAGTGGTCTGTGACTGCTCTCAGCCTCAAGAGATCAGCACCCGGCAAATGCAACAAAGCTCGATTTACACAGTGAGTTATCCATATGCTTCAGGACACAAGATTGTGTCCCACATTGCATATATCTGAGTGTTTAGCAGGTTTGTTATCCACTGTGCATTATGAATTTCATTGTTGTTATCATTCTGAATTGATCCACACTATAATGTATTGCAATACACAGTAATGTTATTTTAATCGACTTTATTCACTGAATTAGCAGCTTTTACTCCACAGTGCTTAAAGGGAACCTGTCATGTGAAAAAAGCTATTATCCCGCAGATATGGAGTTATTTGCAGGTTAATGGCGTTCTGATGCTGTTTGGCCACCACACTGAAAACTCGGCTACCAGGAGAACATGAGCTTTATTCCTCCCGGCAGGACCGGTTTCATTTAAAGGGGTTTTCCATTTTCAAGAAAGTGGACTTCAAACACTTTAAAATAACTAAGATAACAAACACTGCAGGAACTCTCCCTTTGAGGGCCAGCACCTGCTCCCTGATCTCAGTGTTTTGGCTGCAGATGTGATGTTAGGTCGACAGTGTGCATCACCACTACAGACAATTACTTAACTCAGCAACTTGTGTAGTCCAAAATTTTGGAAAAACAAGCTAACCAAGACCAGTTCAATATATACGCTCAGCAGTCTTGAAAACTTCAAAGCTTCAGCATGTTAAAATTAAAGTAGAAAAAGTGCTGCTGGATTTCTATAAAATAAGAATCCTTCCTGTTATCTTCATTAATACTCTATATGCATGTCAGAGAAAATCGGTAACAAATATATGCTTATAGAATATTAATGAGGATTAAATAAAGGTTTCATCTTTTATATTAATCCAGCAGCACTTTTTCTATTTTGATATTGACTTGTGTTGTCCACCTCTGTACAACTTCTTCAGATGTCTATTCCCAGAGTTTATACTACATGTCCACACTAAATTTTGCATATCCAGAGCACCAATGAATTTTCAATCAAACATGTTAGGGGTGATATTACTTGTGGTTTTATAGTCAAAATCCTTTTTCCATCTTTGATCACATGCAGGCATCTGAAATCAATGAAATCATAAAAGCCTGTGAATGAAAATGGAGTGACTCATCATTGTGTTTCCATTTATCTCAATGGTGGGGCCAATTTATTTTGAAAACAAAAGTGGATGTTTTATGACTAAGTATGGAATGGACAAGGCAACTGTTAGGTGGATTCATAATTGGCTTAGTGATTGGACCCAAAGAGTGGTCGTAAATGGCTGCACATCCAGTTGGAAGAATGTCTCAAGTTGGGTACCACAGGGCTCTGTCCTTGGCCCTGTATTGTTCAACATCTTTATCATTGATTTAAATGAAGGAATTGAGGGTACTCTGATTAAATTTGCTGATGACACAAAGCTAGGAGGGATAGCTAATACTAGAGAAGAGAGAGGATTCAAAAAGATATAAATAAACTGGAGCAAGTTGGCAGCAACTAACAGAATGGTTTTTAACAGGGAGAAATGCAAAGTACTCCATCTGGCCAAAAAAAATGAAAAAAGCATATACAGAATGGGAGGAATAGGGCTAAGCAACAGCACATTTGAAAAAGACTTGGGTATACTAATCGATCACAGACTGAATATGAGTCAACAGTGTGATGGAGCAGCAAAAAGCCAAATACAATTCTGGGATGTATTAACAGAAGCACACAGTCTAGATCACGTAAAGTCATTATGGATCACCCCAAGGGCTGTGGGCTACTTGGTACCGAGCCGGTGTCTTAAAGGGATAGGTCGCGGTGGCGGTGACCCGGTCCGTGGCCCTGGGTGTCCATGTAAAATGAGTGAAATGTAGCTGTATAAGGTTTATAGGTAGATGATTCGTGACGCCACCTGTGGTGCTCAGCAATGAAGGTGTTAAGCCGACGCTGCGGTGCAGATCCTCTGGGACAGATGGTGGGGCGCAGCAAAGATGTAATAGCTCTCCACAGGTAGAGCTGTGGTCCAAGGGCAGTAGTAATAGGTGTTGAGGTAGATGGTGTAGTGTTAGGTACAGAGATGTAGCAGTGTTGAGTAGGTTGGAGTAGGAAGAAGGCAATGACACAGCTGAGTGCAGTTCCAATTATTTTACTCACGTTTCTGGCACAGACAAGTGCCCGCTTCAATGCTGCAACTTCCAGGTCAGGGACTCAGCCAACTCCCAGGCAAATGGATTAACCCTTCCAGCACTCCCTTCCAATTGTGCCTTTTCTGAACGTCTCCTTTCTAGCGCTAATCTGAAGTACTTGCAGTTCTGAATTACACTCAAGTTCCTCTTGCTTGATGTTACTTAAACTTCACTCGTATGACAGGTGGCTGTAGCCTGCTTTGGGGACTCCATCAATCATGTCCCGGCTCACACATAAGTTGCCACTGTGTCTTCGAGTCTTTGGTGGGAATAGAGCCGTCTCAACTCCTATTCCTCTGGTTTCTGCTGCAGGATCATTAGTATCACAAACAGCCTCGGATACCGGTGCCCGGCCTTGGCGCAATGAACTTAGGGAAGGGCTCTGCACTAGCCCCAGCCTCTCTCCTCCTCACGTTCCATGCTTATCTATCTTCCTTCTGAACAACTGATCCTTCTTTCTTCCTCTTTCTTTGCTAACAGCTCCAGCTCAAAGGAGGCTGCTGCATCTATGTCCTTCCCCTCTTTCCCACTGGGGAACTCACTGCAGAGAGGTCCTCTCCCTGCTTCCCCCTTCGGGGAACTGACCTAACTTCCTGTCAGCTTTCCCCTCTAGTGTTTCTAAGCTCCACCCACCACCTAGCACCCTTCATGAACCAAAGCAGCTGCCATAAAGGGTGCTCTGCTGTTCTAAGGTGTCTATGCTGGATGTAGGTGATGGAGTCTGTCAGGTGTTACCATCTTACCTGGGGAGTGGGATACTACACCTCAGGAGGAGGTGCAGTACCTCTGTGGCAACTGAACCCTCAGGGGCGCCACAATTATTGCCCTCTACTCCTCTTTGGTCAGATCTCATCTGGAATACTGTGTCTAGTTTTGGGCACCACATTTTAAAAGAGACATCAACAAACTGGAGAAAGTTCAGAGAAGAGCGACCAGAATGGTGACCGGTCTGCAAACCATGTCCTATGAGGAACAGTTACAGGATTTGGGAATGTTTAGCTTGCAAAAATAAAGACTGAGCTAGCTGTCTACAAATCAAATACCTCAAGGGCTGTCACATTGTAGAAGGACCATCTTTATTCTCATTTGCACAAGGAAAGACTAGAAGCAATGGCAGGAATCTGAATGGGAGGAGACAGATTAGATATTAGAAAAAACTTTTTGACAGTTAGGGTGATCAATGAGTGGAACAGGCTGCCACGAGAGGTGGTGAGTTCTCCTTCCATGGAAGTCTTCAAACAGAGGCTGGACAGACATCTATCTGGGATGATTTAGTGAATCCTGCTTTGAGCAGGGGTTGGACCAGATGACCCAGGAGGTCCCTTCCAACTCTACCATTCTATGACATATATAAAGGAAATACCATAAAACACTGATCATGAGGATTCACTTGTTGAGACACACACTAGAATATACAGGTTTATGTCAGGGCTTACATTGGAGCATAGGAATTCTCTCATGCTGTAGCTAGCCATTAACGTTATTTCCAAGTTTTACATTTATAGCATATCCAAATGGTGGCTGCAATTTTATGTAGACCTATGTATAAGTGTATGTAGTGTAGTGTGTGTATAGAATATATATACCTATTGCCGTCTTCTCTGGTTTCCAGAACTGTTCTGCTTCTCTTCTCAGTGACGTCGCTGCTCTTCAGACTCTCCTGGTCATTCTGTGCTTTGTGTGATCCAATATGGCTTTTATAACGTAAGCCTATTGAGCATCAGAACAGACTTCTGGCTTACGCAGAGCCTAGAATGAGCCAGCTATTCTGAAGAGCAGTGACGTCACTGAGAAGAGGACCAGAACAGGGCTGGATACTGGAGATGATGGTGGTAGGTGAGCATATTAACACACTGACACTACATTTCATACACATGTTTAGTGGAAATAAGAAGTTCATCTGTGTGCTTCACTAAGATAGATGTGGGTCAAAGCTGTGGGCCCCAATAATATTTTACATATATGGCATGTTATGTGGATATGCTATCAATATACAAAATGGGAATAATCATTTAAACAGGATCTATGCAAATAATCAGTAACATATACTGTTGTTTAGAGCAACAATGTATTTTGTACAATCAAGGTCACAATATTCAAAGATTGGTTAACAACTTTAGTTATATAGTGATCTGAAATTATTGTGCTTTCTACTTAAAGAGGAACTGGCACTAGGTCAAAAGTGACCAGTTTTGACTCTTATTTTATTACTGCTGCTCCCCTGAGTACTTTCTTTTAACTTCGCGATCCAGTTCCAGAGATATGAACCTTTGCTTTCACTGCTAATTTTATAGTTTTTACCAAAGGGTCATTGTTTCCTGGTCTCTCGGGGTAGGGAAGTTTCCTTAGGCTGTTCTGCATTATAATCCCTGTGAGCCATGACACCCTGGGTAAACACCATAACATGTAGCACTAATTAAAAAGGTCCATAATGCTGGATTAAAAAAAGAAAATAGGAATACTCAGAGGAGCAGCAGGAAAAAAGTAAGAGGTGACATCCTTTTTAAAGGCGTATTCCAGTTGGAGCTCATAAAGTTTATTGTTTTTATGACTTAGCACCATTTTCAAACATAGATTCTGTATCAATTCTTCATGATTTTAAGGAGAACCAGTAATGAAGTCCATGCTGCCCAAACCATGAACAGCATGAATCAGAGCCTGGGTGTGGTATTGCAGCCGTGTATGTTGAAGCAGTTAATGCTGCAGCATTTCAGAGACAACATGATTTGGCTGAGTATCACCCAATTTCCATAGACTAACAGGCCTCTCCCTATGTGTATTTATAGGGAAAGACTTATCAGTCTAGAGGAGTTGGGCAGAAACAAGCCGCCAGGGACCTTTCTTGGAATAATCCTCCAAGATGCATAGTCCTCAATCAACCTTTCAAAGGATGTTTTCTTGAAAACTCCATAGCATTTCAGGATAGCATTTCAGGATTAAATATACATGGCTGAAATAATAGTGCAGCCAGTGTTTTATTCATGCTGCCCATAGTTCAGACAGAATGAATATTATGTCGTGATCTCGTTAAAAATCCATGCTTCTTGTTATTCAATGGAAACCTCCATTGCTTCCTTCCAGATGACAGTCACAGCCCGGCACAACTTGTTGGAAGACACAGTCATAGAATCTGGACAGATGTTTAATCATTTTTAATAATATTTAAAAGTGTATTACTCTATTAATCTTGTGTTTTTTTTTACAGTTGGGATAGATGTAGATGCTCTAGATGATCTAGATAGTTCAGAAACTGAAAGTGATGGTAAGTGACATGACTAATGATCCTTATTAATTTTACCTATGTTGTTATGCATAGAAATTACAATGGTGGAGAGGTAGAAGTTGAACCCTGCCCTTTGTTTGTGTCTGAGGCAACTCAAAGGTTCTACAGTTTACTGAGATGGATCATTTTCCTCAGTAAGGCATCAAAAAAGGAGTAGACAGAAACCCGTTCTGGAAACTGGGGGGCTAAAGAAAATGCCCAGGTCTGAGGACCATCTCGTAGGAGGGACATTAATTATTCCCACCCACTGGGACTTTTCCCCTTAAGACTGAGGTCAAAGGGTGAACAATAACTTTCAGTTCTTCTTGAACACCCTAAACTGTTTTTTCTCTCCTGAAAATTTCTCAGGAAGAGCCACTATAGGTTCAGAAGAGACCAACTGCATGTCAGAATTTACTGACATTGCAGCCACTGCTGGCAGCGGAGAGCTATAGGAAGTCTTCATCAAACTAGTTACCTGACCCTGCAAATGAACGTGTGATGATTCAACGTTCTGGTATTCCACTTAGCCAGATCCTGAATCATTTGCATTAGATTCACCACCTTGATCACACAGAGTGTGAACAGGATACATAATGGCTAATGAGATAAATGTAGTGCCCAGTCATAATGTGACACTGAGTCAATTCTCACAGAAAATCTGTGAGGCAGGGAGGTCAAGGAGTCTGAAGTCAAAACCAAGAGAAGTGCATCAGGGACAAATGGATAAAAGAAACGAATACTAAAGAGCAAGTCTGAGGTCAGGCACCGAGTGTCAAAGAACATCAAGGCAAAGAGACAATCAGAGCTATGGTCTGAGAGACTAAATCCAAGGTCTGACAACAAATGTTAGAGTCAAAGAATACTAACCACAAAGCACCCACACACACATCACCATGCAAAAGTTACAATTGGCAATAGTTCAAGCATAGCCAACCAGCTAAATAGTCAGGCAATCACCCTGAAAGGACAACACCTGGAGGACTTCCAGCAGGAAGGGCCTAATTGGGTTGCAGGGAAATCCCATACACAAAACTGACAGCCCAGTACACCTCTACATGCTACAGAATGGCCGAGCCATCACTCACATTACTGACAGCCCGGAACACCCATGCAATCAAAAGGATGGCTGAGCTGTCACTCACCGCATCCTTATGACACAGTGAGCAGCGAAATCATGACATCGTGTTAATGCGCTCTCACAGATTGACAGCGTGATGTAACATGTTAACGTAATATGTTTGTAAGAGGTTTAAAAACAGCAGGTTGCAGGTTGCACACTCACACCTAATTGTCAACTCACAGATTGAAGCCTGATATTTTTGATTAGTTTTGTTTTATTTGGTTCTCTATAGCTACTTTTAAAACTTGTGTGAAAATATGATGTAGTAGTAGATCAAATCTGTGCAGAAACATGAAAAATTCTGAAAGGTTCTACTCAAACTTTCAAGCACCATCACAGCTTCATCTCTGTCCTTCAGCACTGTTTAGTGTATTGAAAAGTAGGAAATAGCTGGAATAGAGTGATACTTACTGCAGATCTGAACAAAAATTATAGGGTGCAGCTTCCAATGCAGACTTTACATTTTCTATTGGCCTTTCCCAATAAAGCTGTGAATTTAGTCAAACACTCACATTGATAAAGGCTGCTAAGGTTATCCTCTTACAAGCTTTAACCGTGACCTAGCCTGACTCACTGTAGTGCCAGATGCCTTACATTTGTTATTGATAGTCAAATAGACAATTTTCTGATTCTTAGATTCATACACAGTGAAAAAAATTCTGCATAAAAGAGAATACTATTAAAATATTGCTGTATACAAAAACACAAGGCAGCAGCACACAGAATGACTAATTCTAAACAGCACACAAAACATTGTTAGACAGTAAAGTGTGAAAGTCAATTAGTGAGCTGCATACTATTTGTTGGTATTGTGAAAGCAAGTACTTTTTATATATTTAAGCATATACTGCCAGCCAAACAAATTCAAGTTGATTTGTAGAGAGAGATGCCTTCATTAAAGGGCTTGTCCAGGCTTGCTGTTCTAGACACTCTATGTGACTGCGGATAAGTGAATCCTGAAAGTGTGCACACTACAAGCTGTCATGATTCTCCAGTGCCAGCAGCGGGCGGGCACTTTTTTATTATTATTTTATTATTATTATTATACATTTTTATAGTGACATTTATTCCATGGCACTTTAAATGTGAAAAGGGGCAAATATAGACAAGTACAATAAACATGACACGCATAAGTACAGAAAGAGAGAGGACCCTGCCCGCGAGGTCTCACAGTCTACAGGGGATGGGTGAAGATACACTTGGAGAAGGTAGAGCTGGTCGTGCGGCGGTTCAGTAGACTGAGGATCACTGCAGGTTATAAGCTTATCGGAAGAGGTGGGTCTTCAGGTTCTTCTTGAATGTTTCCATGGTAGGCGAGAGTCTGATGTGTTGGGGTAGAGAATTCCAGAGTATGGGGGAAGCACGGGAGAAGTCTTGTATGCGGTTGGGGGAAGAAGAGATAAGAGGAGAGTAGAGAAGGAGATCTTGAGAGGATTGAAGGTTGCATGTGGGTAAGTACCGGGAGAACATGTCACAGATGTATGGAGGAGACAGGTTGTGGATGGTTTTGTATGTCATAGTTAGGGTTTTGATCTGGAGCCTCTGGACGATAGGAAGCCAATGAAGGGCTTGGCATAGGGGAGAGGCTGGGGAATAACTGGGAGACAGGTGGATTAGTCAGGCAGCAGAATGTAGGACGGATTGGAGTGGTGTCAGAGTGCTAGAGGGGGGGCCAGAGAGTAGGAGGTTGCAGTAGTCGAGGTGGGAGATGATAAGGGCATGCACTAATGTTTTTGTGGTGTCGTGGTCAAGGAATGCACATCCGGGAAATATTTTTGAGTTTGAGATGGCAGGAGGACGCTAGGTTTTGGATATGTGGCTTAAATGAGGGCAGAGTCGAGGATCACCCCAAGGCACCGAGCATGCGGGACTGGGGAAAGTGAGCAGCCATTGACATTGATGGATAGGACTGGTGGAGGGGTAGAGTGTCACAAAGAGAGACTGCAGACTTGAAACCCAAGCCTGAAGGCCCCCTTTAACCTTTAACTGAAGTGACTTTTTTTTTGCTGAAATGATTATTTTTATGACATTTTCATAGCTTGACAGTAGATATTAAGTCTAGAGTGAATTAGAACATTTTGTTCATTTTAACTTAAGACTCTTTTATTGTTATTTTTTTATGTTTAGATTCCAGAACGCAATATTTAAACAGGCAGCAAGTACGGTACCAGAAATCAAGATACAGCAAATATGATGGCAATGATAGTAATGATGATGATGATGACCATGATGACCATGATGATGATGATGATGAAGAAGATGAGGATGAGGATGAGGATGATGACGATAGCATTAAAATTCCAAAAAGAAAAAGAATTGTGAGAAAATCTACCAAAAAAAGAAAAGATGAACAAGAATCTGAAACAGAATCTGAGAACGAAGACAAGAAAACAAATAAAAAGAAAAGATCTGTGGTACAAAAGGACATTAACAAAAACAACACAAAAACAACCAAAACAAATACAAACAATGAAAAAACTTCAGATGAGCCCACAGGAAAAAATAAACCAGTGGATCGTAAAAAAAAGAAAAGAAAAAGCAGGTATGAAAAGTTTTCATTGAAGTACAGAATAACCCCAATTCTAAAAAAGTTGGGATACTTCATATAACCCTATTTCATTCACAACAATACATAGAACAGAGATCAGACGTTGAAAGTTAGACATTTTTTTTCATTTGAATTGTGAAAAAAAGACTGATTTAGAAATTGATGTAGCAACACATCTCAAAAAAGTGGAGACAGGGCCATGTCTACTATTGTCGCTTCCCCTCTTCTTTCTACTGTAATAAACATGCAGGTGCTGAGTATGTCACCACGGGACAGAGACAGTCCAGAAGTTAAAAGGTTTATTTACAGGGGTCATAATCTCTTTGCAGGGAGAAAACAGTGGGGTTAAACTGGCAAGGTAATAGTTGTTTAATGGTTTGTGTAAACTAGCGAAAGTTATCAAACAGTCAAGCAGAATAACAGTACTTAACGAGTATTCGTGCAACTTATCAGTCTGAAGAAATCTTGCTTGAAGGGTTGTCTTCTCCAACGTAGGCGCCTACAGCAGCGGCACTTGTAGTCTCTATAGTCTCTTTAAGCGCTGTAATCTCTCTTAGAGGGTAACCAGGGTCTCCGGAGTTAAGGGGGAAGGCAGGGGGGACACTGGACCAAACTGGGTCTCCCCTGCTCTGAGTCTCTGTTTTAAAACTAACAGTCTCTCCACCAGAATGATGCTCAGTCCTTTGTTAAGTCTCTCTGCTTGAATCAGGGGCTCTGACCTGTCACAGCGGGCACCCAGGCTGCATGCACGGGTCTCAGTCTCTGCACGGTCAGGAGGATGTATTTCTCTAGTCAATGGGGACTCCGCTTCCATTTACTCAAAGACAGCAGCGTCTTTGTCACGTCCTCCTGTCCTATCTCTCAGACTGGGAGTTCTCTCTCCTCTCCTGTGCGCGGCTGCAACCTGCTCTCCTTGCTGCACATGCTGTTCTGACCTGCGCGTGCTCTCTCATTGCGCCCTCAGCCTGCACTGCTTCCTGTCCAGCACACCTTCCTCTTCCCCACTGCTATACTGACAGGCCCATGATGCAGTCGGTCCAGGTACAAAAGTCTTCCCCCCGACAACCCTGTTGCCCAGCTATATGGTTCCTGACACGTAGCAGAGGAGGTAACCCCCTTCTAATTATTCTTGTGCTTCACCCCCTTAAACTACAACAGTCTGTAAATGCCTGGGAAGGGAGAAGACAATTGCTGGAGTTTTGGGACAAGAATTTTGTCCCATTACTGTCTGATGTAGGATTCTAGGTGCTCAATGACCCTAATGTCACATTTGACACACTTTTTGTTTCATGGTGCACCAAATGCTTTTGGTGAAACATCTGGACTGCAGGCAGACGGTTCATCACCAGAACTAATGTAGTTGTGATGGATGCAGTATGTGGTTTACCATTGTCTTGGTGAACTATGAAAGGCTTTTTGCTGAAACAGATGTTTTCCGGATGAGAGCATATGTTGTTCTAAAACTTGGGGTTTGCTCAGTTTTGATGGTGCCTTCCAAAATGTGTAATCTGCCCATGCCATAGGCACTAATGTAGCCCCATGCCATCAGAGATGCAGGGCTGTGAACTGTGCACTAATAACAAGCTGGAGTCTGCATGCCACGACGTCTGTGAATTTCATAAAGAATCACAACTCTGATTCATCTGACCATACACCATTTTTATTTTCCCTTGGTCCATTTTAAATGAGCTTTTGCCCAGAAAGGACAGTAGAGTTTCTGGATTATGCTGATATATTTAATCTTCTTTATATGATAGAGCTTTTACTTAAATTTGTGGATTGCATGGCAAACTGTATCCAGAGACAATGATTTCTGAAATTACTCCTTAGCCCATGCAGTGATTAGCACAACTGAAGCATGCCTGTTTCTAATTCAGAGCCATCTGGGGGCCCATAGATCTCGAGCATCAAATATTGGCCTTGTTCCTTGTGCATATTTTTTTTAAATTGGGGTTTTATTACAATATTTAGAAAATAACTGAAATAAAAATATTTGTGTGAATGGAAGGAAAAACTGGTATCGTGAACTACCGTAATCGCAATGTTTTATTATTTTTTTTTTAATTTCGGGATTATATACTATTTCTTTGGGTTTTTTTTTCAGCTCATCTTCATCCTCTTCATCCTCTTCAAGCTCAGAGGAAAGTTTATCAGATAGTGAAAGGGAAAGGCTTATGAAGCAAATTGAAGATAAGAAAAAATTAATTTCAGCAATGAGAAGTAAACCATGGAGAATGTCAAAAAAGCTATGTTTAATCAAGTATGAATATTCTTTCATTTCTTTTTTTAAAATTCATATTGGAAATACTGTAGGTTTCCTGTGTCAAACCCATAAATCTGAGGAAGCTATCCTGGTCAGGTATTTCATATTGATTTTGAGAACCATGGTAAAAGCCGTCATTGCATATTGTGAAGAAGTTCGTAAATTTAATTGTAGGTTGCAGTTACAGTGCACTTACTGAGTATTCATTGTATTAACCATTCATTCGCAAAAAAAAATAATAATCAAATTTGTCATCAGTGAATACAGATTGTCTCCATCACTGAGATAAGATATGACAGTTGGTGCTTATAAAATTCTATATAGAGTGTCTTTTCAGGAGAACTTGCAGCAGAATGTCTGTGTCTGCCTTTAGTTCCTCCTTACTCTCCCCCTACCTTCTGCATAGAATTTTAAAAGCACCAACTCATCTCCTATCTCAGTAATATGGAAAACTGTTTTCACTGAATGCAGATTTTACAGATTTTACCAAGAATGAAAGATCAATCCAGGAGATGAAATAAGCAGATATCTCTGATAAGACATATTGCAAAGCTGCTTATTATCATGTGTACTATTGATTTATGAAATAAGAATTAAAACGACCTACTCTTCAAGTATGAATTAGAAATTACCAAGTTGAAAACTATATACACACTATTAAAATGGACTTGGTGACAATTGCAGATATACTGTAGTAGGTATGTGCTGAGACAACGGAACAGGAAGGGAAGGGAGAAAGAACAGTGTTCGAGAAAGGGGCAAGGAGTCAACATTGGCCAAGCAAAGCAGTGCCAACCAGACAGTTGAAGGGCTTATCAGATTTAGGCTGCGGGTCAGCAACATAGACAGTGTGAACAGAGTCAAAGCAATGGATAAATGAGAGATCATGTAAAGTTGGGTCACTGAAGGTCACAAACTTCAAGAATCAGATGACAGTGTAGGTTTCTTCTGCATAAAATAAGCAACTTGACAACCATGTTTCGTTTTTAGACTTCTATCATTGGTCATCATTCACATATGATTTTGTCTATGCTTTGTTATTATATCTGAGCTCAGTGAAAAGTTTTGCGTTTGAGTAAATTATCTATTTTTTACTCTTGGGATCAGAGAGGCCCAAGACTTTGTTGAGAAATATGAAGGTGCTCTTGGCCGTGGAAAAGGAAGAAGACTCTATGCTTATAAAATTATGATGGCAAAGGTAATGTCACATCTATTTTCAATACATTCTCTATTTGATTATTGCTATCTGTAGGAAAGTCTTTGCATTCTACGAAAAATTTGACAATATTACATTTAGCAAAAATGAATGTCACTAGTATATACCATCACTTTATGATAAATGGTTTCCGAATTCTGTTACCCTCACCAATCCCAAAAATGAATCAGCATCCTTCACAGATTTTACCTGCACATGGGTTCAATGGCCACCCTCTATGCCGGGTAAATGAAGCACAGTTCTATCCATGTTAAATGGAGTCAGCTGCAGTCCACTTTATAGTTGTTGGCCAGAAGTGATGCTGTCTATGGTTAACGTAGGAATGGGAGACAGCGTTACACAAACACTCCATCATTCTCAAGATAAAAGGAGGTCCCTGATGTGGAACCCTTAACAATCATAAAGAGATGGCATATCCTAGCAATTCCCTATCATTTTAACATAACACTAGTAGTGAAAATTTCAATACTTTTGAATACTTTTGAAGTTTGCATGTAATAAAATATACTGTGGGTACTGAAAGTATTCAGACCCCTTTACATTTTTCACTCTTTGTTTTATTGCAACCATTTGGTAAATTCAAAAAAGTTCTTTTTTTTCATTAATGTACACTCTGCTCCCCATCTTGACTGAAAAAAACAGAAATTTTGCAAATTTATTAAAAAAAGACCTGAAATATCACATGGTCATAAGCATTCAGACCCTTTGCTGAGGCACTCATATTTATTATACTCACATGCTGTCCATTTCCTTGTGATCATCCTTGAGATGGTTCTACTCCTTCATTGGAGTCCAGCTGTGTTTAATTGAACTGATAGGACTTGATTTGTAAAGGCACACAGCTGTCTATATAAGACCTCACAGCTCATAGTGCATGTCAGACCAAATGAGAATCATGAGGTCAAAGGAACTGGCTACGGAGCTCAGAGACAGAATTGTGACAATGCACAGATTTGGCCAAGGATACAAAAGAATTTCTGTAGCACTCAAGGTTCCCAAGAGCACAGTGGCCTCCATAATCCTTAAATGGAAGAAGCTTGAGACCACCAGAAGTCTTCCTAGACCTGGCCATCCAGCCAAACTGAGCAATTATGGGAGAAGTGAGAGAGGTAAACAAGAACCCTGAGATCACTATGGCTGAGCTCCACAGATGCAGTAGATAGGAGAAGGTTCCACAAACTGCAGCCCTCCACCATTCAGACCTTTATGGCAGAGTGGCCCAACAGAAGCCTCTCCTCAGTGCAAGACATATGAAAGCCCGCATAGAGTTTACTAAAAAACACTTGAAGGACTCCCAGACTATGAGAAATAAGATTCTCCAGGTCTGATGAGACGAAGATAGAACTTTTTGGTGATAATTCTAAGCAGTATGTTAGGAGAAAACCAGGCACTGCTCATCACCTGCCCAATACAATCCAAACAGTGAAACATGGTGGTGGCAACATAATGCTATGGTGGTGTTTTTCAGCTGCAGGGACAAGACGACTGGTTGCAATTGAAGGAAACATGAATGCGGTCAAGTACAGAGATATCCTGGATGAAAACCTCTTCCAGAGTGCTCTGGACCTCAGACTTGGCCGAAGGTTCACCTTCCAACAAGACAATGACCCTAAACACACAGCTAAAATAACAAAGGAGTGGCTTTAGAACAATTCTGTAACCATTCTTGACTGGCCCATCCAGATCCCTGACCTAAACCCAATTGAGCATCTCTGGAGAGACCTGAAAATACCTGTCCACCAACATTCACCATCCAACCTGACAGAACTGGAGAGGATCTGCTAGGAAGAATGGCAGAGGATTCCCAAACCCAGGAGTGAAAAACTTGTTGCATCATTCCCAAGAAGACTCCTGGCTGTACTAGCTCAAAAGGGTGCTTCTACTCAATACGAGTCTAAAATACTTATGACCATGTGATACTTCTGTTTTCTTTTTTAATATATTTGCAAAAATTTCTACATTTCTGTTTTTTTTAGTCAATATGGGGTATATTAATGAGAAAAAAAAGAACTTTTTTGAGAGTGAAAAATTTAAAGGGGTCTGAATGCTTTCAGTACACACTGTACATCCTTTTTATAAGCAAGGTGAGCTCTTTTCTTTTAGCGTAATTAAAAGATTATGTTTTTCCAACTGCTGTCCACCATCTAGGCATGTTAAAGGCCACCAAGAAAAGAGGCATGTTAGTATTGTGACCATTCAAGAATGATGATAACACATGTAGACATCATTTTCACAAATATTACACTTTCTACTTATTTTGTAATATGATTCAATAGATAGTTTAAAATCAAGGATTATATGTTAAATGTTGTAAGGGTTCTTCCCATGAACCCTTGGAATTACCA